>NC_091745.1:75818700-76138700 GCF_043380555.1 Nothobranchius furzeri | reverse complement strand
TTTTCTCAGAGGGCGCCATCTAGAGGTGGAAAAATGTGTTGCACCTTAAGCCCAACTTACTACTTCCGTGATTCCAGCTAGGAGCAACGTCTCTTATTTGTGAACGTGCACTTCTAGCTGGCCAACCAAGCTCAAACACATTCTTACTTAGAAATGTCGCCAACTCTACATCTGTCTACATACGTCCTCAAATTCTTGTGCACTATCTGTGATTGACATCTGTATGTAAGCAGATGTGCTACGCTGTTGGCTAATGCTCAGTTCAAATTGTAAGGAGCTTTATGGGATGGGGTATGGGCTTAGCAAATACAAAACTGATCTGTTGCCTACTGGGTAACACTTAAAACTTTTATGGATTTCATTGAAATTTACATAATTCCTGAAAGGGGTGAACTCCAGATTGCTGCTTTAATGTGGGGGAGATCTTCCCTAGGGGGGAGGCAATTTTGCAGGGGGAGCCTTGGCCACCCCTGGCCACCTTTTGGGGTGCCATTGTGCTAATGCTATATCTAGAACAATGACCTTTGGTGTTTATGTAAATCCAGCTGTTGGCGGACTAAAATAGGGAAATGAAAATAATTCAAACTTTCCAAACTGATGCAAATTAAAAATATTTAAATTAGGTATGATTGTAAAAAAGGCATAAACGCGGTACTCCAATATTATTATAACATCCCACTGGCTAGGATGTTGCTATTTATAGATGGTATCCAAATCCACATTTTTCAGCCGGTGTGGTGTTTACTTATGTTTCCATGTGGCGATCTTCCCCCTCAAGTCTACCCTGAAACTACACCAGTCACCTGCTGCACACAGACACCAGCATTGTTGCAAATCTGGATCACTGGTGTGTGTGTGAGTGTGTGTGTGTGTGTGTCTGACTGATTAATTGTTACATTTGTTTGCAGATCCAGAAGCTCATGACCCACCCGTCTCCAGACACGGGCCTCCTTGCCTTCTTCAGTGCTCTGTAGAAGAATCCCCTCATCATCACCTCTCAGTTACCATCACACTGATAAAATGTGCACGTTAATAAAGTGATTATTTTATTTGGAATGTGTCCAGACTTGTATGTACTTGTATGTATGCATGTATGTATGTATGTATGTCAGAGTGGAGGAAAGTTCAAGTTGAGTTTCTCTGCTGTGCAAACCGTCAGTCCGAGGAGGAGGAACCAGCTCCCAGAGGCGGGTGCATTAAAACAAAAAGTGATCTCACGCATGGGGGAGGAGTGAGTGACGTATTTCTGGTAGAGTCAGAAAGGGAGGGTAAGAGCTGAGGGAGAGAAAAAGGAAGCTCTCCGATAAGTATTTTGTGTACAATTCTTCAGAAGTTAAGCAAACTTCCAGAAGTGGAAGGTGGGATCGAAGGTCTATAGAGGAGGATCGTCTAGCTGAAGAAGGGATCTGATGGGAAGGACGGACTCCAGTTTGTCAGCAGCTGATGACAGCATAAAATATTAACTCTGTTCAAGGCCTTGGGCCTCGAGTGACCACAGACAGGTAAGCAAAGGGAAATGCTCCTCTGCCTCAGAAAAGGACCAGTGAAAGTGGAGGTGGTACACTTATATGTCGACACATTTGTGCCATGGCTTTGCCTGGGAATGGAAAATTTCCTGTGTGTGTGTGTGTGTGTGTGCTGACAGTTATGTGTTTGCCGCTGGCTGGCAGAACAGGAACAGAGCAATTGGCTCACTTACAGTAGAGGAGAGTCTCCTGTGGGACGGTTTGGGTCTCCTCTCTGACCCAGAAGCACCACCAACTAAACATCTGCTGATCCAGTCATCTGTTCCTCTGGTCCCACAGAGAAAAATAAACATGTCTTCTGAACTGGACTCCAGTCTCACCAGTATTGACTGGTTGCCCAAACTGGGAATCAGCAGCTTGCGCTCTGGAAGAGAGAGAGGAGGAGGATGTGTAGCAGGTGGAGGGGAGAAGAAGAGAGAAAGAGGGAGGGAGAGGGGGGACTTCATACCTCCAGTACCTAGTCCCTCTCCCTCAAACTGCAAAGGGAAGCCCCCTCATAGCTACGCCACTCTCATCGCCATGGCGATAGCAGCTGCACCTGAGAGGAAGCTGAGTTTAAATGACATCTACACCTGGATCAGCGACACGTTCCCGTACTACAGCCGAGCGGGCCGAGGATGGAAGGTGAGCATCTCCAGAAGCAGCTGATGCTTACCCCAGCTGCCTGACTCACTCATCTGTCCCTCTACAGAACTCCATCCGACACAATCTCTCCCTGAATAAATGCTTCAGGAAAGTTCCTCGACCTCAGAACAACCCCGGAAAAGTGAGCTCACATTTGTTTTGAAGGTTGACCGTAACGTTTGCCTCACGTCGGGCAAAATGAAACAAATGTTAAACAGAGAGTGAAGAGAAACCCTTCCTGTGTTCCCAGGGCTCCTATTGGACGATGGACGGACCCCCAGAAGTGGCTGAAGTGAGGGCCTCTAAACGCCCCCATCCAGAAGAGGAAGAGGAGGACGTAGGTTTTGCAGAATTTGAGTGTACCTGCAGATATCTCAACACACTTTTCCTACAGATTAATCCACATTTGCAACTTCTTATACACTCACAAACTATTGTCATGTGCTTTTATCGAGTAATTTACTTTAAAAGGGTTATTTTTGAGATTTAAAACAGACTTATGTTCTATGGTGGGTACTAAACAAGTTTATGAAGTTCTTAGCACTAAATCCCTCTCACATAAAGCTATTTCAGCAGTTTTATTTTTAACGGTTTCAGTACCTTCCAAAATGAGTTGTTTCAGAGATCTGTCACTGTAAAGCTTGGTTTAGGCTTGACGCGTTCACTTTCCGCTTGGTGATGCGGCTCGCGGCTGGAACGCGCTTCACAACTCGCAGCGTTTATGGTTCATGCGGCTTGTCTCTGCGGTGAGCCAATATTCTCCCAAACTGTAGGGGGCAGCATGGAGCTCTATGGCATGCATCCAACACTACACCATATTAGAAGTAAAAATTACTGTTATTTACAACATGGCATTCCACCATTTTTAACAGCATCCTCGTCTTTTCCGACAGTGCGAGCTATTTCTCTCCAAGAATTATTAACAACATGTTGATCACGGTGATCTCTGAGAGCTGAATCATACACATGTCTGTATTTACAAACCTCTGCCATGCTAGTTCTTGCCAGTCCGCCATGTTTTTCCATGTCTGACCGTCTGCGTGGTTAGAAAACTTCCTAGGTGCGCGGTGCGGAAAGTTTGGGTCGTGCGGAGGAGCGGTGGAGGGGCGTGGTTGTTAAAATGACACAATTTTGCAGCGTGGAGCCGTGCGAACCTCACGGACGCGTCAAGCACAAACCAACCTTTACAAAACAAGCTGTATCTTACCACGTCCACCCATCCCCCACTCAGGCTGCTATTATCTGAGAAGCTCTGATATGCAGTAGCGGCTCAGAGTAGAGTTGCTGCTCCTCAATCAGCAGCTCTCGCACGTGAGGGGTGGCTCTGTTCTAACTGTGACATCACAAATGTGGACTTTTTAAAATGATTGGCTTTAGGCACATTATACTTAAAACCAACAGGAAACAGACAGACAGGTTTTTTCATGTTTGAATTGTTTACAGAGGCAGTAGATACCTAGCCTGGCCTGCCAGACTCGTCCTCTTGTGTAATTCTGCACAGAGAAAGAGTCTGGTAACTCACAGGCAGAGAGGGACTTGAGGGGCGGGACTAGGCAGCTCAAGGATAACCAGTCAGAAAAAAGACACTGTAGTTTATTTTAGCTGTAGTTAAAAATAGCGTCTGACAACGGCGCAGACATCTTTTATTCTTTTAGGAGAAATGCTTTTAGCGCTTCTACTTGTTGTGGTTTTAAAGACATTCAAGTCATTTGGAACAGAGGAAAGAGCCGCAGCGAACTCTGCCACTGTCTTCGTTGTTTATGAGAAACTGAGCGTTGCTGTGTGTGACGTCCGCAATGCTGTAGTTTTATAGCCGTCGTCGTCTTCCTCCGCTTATCCGGGTCCGGGTCGCGGGGGCAGCATCCCAGCTAGGGAGCTCCAGACCGTCCTCTCCCCGGCCACCTCCACCAGCTCCTCCGGCAGGACCCCAAGGCGTTCCCGGACCAGACTGGAGATGTAACCTCTCCAACGTGTCCTGGGTCGACCCGGGGGCCTCCTGCCGGCAGGACATGCCCGAAACACCTCCCCAGGGAGGCGTCCAGGAGGCATCCTGACCAGATGCCCAAACCACCTCAACTGGCTCTTTTCGATCCGGAGGAGCAGCGGTTCTACTCCGAGTCCCTCCCGAATGTCCGAGCTCCTCACCCTATCTCTAAGGCTGAGCCCGGCCACCCTACGGAGGAAACTCATTTCGGCCGCTTGTATCCGCGATCTCGTTCTTTCGGTCATTACCCAAAGCTCATGACCATAGGTGAGGATTGGGACGTAGATCGACCGGTAAATCGAGAGCCTGGCTTTCTGGCTCAGCTCCCTCCTCACCACGACAGATTGGCTCAGCGTCCGCATCACTGCAGACGCCGAACCAATCCGCCTGTCGATCTCCCGATCCCTCCTACCCTCACTCGTGAACAAGACCCCGAGATACTTAAACTCCTCCACTTGAGGTAGGACCTCTCCCCCGACCCAGAGTTGGCAATCCACCCTTTTCCGGTCGAGAAAAGGTTGAGTTTTATAGCTGTAGTCAAAAATGGCGTCTGGTGACAGCGCAAACATCTTTCTATAGAAGAAAGGCTTTTAGCGCTTCTACTTGTGGTTTTAAAGACGTGTCCAAGTCATTTAGAACAGAGGAAAGAGCCGCAGCGAACTCTGCTTTAATTGCCAAGTTTATAACAAACTCGGCGTTATGGTGTGTGATAAACAATGCTCAGTGCTGATTGGCTCGGTTAGAATTCGCACGGGGTGGGGTGATTTGAATATGAGGGTTCCCAGACCCTTTCTCTGTGCAGAATTAAACAGAGGAGGAGTCTCTGTCAGTTCCTGTCAGTTCTCTTGTTCGATCTTCCTTCTTCCATCTCAGGAACGTTGCTAAGCTGAGTCCCATTCTGTCCCGCTCTGAACTTGAGACAGTTCTCCACACCTTCATCTCCTCATGCTTAGACTACTGTAACTCTCTTTTCACGTATCTGAGCAGAACCTCCCTGAACCGTCTACAGGTGGTTCAGAACACCTGTGCTCGGCTTCTGACCAAGTCCTCCAAACACACCCACATCACCCCGCTTCTCCTCCAGCTTCACTGGCTGCCAGTCACCTTCAGGGTTCATTTCAAGATCCTGGTTCTGGTCTATAGGGCCTTACATGGACAAGCACCATCTTACATTGGTGATCTTCTCAGTCCCTACACCCCCAGCAGGTCCCTGAGGTCCAGTGATCAAAGCCTACTGGTTGTGCAGCACCAGGCTAAAGGTCAAAGGTTATATTTTACATTTTTTGTTTTTGTGAAGCGCCTCGTGATTTTTATCTTTAGAGGCGCCACAGAAAAGATCTTCTTCTCCTTCTTCTGGCAGGCCAGGCTAGTAAAGACCCACATGGCAGCACACAAGGATGCAAATTTTGCATAATACATCCCCTTTAAGCTAATTATCACTAATTTAGTGACTAATCTAGCTGACTGTGACAGCATGTCATGTTTGATTTTAAAAATGAGGAAAGTGATCAAAGAAGTCGTGTCAGACCTAGAAGGCTATCTGATGCCAAGATGAGGTGTTGGTTCAGATGTGTGACTAGGATTCCTCTTGGTTGCCTTTTTCTGGGAGGTTTTACCAGGAAGAGACCCTGAGATAGATCCACTTTCCAGATGCATTTTATATCCTCTGTGGTCAGAGAATGCTGGACAGGGTTACTGGGGAGATGGATGTCTGGGTTTCCCTCCTGGACCAGTGACCTCCAAAACCCAGCTTTGGATGAATGATAAGTAGCCTGTATTTGATACGGTACCTTCCAGATTAAAAAAAAAAAAAACCCAAGGCGCTTTACAAGACAATCAGTCATTCACACTGTGGTGGTGATGAGCTACTATGTAGCCACCTCTGCACTGGGACGCACTGACAAGAGGCGAGGCTGTCGAGCACAGGCTCCACCGGTCCCTCCGACCACCAGTGGCAGGAGTTAGTGTCACGGTCAGGATGGAGGAGGTGGAAACCAAAATGTAGAACCCAGAACGACTCAAGGCAGGAGAAGTATTCAAAAGAAAATCTTTTATTTTAAAGGAGGATGTGCCAAAGTCCAAAAGGCACTAAAAAACAAACCAAACTAAATCTTACCAAAAAACAAACAGAAAACTCATTCGTGAGCACGGACTAGGAAGACACGAGGAGGACGGAAACACGCTGATGAATGCAATGAACCAACAAACACAGAGTGACAAGACAAGGCTTTTAAATGCAGAGGGAGGTAATCAGGGAAACAGGTGACAGGTGTGGGGAGTGTGAGCTGAGGAGAAGAGGAACCAATTAACTAAATGGGAAGGGAAAGAGCTTGGCAGGAGGGCAGATAAACATTAACCTATAAAACATGGATCTAACTAAACCTAAAAGACAGAGGGCAAAAATTCAATTCAATTCAAAAATACTTTATTAATCCCAGAGGGAAACTGATTGCTGTAGTAGCTCAGAATAATAATAATAATCAAGTCATCAAAGAGTTGTTGTATATTACAACGGCTGTTGGCAGGAAGGATCTCCAGTAGCGGTCAGTGTTGCAGCCAAACTGAAGAAGCCTCTGACTGAAGACACTCTTCCGTTGTCGGACAGTCTTGTGAAGAGAACGCTCAGGGTTGTCCATCATTTTCTTGATTCTCTGGCTGAGTCCCTGAAAGGGCTTGGAGTTCCTCCATCTTGTTGGCCAGTGATCTCACATTTCCCATTATGATCGATGGAAGAGATGGTTTGAATTTCCTCTTTCTCTGTCTCCGTTTTGCTCCCGCTCTGCACCCACACTTCTTGCGTTTTAGCTCAATTGGGATTTGTGGCTTCATTTGAGGTATTATTTCAGCCTTTCCAAAGTTAATCAGCTGCTCCCGGTTGTAAACCAGCTCGTTGCCATGGTTACACATCATAACAAATGCTCAAAAAGTGAAAAAAGCTAAAAAATAGCTGTAAAAATCCCCAAGCTTCACAGCACCAGAAACAGAAAAGTAAAATGTCCAAAAAAATACAGTTTTTCTTGAGAAACTAGAAGAAAAAATACCCAAGAAAAGGCAAAACTTACATATAGTCAACAGAGCTACTCCAACATGCAGCCACCCAGAGCAGCGCAGTTCCGGAAATAAACTACTAATAACCAGATGGGTGAGGAGAACTAATCTAAAGACAACTAGGAAAACCAGGGAGTGACTAGGAGGACACAAGAGGAGAGCCTGGAGTGGGAACAGGAGGGGGCTGGGGAACAAAGGGACACAGAACATGACAGTTAGGTGTCTTGCTCAAGGACACAACAGCAGCATTCTCTAAGCCTGGATTGATCGTACAACCCTCCAATAACTGGACAACATGCTTTACCACCCGAGCTGCTGCCCTATAGTTAAAATGGATAAATGGAACCAAAACAGTTAAAACTGTTCTGGTTCCGGCTAAGGGAAGACACCCGAGGGGAGGGGTGAGTGTTCGGTGACCGTGTTAGGGTTAGGGTTAGCTAAAACTTAGCATGTTGCAAAACCTGACAACCGATTTAAAATTTCTCTCGTTGTTTGGATGTGTTGATTTATTTTTAGCTCAACCAACTATTTTATTTCAGTTATAATGCTACGTTCATGCAGAACTTCGGTGCATTAAACCCATAAAACCCTGTGCTGTTACAGATTTGTCAACCATTAGAGACAAAAGCAGACAGAGGATCGTCTCCTCGTCAACTCCAAAGAATGTCCCGTGATGACCCAACGCTTGGTAACTCCTCTCCAGCTGGACCCGTCCAGCAGCACTCTCCCCACTCACCGGTCCCATGCAAGGTAGACACACACTCTCTGTTCTCATACCACAGACGTGTTTGTTGGGAGTTACGTGACTTATCTTCTTATCTTCATCTTCACAGCAACCATCACCTTACATACCAACCCACATCTCAAGCCACCCTGCATCACATTTACCTGTCCCCCAATCAACTGGGCCCCCACCAGCAGCTCCCATGCCGTCCATCAATTCCTTCCCTCCTCCCAACACACCTGTCTCCACCTTTTCCATCCCTGCTGCTTCAGCTTCACCATCATCTGCTGTCAACGTGTCTCCGGCCTCTCCAGCAGGGCCCTCTTTTACTGAGGCAGTGCTGTCCTTTCCTGCAGCCTCAGCTCCTCCACCTGTTTCTGCTTTCCCCTGCGGTATCAACTCCACACCCCTGCCTGTTTGCACCGTGTCAGCGCCCAGTTACTC
The DNA here is from genome assembly GCF_043380555.1 of Nothobranchius furzeri. Lineage (NCBI taxonomy): Eukaryota > Metazoa > Chordata > Actinopteri > Cyprinodontiformes > Nothobranchiidae > Nothobranchius > Nothobranchius furzeri. The sequence goes on along the minus strand of NC_091745.1, from coordinate 76,130,350 downwards.
ATCCCTATCCAACGCCGCCCATCCGGTTGTTTCATCCAACTCATCTGCTGATCCTCCACTGCGTTTCTCCTTCGATGAGCTGAACATTCCAGACTTGTTTGCCTCTTTTAAGTCTCTCTTTAGAACGATGCGGGAGAGAGGAGGGTCGTTCTGTAAGTATACAGCCGTGCACGCAGCTCTCCACATGTATGAGCAACATGTTGGGATTAAATATTTCTTTTTCTCAAAGCGGATGTAGCTCCCTTATTTGGCACAAACAATGACACTACACCACTCCACACTCCAACTGTGCTGCCGACGTCCCCTTATCCTACCTTTGCACCACCTGCATCAGGTGCAGCACCCGCTCTGCCTGCTGCAGCTGCACAGGCTCCAGAGATGGAACGTGTTCCACAGCACAGTGAGTTTTGTTAAATCTTCATAGCCCAGAAAAAAATGTATGTATACATAAACAAAGCACCAAATTTATTTTTCAACTTTGCGCCTCTTCCTTCTGCTGCAGCGCTGCCTCCCAACTGGTTCAGCAACACAGATTCTCTCAAGGAGAGCTTCAGGATCGCCAGCAGCCTGGACTGGGCGAACATCGACCTCTCTAGTCACCCAGGTCTGCCCCGTTTAAGTCCTCAACCAAAAATGTACCAAAACCAATTGCTGTGTTGCGAGAAGGGTTCTGGCAAATCAGAAAATAAGTTTTCTCTGAGCCATTTTTACTGAGCTCACAAAGACTATTTCAAAGGTGTATCCTTGTATATACACTGTGTGGGTGTTGATCGTTTACTTACACACAAGCAACTCTTTTAACTGTCAACCCAAGATCTGAAGTAGAACAAACAGCCATCACCTGGTGATAAGCCCCGCCCCTTAATGTAAAAGGAAAGGAACATATCCATCCATCCATCCATCCATTGTCTGAACCCGCTCGTCCATGCAGGGTCACGGGGGGGCTGGTGCCTATCTCCAACAGTCAATGGGCAATCAGGCGGGGTACACCCCGGACAGAGGGCCAGTCCATCGCAGGGCAACACAGAGACACAAGACACACACACACACGCACGCGCATGCACGCACGCACACACACACACACAAACACACAAGGACAATTTAGACAGACCAATCAACCTAACAGTCATGTTTTTGGACTGTGGGAGGAAGCCGGAGTACTCGGAGAGAACCCACGCATGCACAGGGAGAACATGCAAACTCCATGCAGAAAGATCCCAGGCTGGGAAGCAAACCCAAGACCCACTCGCTGCAAGGCAACAGCTCTAACCTCTGCTCCACTGCGCAGCCCAGGGACATCTCCCTGGTTTAAAAATACAAGGCAGCTTTATTTGGGATAAAATTCTCATCTTGCTTCAGCATATTCAATAATAATTTGGTATTAGTAATTAGATATTTCATTCTTTAAAAAAAAAGAGTCAGTTGAGGTAGTTTGGGCATCTTGTTAGGATGCCTCCACAGGGAAGTGTTTCAGGCAGGAGCCCCCTGGTCGACCCAGGACACGTTGGAGAAATTAATCTCCGAATTGGCCCAGGAACGCCTTGGGGTCCTACCGGAGGAGCTGGTGGAGGTGGCCGGCGAGAGGACGGTCTGGAACTCCCTAGTTGGGATGCTGCCCCTGCGATCCGGACCCGGATAGGCGGAAGAAGACGAGAAAAAAAAAGAGAGAATCTCTTTAAAAATTCGTGTAAAGAAATGAAGTTAAAATCGTCCTTTCAACACCTTTAAATTAACAAAAACACTTTGGAAAATATCCTTGATTTTTCATAATTCAGGCATGAGCAGTCACTTATGAAGACTGAAAAAGGAGAATTAGCACAAATTTGACTAAAATGGATTTTGTTCATGATGCATTTTTCAAAACAAAATTTTTTATGAGTTTATTCAAAATTTATTTTAAAATGTTTGTGTTTTTTTGACACATTTAAAGTGAAAGTGTTTATTTTTTCTGCAGATAGAGGGCAGTAGATCCCTAAATCGTTGCAATCAAGCAGTATTTTTGTGTTGGAGTAAGACCTTACCAACGGGTGGCCGTTAGGGTCAAAAAGCCCCGGCGAGCACAAACTTTAGCAACATCTGGGCATCCTTTCATTCATTTTCAACATTTTGATGGATATTTCCAGAAATTAAAAACTATTGTCTCTTTAAGGTCAACCAGAGACTATTAGATTATTTTATCGGTTGCCTTGATTTGTTTTGGTTTTTATTATATTTATAACTTGTTTCAAAAGTAATAACGGAAGAAATCAGGAGTGTTTATGAAGATCTCTTTTACAGTAAGGTCTGTTTCCACTATCGTAACTCACGGGTAATTTTACTGGATCTTCGTGGCGTGCGCGTCTCCATTTCACTGAGCCGTCCTGAAAGGAGCTTTTCTGAGCCTTTTCAGGAACCAGCCGAGTACCTGAACTGGGTCAGAAAAGCCCTGTAGAGTCGCTGGGCGGGACTTGTGGTCATCTCATTCTGATTGATTGTAACTCAGTAGGAAATGACATCAGCAGATATTTACAACCTGCATCAGTAAAATTGGAACAGATGCTGGTGAAGCGGAATGGAAGGAAAATAAAATAAGCAGCATTGCCGCCGCTTTAAAATAACCATTTTTAAACCCTAACACTGAAAAATGTGGGTTGATCGCTGATTTTTACATCCAAATGTACACATCCCAGAAATTTCCCAGAACTTTTATAGTGGAAACATGACTCCATGTTATATATATATATAAGGTGGCTTTCAAGCAGATCACAAAATACCTCTCACAAAACTGTCTGCTTGACCCTTACCAATCTGGGTTCAAAAAGGGCCACTCCACTGAAACTGCTCTGTTAGCAGTGACGGATTCCTTAAAAGAAGCTACAGCGACTGCCAAATCCTCAGTGCTTATCCTGCTCGACTTATCGGCTGCATTTAACACTGTCAACCATGGCTTCCTTTTGTCCACACTCTCTAGCATGGGCATCACAGAGAAAGCGTCGTCGTCGTCGTCGTCGTCTTCCTCCGCTTATCCGGGTCCGGGTCGCGGGGGCAGCATCCCAACTAGGGAGCTCCAGGCCCTCCTCTCCCCGGCCTTGTCCACCAGCTCCTCCGGCAGGACCCCAAGGCGTTCCCGGACCAGATTGGAGATGTAACCTCTCCAACGTGTCCTGGGTCGACCCGGGGGCCTTCTGCCGGCAGGACATGCCCGAAACACCTCCCCGGGGAGGCGTCCAGGAGGCATCCTGACCAGATGCCCAAACCACCTCAACTGACTCCTTTCGATCCGGAGGAGCAGCGGTTCTACTCCGAGTCCCTCCCGAATGTCCGAGCTCCTCACCCTATCTCTAAGGCTGAGCCCGGCCACCCTACGGAGGAAACTCATTTCGGCCACTTGTATCCGCGATCTCGTTCTTTCGGTCATTACCCAAAGCTCATGACCATAGGTGAGGATTGGGACGTAGATCGACCGGTAAATCGAGAGCCTGGCTTTCTGGCTCAGCTCCCTCTTCCCCACGACAGATCGGCTCAGCGTCCGCATCACTGCAGACGCCGAACCAATCCGCCTGTCGATCTCCCGATCCCTCCTACCCTCACTCGTGAACAAGACCCCGAGATACTTAAACTCCTCCACTTGAGGTAGGACCTCTCCCCCGACCCGGAGGTGGCAAGCCACCCTTTTCCGGTCGAGAACCATGGTCTCAGATTTGGAGGTGCTGATCCTCATCCCAGCCGCTTCACATTCGGCCGCGAACCTACCCAGCAAGAGCTGAAGGTCAGAGCTGGATGAAGCTAGGAGGACCACATCATCCGCAAAAAGCAGAGACGAGATTCTCCTGCCACCAAACTCGACACACTCCACATCACGGCTGCGTCTAGAAATTCTGTCCATAAAAGTGATGAACAGAACCGGTGACAAAGGGCAGCCCTGGCGGAGTCCAACCCTCACTGGGAACAGGTCCGACTTACTACCGGCTATGCAGACCAAACTCACGCTCCTCTGGTAAAGGGACTGAATGGCCCTTAACAGAAAGCCACCCACCCCATACTCCTGGAGCGTCCCCCACAGGGTGCCCCTGGGGACACGGTCATAAGCCTTCTCCAAATCCACAAAGCACATGTGGATTGGTTGGGCAAACTCCCATGCCCCCTCCATCACCCTTGTAAGGGTATAGAGCTGGTCCACAGTTCCACGGCCAGGACGAAAACCACATTGCTCCTCCTCTATCTGAGATTCAACTATCGATCGGACCCTCCTCTCCAGTACCTTGGAGTAGACCTTTCCAGGGAGGCTGAGGAGTGTGATCCCCCTATAGTTGGAACACACCCTCAGGTCACCCTTCTTAAAGATGGGGACCACCACCCCGGTCTGCCACTCCCTAGGAACTGCCCCCGATGACCACGCAATGTTGTAGAGACGTGTCAACCATGACAGCCCTACAACATCCATAGCCTTGAGATACCCAGGACGAACCTCATCCGCCCCCGGGGCTCCGCCGCTGTGTAGTTGTTTGACTACCTCAGCAACTTCTGCCCCCGAGATCGGACAGTCCATCCCCAGGCCTCCCAGCTCTGGTTCCTCCTCGGAATGCGCATTGGTGGGATTGAGGAGCTCCTCAAAGTATTCCTTCCACCGTCCGACTATAGCCTCAGTTGACGTCAGCAGCTCCCCATCCCCACTGTAAACAGTGTGAGCGAGTTGCTGCCTTCCTCTCCTGAGGCGCCGGACAGTTTGCCAGAACCTCTTTGGAGCCGATCGATAGTCTTTCTCCATGGCCTCACCAAACTCCTCCCACGCCCGAGATTTTGCCTCGGCAACTGCCACTGCTGCACTCCGCTTGGCTATCCGGTACCTGTCTGCTGCCTCCGGAGACCCACAGACCAGCCACGCCCTGTAGGCCTCCTTCTTCAGCCTGACGGCTCCCCGAACCTCTGGTGTCCACCAGCGGGTACGGGGGTTGCCACCACGACTGGCACCGGCCACCTTACGACCACAGCTAGCAACAGCCGCCTCGACAATCGCAGAGTGGAACAAGGCCCACTCGGACTCAATGTCCCCCACTGCTCTCGGGACGTGGTCAAAGCTCTGCCGGAGGTGGGAGTTGAAGACCGTCTTGACAGGTTCTTCTGCCAGGCGTTCCCAGCAGACCCTCACTATGCGTTTGGGTCTGCCAGGTCTACGCGGCATGTTCCCTTGCCATCTGATCCAACTCACCACCAGGTGGTGATCAGTTGACAGCTCCGCCCCTCTCTTCACTCGGGTGTCCAAAACATACGGCCGCAGGTCAGATGATACGACTAAAAAATCTATCATCGACCTGTGACCTAGGCTGCCCTGGTACCAAGTGTACCGGTGGGCATCCTTATGTTCGAACATGGTGTTCGTTATGGCCAAACTGCGGCTTGCACAGAAGTCCAATAACAAAACACTGCTCGAGTTCAGATTAGGTGGGCCGTTCCTCCCAATCACACCCCTCCAGGTCAAGCTGTCATTGCCCACGTGAGCATTGAAGTCCCCCAGCAGGACAATGGAGTCCCCTGATGGAGCACTATCTAGCACTTGTCCCAGGGACTCCAAAAAGGGTGGGTACTCTGAACTGATATTTGGCCCATAAGCACAAACAACAGTCAGGACCCGTTCCCTGACCCGAAGGCGCAAGGAAGCTACCCTCTTGTCCCCCGGGGTAAACCCCAACACACAGGCAGAGAGTCTCGGGGCTAACAAAAAGCCAACCCCAGCCCTCCGCCTCTCACCCGGAGCAACTCCAGCAAAGTAGAGTGTCCAACCCCTCTCCAGGTCTCGGGTTCCAGAGCCAATGCAATGTGTTGAGGTGAGTCCGACTATATCTAGCCGGTACCGCTCAACCTCTGCCACAAGCTCCGGCTCCTTCCCCGCCAGCGAGGTGACGTTCCATGTCCCAAAAACTAGTTTTCTTGTCCGGGGATTGGACCGCCAAGGCTCCCGCCTTGGTCTGCCACCCGATTCGCATTGCACCGGACCCTTCATGTTCCTCCTGCGGGTGGTGGGTCCACAGTTGGACGAGCCCATGTATCCGGTTCGGGCTGGGCCCCATGGGCGAAAGCCCGGCCACCAGGCGCTCGCTCACGGGCCCCAACCCCAGGCCTGGCTCCAGGGTGAGACCCCGGTAACCCTCCGGGCCGGGTACTCCGACTCTTCGTTTTAACCGCCATGAAAGATCACAGAGAAAGCACACGCCTGATTTGAATCATACCTCACAGGATGATCATTCAGTGTATCTTGTCTTGGACAATCCTCTACCGTGCACCATCTTGCCACAGGAGTCCCCCAGGGCTCAGTACTAGGACCTCTTCTCTTTGCCATATACACCACCTCACTGGGTGAGATCATTCGATCACATGGCTTCTCCTACCACTGCTATGCAGACGACACCCAGCTCTATCTGTCATTTCCACCGGACGACCACACTGTCTCTGCACGAATATCGAACTGTCTCCCTGACATATCAAAATGGATGAAATCCCACCATCTCCAACTCAACCTCTCTAAAACTGAACTACTTGTCATCCCAGCAAAACCATCCATACAGCACAATATCTCAATTCAAAATGACTTCCTATCTCTGGCTCCTTCAAAGGCAGTTTGAAATCTGGGTGTTGTGATTGATGAACACCTGACCTTTAAAGATCATGTTGCCTCTGTTGCCTCATATGTTGTATAACATACGAAAGATCAGACCATACCTAACACAACATGCCACTGGTGCAATCTACTGTCATCTCCCGCCTCGATTACTGCAATGCCCTTCTAACTGGTCTTCCAGGCTGTACTGTGAGACCTCTTCAAATGGTCCAGAATGCAGCGGCGCGTGTGGTCTTCAATCAGCCAAAAAGAGCACACGTCACCCCTCTGTTCATTGAGCTCCATTGGCTACCGCTAGCAGCACGCATCAAATTCTAATTGCTAACACTAGCATACAAAGTCCGAGACGGTACGGCTCCCATCTACCTGAATCCTCTTGCGAAGGCTTACGTCTCGGCCCGGCCGCTCCGGTCATCACAGGATCGTCGGCTAGCAGTGCCTACACCACGCTCAGGACAATCCAGACTCTTCTCATGCATCGTTCCACAAATGTGGAATGGCCTTCCAAGCACTACCAGAACAGTGGCTTCCTTTTCAATATTCAAGAAACTCCTGAAGACCCTGCTCTTCAGAGAGCATCTTCTAAACTAGCACCCTCCCTGCACCCGTCCCCCCTCTCTACTGTCCACTCCTTTGTTCCCTACTCTCCATGATTGATGTCAAGTTGTTGTTGTTAGCGTCAAGGGCAACATGCCAATTATCACTTGTAAGTTGCTTTGGACAAAAGCGTCTGCTAAATACATAAACATATTTGTTATATATCCATTGTATATAGAAGGTTTTTGAGCTTTTTCTGGTAAATGACACCTGTCTGTTGTTTCCAGACCTGCTGGAGAGCATGAAGAAGGCGGAGCTTTGTGACTGGGCCTTAGATCCAACGCTCTTCACCTCCCTCTGTGACTCTCTGAACCGCTTCTTCTCTGACAAAGGCATGATCACCCCTGGAAACAACTCCCCCATCACCCTCGGTGTGCCCCACTCATTTCAAGCATCACCGCTGACCTCTAACCCACCGCCTCCTCTCCTCACTCACCCATCACCACTTCCCTACCCTCCCATGTTCCCTCCCACCAATGGAACGCAGCCGCCCCGGAGGCCCCTACCCATGCAGGGACCAGGAATTCAGAGACCACATCTGGCCAGTGAGTCTAAAAAGGATAAATATATGACTCAGCTGTTTGTGTGAACTGTTCAGTGCAGAATAAAGTTGAAGTATTTTGAATTTATGGAGAGAAATAGCATATTTTTCACTCCTTGTTTTTTTTCCCATGTCAGCTGGGATCCAGCCTCAGTCAGGGGTGCCGCGACAGCGTCCTCCACTCAAGAATCTGAAAAGCAACAGCGAGGAGATCCAGGACGACTTTGACTGGGATTCCCTTGTTTGACCTTTATGTACAGAAAAATCTCTAAATGTTCCTGAGGAATGCCTCCTTAATGAATTTATGAGTATGTGTAAAAAATGATTTGTTCAAGTATGTGTAAAACTCACCTTTTACATCTATTTGTGCTGCCATGTGGGTCTCTACTGCCTCAATACACTCCAAACATAAAAAAAACCCTATATATCAGTTTTCTGTTAGTGTTTGGTTTTAGTAATGTACCTAAAACAAGTCGTTTCAAAAAGTCCCTGTTTATGTCATAAATAGGGAAATTTAGAACATAACCACCTCTCACGTGCAAGACACGTGCTGTCCCGTCCCTCTTGGATATGGGAGCTTCTCAGCTTATAGCAGCCTGAGAGGAGAAAGGGTGGGCGTGGTCAGCTGCTGTGTGTTTTCTTATAGTGACAGACCTGAAATGGCTCATTCTGGAGGATACTGAAAATTAAACATCTGAAATCTTTATCAAGAACAATTGTAATGCAAGAAAAAAGTCATAGGTCTCCTTTAAGACTTTTTGTCTCATACCAACAAAGATGTTTTGATTTTCTGTTTTGTCGTAGGTATTGTCAGGGTGTGATGTCTCCTGGATGTTTTACTCTATTCATAATCTCTGCAATATTTGTATACGCAGGAAAAAGTCCAACACACAATCTGCATTTTTATTTTATTTCATAAATTTCTTTAATTTTTTTCTCCATTTTACTTTTCAAATGTGAATGTTCACAGTTGACACCACACAAAATTCAACCTGAACTGATAAAAGATATTTTTTCTTGATATAAAATAATAAATTCATCAAACTAAAATCATGGAGCATGTTTTTTTTATCATGTCCCTGTGTTTTTCCTGTCATCCGCTGAAGTAATCGTCTCTTTTTAAAGAAGCATCAGCAGCCCTCCCTTCACAAAGAGGGGTGAAACACGAGGACAGTGTTGCTGCGCGTCACGGACCCAACATGAAACGTGTGGATAAAAATAAAAACGAGGCGACCCTTTTGATTCCTCCAGTGAAAACCAATACTGCACCTCGTTTTCAAAGTAATGGATGTCGTTTCTCCATCCTGAATCGCTGAAATGAGATCAAACACGTATATAAAAAAATAAAATGGGAGACAATTACTCATGAGTGAGCGTTCTCATTCACATTCACGTTTCTTCTGCCTCTGACCACAAACGTCAGACACCTGAAGTTTTCAACATCAAGGGGAAAAATAAGCATTTGATTTAAATGGCATCATAGCGTGAACGTTCTGCTTTATTTGCTCCCAAGTATTGGAAAAAAATAAATTACATTTAACATTAAATTAAATTAAAAGTGAAAACTTTGAGACGATTTGATCACAATTGTGCCTGAAATGTTGATGCAGGTTTTTCAGTCTCTCAGTCCTTTAAAAATGCGTCCTTCATGCACTAGTTTCATTTCAGTGATTCAGTGTTTGCCTTCATTCTAGAGGGAGGAAACAGGAGGAAGAGGCAGGTAACAACAGTCCGTCTGATCAGTTTGTCAGTGGCTATGTGGCCTCCTCCTCCCACTCTCTCGTGTGCAGCAGTACGAAGAGTCGAGTGGCACTACTGGGAACAAAACTACCTGCTCTCATGGACTTACCTTCACCTCGGGACAGGTGACCAGAAACAAACACGACGACACAAAAACAGAAGATTAAAACGTAAATAAATACTCTTGACGCCCAAAAAATATTGGATTTTGAAATTAAAGGAACTAAATTATTCTGAAATGAAATAATGCTTTTTAAAGGAAAAGATAAACGTTTGTTTGATTTTTTCCTTTATATATACAGATGTCGACATTTTTCTCTGAGGGGCAGATGAATGAAAAAGGGGGCAGCGTGTGCGACGGAGGAGGCAGAAAGGTGAGCGAAGTAGTGGCGAAGCTTCCTCAAAGAAGAAACGGATTGGTACTTGCTCCCGTTGTCCCGCCACCTCCCATGGGTCCCCCCGCTCCCATTACTCCTCCTGCTCCTGTGGGCCCACCCAAAATCTTTTGAGGGGGTGGCATTACTCCTGGCCCCAAAAGAGCAGCGGCTGGGGGTCCCATCGGGGAGAGACCGCCAAATGGCATTCCCATGGGGCTGGCCTGCATCGTGCCCAGGCCGAGTCCTGGAGCCCCTATTCCCATGCTCATGGGCCCCATGCCCATTCCTGGTTGAACCATGCCCAGCATGGGGTTGGGAGGCAGAGGACTGGTGCGAAGGCCGCTCAGGCCTAAAGATGAGGGCTGGGGGGAGATTGAGGTCATGGCAGGGGCAACGCCAAAAGGGTTGGAGGAGGCAGGTGTTGGAGAAACCCCCCTGCTGGAGATCGTACTACCTGGAGTCACAGCCATGCCTGGAGCTGGAGATGAACCTGCAACCATAGATAAATCACATTGATTTCATGTCATTTTGATTTTATACAGCAGAAACCCGTACAATAGAGACACATGTTGTGGTACCAGCACCTGAACCACTCAGAACCTGCATTTTCAATTTTTAATAATATAAGTACTTAATTTTTTTTTAGCAAAAAAATAAATAAAATAAACTGCAAACTTTCAGTGCAAACAGCAAACTATAGTTTAACAAACACCTTTCTATTTAGAGCAAGAATAAGACACACAATTGAAATGTTTTTATTGAAAACATAATTGCAGCATTAATCTTTTTATGCAAAACAAAAGTAGACAGCATGAAGAAAACGTGCAAACTATTATCTATTCTTTGGTGAAAGGAAATATGAAACATCTACCATAAAAACCTGGAATAAAAGCTGTTTAGCTCCCAAATAAACCAAATAAATGTATAAACATAGTAAATAAATAAGAAGTGAAACAACAGCATGTACAGCATTAGGAGTCCTAGCAACTTTGCAATGGAGGAGGAAAGTTCTAGACTCAGGTCTGCCTTTCTTTTATTTGCAGTTTATTTGTTTCAGCTCGCAAACTAATGCCATGAACAACAAGGTGCTTTATTAAGGTTGGTTTATGCTTGACGCGTCTGCGAGGTTCGCACGGTGAAATTGCGTCTTTTTAACAACCACGCCCCTCCACCGCGCCTCCGCTCGGCCCAAAATTTCCGCAACGCGCACCTAGGAAATTTTCTAACCACACAGACGGACGCGGAAAAACATGGCGGACTGGCAAGAACTAGTTCGGCAGAGGTTCGTAAATACGGACATGTGTATGGTTCAGCTCTCAGAGATCACCGTGATCAACGTGTTGTTAATAATTCTTGGAGAGAAATAGCTCGCACTGTCGGAAAAGACGAGGACGCTGTTAAAAATGCTGGAATGCCATGTTGTAAACAACAGTAATTTCTACTTCTACTATGGTGTAGTGTTGGATGAATGCCGTAGAGCTCCATGCTGCCCCCTACAGTTTGGGAGAATATTGGCTCACCGCAGAGACGAGCCGCATGAACCATAAACGCTGCAAGTTGTGAAGCGTGTTCCAGCCGCGAGCCGCATCACCAAGCGGAAACTGAATGAGTCAAGCATAAACCAAGCTTTAAAGCTTCCTTCCCGAGTTTTTCTCTCATCCGATGGCACCATCTAGTGGCTGACAAGCGTATCACACAAAAATGCTGATCCTCTGTTTTATTAAGATGGCGACTCCACGTTTCAGTTTTTAAATGTGCTTCTGTAGCCGACAAACAGCTAAAAAACGTTTTACAACTATTATTCTCATGTCATGTTGTGTTTTCATATATTTATATTTTAGAAAATTTCTTGTCCGTGAAAAGTTCATCAACTCTGCATCAGCCGAGGTATTCCTTAAATTTGAAACGTCTAAGCGGTAGTCTAACGCTTTTGGTTAGTTCTGGTTGGCGCTCAGTTTCCTATTGCACGGAGCTCTGCCGGGCAGGGGGCGTGGTTAGCAAAAAACAAAAAAAAGATGTATTGCTTATATTATATCACAGTACATGATAAGATAATCACTTTTACAGATTTCTGACAAATTATACATCATTTCTGAAAGAGGAAAACTCCGGAAAGCAGCTTTAATTTGCTGGTGTCTCCACATTTACCAACAGATCTTACCACAGATGTTACATTTAACTCTGTTGCCGTTTACTTTCACAAAACACAACCAAAACTCGAGTTTTCCGCGTTTTCCTGCTCGGTGAACTTGGGAGAAATGTTGCAAGAAAGAGAGAGCGGCGTTCTTCAGTTATGTAATGCGCAGCCGAAGGAACGTGGCGGCGCAGCTCCTAAACTGGAACGTTTTATTAGGAAAGAACTGAAATCTAGCACAGAAAGTTTGGTACCCAGTCCTATAAATGTAGGTAGCGCATGTTGATGACGTCATCAAGCGGCGTCTGTTGAGGCTGAAATCATGGAGCCTGTGGTGGAGGAGGTTCTCATAAAGACCGGTGCAACATCGGTCATTTGGACTTGGTTTGGCTTTAAGGAGTCGGATGTGGACCAGAACAGTATAATCTGCAAAGTATGCCGGAAGAAAGTATTAGTGAATAGAGGGAATACATCTAATTTGTTTTACCACCTCAAAACGAAGCACGTTGTGGAATACGAAGAAAGCCAAAAACCGCGTCCTCAACGAACGCCCAGTCAGTCGAGCGGTAAGAAAAAAGGTGGTCTTACACACCAGCAGACGGATATTTTACAAGCATTTGCTAAAGGCACTCAGTATGAGAGAAATAATCAACGGTGGATTGATACTACAAATGCCATTACCACGTACCTGTGTAAGGACATGGTGCCGTTTCTTACGGTGGAGAAAAGCGGCTTTCGGGACACGATTAAGACGCTCGATCCACGTTACGAGTGTGTTTATTCTGCTGCTGCAATGTATCTGGTATGTGAGTATGTTTAGAAACAGTTGTTTTTGACATATATACACAAGAAAGTTATATATCTCAATATATACCGTTACCGCACATTTTTCAAATTATATCGCAATATAGATTTTAGGCTGTATCGCCCACCCCTACAACATGGCTAACCCTAAAAATAACAAGATGCCAATAAATAGAAAAATTGATTTCAGCTGCATCTGACCTGTGTTTTGAAGGAAGGGGTTGTTTGTTGAAGATGCAGAGATGGAAGGAGGCGGCGCCTGTTTGGGTTTGGGCGTAGAAGACACCAGGGAATCGAGGTCAACAAGTGCTGCGTTGGGGCCGAGGAAGGACTCGGGGGTTTTACGAACAGGAAGTGAAGAACCAAGTGAAGAAAGGTCAAAGGGCACCGGTGAGCCTGTGCCGTCAACGCCTGTTGTCGAAGACCCTCGCCGCTCTGGATCGCCTGTGTGCAGGTGGGGGTGGACGAAGAGAATGTGGAACATTACGAGTGTAAAACAGAGCGTGAACACACACCTGGCTGCTCACACACACTACAGGAGGATGAAATGTCAGACGGGACAACTGTTGAGTAACGCGACTGAAAATCTTTGTGTAAAACGTGAAAATCCCTTCATATGTGTTTGTGAGTCCATGAAGCTTCAGTGTGGATGTACCTGTGCCGTTAGTATGTTTGGCGGAGCCACTCCAGATGTCGGAGGAGGAGACGGGGTCAGAGGCAGGGAGGGCCCCCTCCCCCACCCAGGGGTTTACCGGCCCCCCTGAGGAGGATGTGCTGGGTGGCACTGGGGAGCCCCAGGGGTCAGCACTGGGGGGGGTCACAGCTACAGGGAAGGGGAGGAGATGCATGGGAGGGGAGGGTTAACACAACACCTTACAGGTACAACCCACAGAAAGGAGGAAGCAGGAAGCTGGACTGGGTTCAAACAGTGGCTTTTCTCTCTCCCTAACCTCTTAATGAAACTGGTTTTACTGGTGAAGACGGAACAGGGACACTTTTCTCAGCCGTCCACCAAATCACCCTGATTTAACACCCAAAGACGAGTGGAGGTAAAGGAGAGATAAGAGATAACACCAAGCGTTAAAATAAAGGCGTGAAAGGGCAACAGAAGGAACAGCTCTGGTTGAGACGCAGCCAGTCCTGAGTAGAAACGAGAGGATAAGAATCTCTGCTTTAGATACATTAGGAGAATGAATGGATGAACGGATTCAACATGCTGGCTTTCCTCGTGACAAAATGAAAGCATCTAGGGCGGATGAGGAGATCAAATGACAGCAAGGCATGACTGAACATGAATTATGGGATGTGGTACTATGAAGGTTGAGGTGTTTACATCCTCTTTCAGCTGGAAACTCACTTCTGTTTAACGACTTTTACCCACCTGATCGCTTTACTAACAACTGTGACGGCTTACCGGAGTTTCCCCACGGGTCCACGTTGTTCACTTTGTTGGAAGACTCCCCCCAGGGGTCCGGAGGAGGGGCTACAGTGGGCGGGGCCCCCCCACCCCAAGGGTCAGAACTCGTGGGGGATGTTGGTGATGCTACTCCCCATGGATCTGTGGGCGCTGCGCCCCACGGCCCAGAGGAAGTGGGACCAGCGAGCGTGAGTGGGGGTGAAGGGCCAGCAGAGCTCACGGTGGCAGTAGCAGGGGCTCCCCAGGGGTCTACAGCACTCAGCTCCATCAGTGCACTCTGTAGAGAAAATAAATGAACACAGAGAAGGGAGGCATAAACACGACACTGACCACATATTGTAAGTGAATTCATACTATGACTTGATTTGAGGTTTTTTTTTTGTGTGGAAAAAACCAAAAAGAACCCACTGCTGCTTTTTAAAAGCTCTTCAAAAATGTAAATCATGTCCTAGTTTCACTTACTGTCGCATTTCTGCTACAGAGGCTCAGTCTGCATGAATTGTGAAAGCAAACAATAACTCTGAAGCAACAGGGAACCTAATTCACGCCCATCTACTTCCGGACTATGGTTCCCCGGAAGAACGAATAAATGAATGCAAGTCAACGGGGCTAAAACACTATTTTCTAATTCCGCTTGTTTTGTACCATAGATTTCACATATGATGTCCGTGAATTTTTAAGACACATTTTGATGCCACGAAAGTGCTTATTTTTAACTCATTCACTGCCAGTGATGACTAAAATCGTCATTTGCATTTTTTTTTTTACTGTGTGGGCGTCGGACGAGCCCCCGCACCGTGAGAACAAACATCTCAGCTCTAAAGCCGATCTTCATCCGCAAACGTCACATGTCACGTGATCAGGAAGCAGAACATCCATGTGTTAGGCGATCATTTTGGGCCTCTGCTGTAAAAAAGTGAGGCGTGAACCGGAAAAGCGTCTGCCGATCACAATTCAACAACGGATTATGAAAGAACGGATAACGCTCGAAACGCGCGGATTCTTCCTGATGTAAGAGGTGAGTCTCCGCTTTGTTTTGGTGTCGACATCATCCTAGCGCTCAACGTTGTGTCACTCATTGTCAAGTAAATATTGTTATTATAGCTTAATTTCTTGACTGTTAAAACATCTGGTGCTCCTTAAGAATAAATAAACACTGGATTCATCCTGTAACCCTGTCATCCTGTAGCCTTTACAGGGAGGAAGTGACCTTCGAGCTGCTTCTGGCAGACCAAGCGAGTCGGTTTTATCAGTAACACTCCCATGAGAAAGTCTAGAAACTGCTTTGTTGATTTAGTGTGTGCACCTGGGCGGAGACTCCCTTTCACTAGCAGCTTCCAGCCTGAAAGTCTACGTAATAGCTTAAGGAATGTGAATTGTGCGTGTGTGCTTGTGTTTTCAATAAATGCTGTCGGAGGACGGAAGTCCAATGAGAATGAACTAATTCACTCTTGGTGTGTACTGATTCTTCTCTCCACTTTGCAAAATCTAAATTGACTGTTTATAATTGGTATTGGTGTTGATTGATTGATTGATTGATTACTATAACCCCCTGTGCATTAAACTTTCTCTAAGGTAATCCTGGATTGATAAATTACCTAACACTCTTAAAAAAAAACAGTAAAAACAGTGAGAAACGCTGGCAGCAAAGGGCTTTACCGATCAGGAAACGACTGGAAGTGAATGAGTTGGGGGGGGGGGGTATTTTAGGTTTTGTGTGAAAATAAGTCCAAGACTACAAATGCGCATCATCAAAGTGACGCCATCGAGCCAGACACAGAGAAAAGCAGAGGGACAATGGCTGTAAGTTCAGGAGGAAAGAACCAACATAAATCTGGCCATGTGGTGAGTAGCAGCTACGCTAGGGGAGAGGAGATTCTGCGGTGACGTCATTTATGCGACGTGCCGACGTCTGATTTGTAGTCATGCTAATTACGAACTTTTACAAGCTGATGAATCTCAAAGTACGTGACAGGCGTGGTGGATACACACATCGTTACTTTTTATTGAAACAGCAGTCCAACATATGTGTGATCCAGGGCGTAAGGCAAAGCAGATTAGAAAATAGCACTTTCAGCCTCGTTGGCTTGCATTCATTTCTTCGTTCTTCCAGGAGCCGACCAGAAAGGGAGGAGACTTAGGCTCCCTATTGACCCTTTGCACGTGACGTCACACCACTCATGTGACCGCCCCCTTCGCCATGATGGACGGCAAAAAGACCGTTTACACCCGTAGAAACTCCAGTGAAGGTAGTCAAAACAAGTCAGTTTGTAGCTTTTTATCGCTTTTATTTAGGTGATTTGACAGTAAAATGGTTTTAGCTTGCTGCGTGGTCGGCTGCACTAACAGACAAGGATGTAAACTCAACTCCTTTTGTTTTTTTAATAACTTTGATGGAGACTGAGGACGGAGATGAACTGCAGCGATCAAGCAGCCCTCAGATTTGCAGCGAACATGTTTTTACCGGGTAAGATTAACGTTAATTTATTTCACGAGGAAGACAGGGACAGGGATGAATGTGATGTGTTTATACTGGTTATTGATAAACCTGATGGATGGGTATTTCACCACGGAGGATGCGCTCCGTCCACTGTCGTGTACAGCGAGACAATTATTAACAATATTAAAGCTCCGATGTATGATTACGTGGGTTAAAATTACGTTATTTATTCATATGAGCGTTGGCGTTCAGAGATCTTCTCATTCCGGTGTGAGAGCAGCAGCTGAACCCGGTAACACCACCAGCAACAGAAGCTGGTAGGGATCCGGACTTTTTAAAAATCAGCTTCGGTGTAAAGTGAAACGCTGTTTACAACATAAAGTTATAAATCCAGAGGGGTGAATTTAGGCAAAGTCAGCGGTGAACAGCTGCAGAGAGAACGTAAGCTAACGTTGGTAAGCTAGTTAGCATACCGCTAGATGCACTACTTCTTCTGATAACTGAACTGGGCAAGAACTAGTGGAAGGAATGCTGGAGGAGTTTTGTTTTTGTTTTG
Source organism: Nothobranchius furzeri (assembly GCF_043380555.1). Classification (NCBI taxonomy): domain Eukaryota; kingdom Metazoa; phylum Chordata; class Actinopteri; order Cyprinodontiformes; family Nothobranchiidae; genus Nothobranchius; species Nothobranchius furzeri. The sequence goes on along the minus strand of NC_091745.1, from coordinate 76,113,149 downwards.
ATCGCAAAAACAATTTCAGGCTCTTCTTTTCCCTTTGTTTAGTACTCGTGTCGCTCACTGTTTACATGCTTTTGCCGTCCAGCATGGTGGACCCACGTGATTAGGTGACGTCGGTGCAAAGGGTCAAAAGGTTTGATTTTTTTATTTTATACAAACTTTATGAGAACTCCTGTTATTCTGTTATGTGCACAGTTGCTGTGTAAAACCTTTTGGCAGTGAATGGGACGGACTACAAACACACATCTGACATATGTAGCAGATGAAGCTAAAGCCATGAGAGTGAGAAATCATCCACACACTGACTGATGTTTCACACACCTCTTCTGGTTTGGGTTTCTCCCTCTTGCTCTCTTCAATGGCCATCTGCAGTCTCAGATCATCGCCTCTGCGAAGCCGCTCCTCCTGCCAGTCACACACACACACACACGCACGCACACACACACACACACACACACACACACACACACACACACACACACACACACACACACACACACACACACACACACACACACACACACACACACACACACACACACACACACACACACACACACACACACACTTACTGGACAACTAATCTCTGAACCTGTGGAAACTGATACTTCATTCATGATTAACACTAATCAACCAATTAATCCAATAGTCATGCATGTTAGAAGGCCCGAGGAAGCTTTCTTACTTTAATGAAGTTTTACTCGGGAAACAAGTCAAATGGAAAACAAAAATAAATGTAACTTTAGACGGTTTAGATGAAGAAACTGCTGATTCTGCTCCATTTCTGTCATGATAAATGATAGCGCCTCTCAGAGGAAGGACTCCAAAGTGCTTTACACTACAGTGTATCATTCGTCCATTCACACACACATTCACACACTGGTGGGGATGAGCTACAATGTAGCTACAGCTGCCCTGGGGCGCACTGACAGAGGCGAGGCTGCCGAGCACAGGCGCCACCGGTCCCTCCGACCACCACCAGCAGGCAAGTTGGGTTAAGTGTCTTGCCCAAGGACACAACAGCAGAATTCTCTGTCCGGAGCCGGGATCGAACCAGCAACCTTCCGATTACTGGACAACCCGCTCAACCTGTTGAGCTACTGCTGCCTACTACAGCCAAACCAATGGATGAAAGCAGATAAACATTCTATCAGTTAACCAGCTCTACTCTATTATTAAGAATCTTTTAGATGCATTTAAACAAACCACCTTTTATACAACTATTACAGAAATGATTGACTATCAATCAGTAAATTAACCAACATCAATACCATCCTCTTGGAAACACCCACTTTGATTCACAGACTTAAAGGGACTTTACTGACTTTTGAATTTTTATGCTCGCGATTGCCCCCTCAGGCCAAAAGCGTAATGGCAGCTTCAATAGTAGGCTCGTGCACGAGGCGCGCATGCTGTACGTGCGCACTCCTTAACGAAAATAACAGCTGAGACAGTTCCGTGTGTGTGTGTGTGTGTGTGTGTGTGTGTGTGTGTAGCCATTAATGTAAAAAAGAAACTAAATGAATTAAGTTCACACCCAGAATTGAACCCAGGTCTTCTGCATGAGAGTCAGACATCTTACAAGGTGAGCTACACTCTAGTAACATTCACAGTATCTGTAACATTTATATCCTTGATGACAGCTGAAACAACATCAAACCAAAGAACGGTTCGGAGTGAAAATGGCTATTTTGTTGATATTTTGCAGGAAATATCTAGAAGAAAGTTCTACAGAAAGTAGCTAAGGGTCCTCAGAAATGTAGCTAGCTTTGTCACTAGGCATTAGGAACAGCGACAAAGTGGCACTGCCTCTCTCTCTGCTGCTAAAGCTACAGATAGCAAATGCTACGGGCGATGCCTGAGCGTGAACGCGCATGAAGCAGCCTGCTCGACCCGAGCATCTCTCTTTTTCTGTGATTTTACAGAAAAACAAGCAATCACAGTAAAAATGCCAGGGCTCATTCTACAGGACCAGGGCATTGCAGGAGAATGTATGAAGAAGACATTTATTATTTCTATACACGTTTTGGCTGTCAAACTTCCATAATGTCCCTTTAACTCAGGTAGTTCAGTCAGCTGACCAACGTACTACTTGAACCCCAAGTTTTGCACCAAGTAAACAAATCAATATAAAGTTATTACAGCAAGAAAAGGTGCAGCAGGTAAGAAAGTTTTTCAGATCAGTGCTGCAGTTGAATGCATGCTACAAGAAACGGAGGGGGAAAAAATCAATACTTACAACACATCCATTCATGAATATGTCATGTATTGGCAAATATCATGCAAATTAATTAATTACGTTTGATTACTGTTCAATCCTTTCAGGGTTTGGCACGTTTTTAGGATTATGAAGGGATGTGACGCGGAACAGCAAAGTCATTTATCGCAGAATAACTGCAGTCTTGTGCAAAAAAGAAAAAAACACATCCAAGAAAATCCCAAAAGACAAAAGCAAGCATAAAGTTTGTTGATTAATCAATATTTGGTATGCACTTGAGTAATTCCAAGTGACAGGAAAATAGATAGTTGATGACGGGCTCTCCACTCAGCAGAACACACTCTCTGCCCCTGACCTTTTGGTGAATCTCTTTGCTGAGTGTGATTGCATAGCGAAGCTCTGCATCCTCCAGAGGGTCCGCGCTATTCTGGGGGAGGTCAGTGGTTAAATGGTGAGAGCCAAGCTAGGTGTTCTGCAGCAGCAGATAATACGATTACACTGTTGCTGCATTGCACTGAAACAGCAAATGTTGCTTAAAAAAAAAAAAAAAGAGCGTGTAAGCTAGCGCTGCAGGCTAATAAAGAACTCTGTGATACCTGTTCTGCCTCTTCTTTGCTCATGGCCAAAGCCAGCTGAAGCTGAAGGTCTTCCTCCCCTGAGCTCTGAGGCCACGCCTGCTCAGGATCTGCCCCTAAAGAATGAGAGCCCATGGACAGGCTGCCACCAAGGCTGGGGGCTGATGGGGCTGAGGATGCTGCAGTGGACACACATATGAGAAATATGGCTTGTATCCAACCACTGGTTTATTGGAGTTTAATGTAGATGACTTGCCACTAGTGGTTTGTGCCATTTTTTCTTTGGTTTTGAGGGCGTGGATCCTCTCCTCTCTTAGTTTTTCTTCATCTTTCAATAAGGTCACAAGTTGTTTGGCTTTCTCTCGTACATTCAGACCCTGGAAGAAAAATAAAGATGTGAGGAAACAAATATCAGCTTCTCCTGATATTTTTTACAATATTTGTGGCATAACTTTACAAAATATGAGTTTGTTTTGAGATCTTTGTAAAGTGTTACTGAACAATATTTCTGCAGCAGGCATAGCTCACACTTTACTCCAGAGGCCTTTGCTGTTTTGACCCAAGTAAAGCAAATAAAAGAGCAACACACTGAACTGAAACACGAGCCCAGCCTGCCTCTCTCCGTCACAGCCAACAGCATAACAAGAGAACAGGCAGAAAAAACACCTTGTTTCGTTCACGTGAAAGACCACAAGTAGCTAAAAACACCTGCAGAGGCATTTGCTTTGTTCTCCATTCTTTACAAGTTTATAGTTTGCAAGATCGAATTACAAAATAAAAGTCTCAGCTTTTTGTTTAAAGCTACAATCAAGTTTTCGACCTCTCAAGACTTTTCAAATGTTCGTAAAAGTGATAGTCTTACCCTGTACTGTGACGATGCAGGCAATACCCCACTTATTTATTTATTTATTTTGCTAAGCCCGTCCCGTAGAGCTCCAAGCAATTTGAATTGAGCACCGCTCAGCATTAGCCAATAGTGTTAAAGATCTGCTTACGTACAGATGTCAATCACTGAACGTGCAAGAGCATTTGAGGACTACCTAGACTGATGCAGAGTTATCGATTATATATATATATATATATATATACACACATATACATATATATGTATATACATATATATATATATATATATGTATATACATATATATATATATATATATACACATACATATATATATATATATATATATATATATACATATACACACACATATATATATATACATATACACACACATATATATATATACATATACACACACACACATATATATATACATATACACACACATATATATATACATATACACACACATATATATATACATATACACACACACACACATATATATATATATATATATATATATATATATGTGTGTGTGTGTGTATGAATAAATAGCATAATGCGAGAATAATAATTGTAAAGCTCAGATGCACCTAAATCAGGAAGTACAAATCAGCTGTTGGAGAAAGTAGCTTCACAAGGCAGGTTTCTGACCCTTATTTCCTGACATTTGGACATCTCTCATCTGATTGGATAACAGCAACGCGACTCTACCACTAACTCTGTTTTCTCTGCAACGTTGATGTTTTATCTCTTCAAATAACACAAGTCTGGAGGAGTTCTGCTGTGTGGTGGAGTTGTTAGGCTAACGGTTAGCTTCTACTAACAGAGACGTTCTCTGCGGTTTTCTGGACGCTAAACCAACAACAGCCTTCCCCGTCGTGAGCCAAGATGGGTGAGTCCATGAATGTTAAGGGACAGTGTGACGTAGATCTGTCAGGCTTTTCTAATCCTAGAGTTTCACCGTCTGTTTTCTATCAGAAGCTAATGCAGGAGATAGGTGTAGGAGACTATTTCCATGTTCAGCCTGCATGAAACACTCAGAGTGATTATAATCAGAATGATTAAAAAACATTTTTTCAGTATTCCACATCTTCAAGGACTTTATGAACACAGTGAGACTGGTCTCACTCATCAGACACTTAAAGTAAACTGATATTTATATAAAATGCAACATTAATATAAATTTATAGCATTACCATCTCTGTTATTATAAAAAAGGAAGAAATTTGAGACCTGGAAAAGTATTGCTGATGGCAAATAATAATAATAATAATAATAATAATAACAGTGATGCACCGATATGAAAATTTGGGCTGATGCCGATATCCGATATTAAGATCCCTGTTATGGCCGATAACTGATATTTGCCAATACTGATATACCGACATTAATGAGTCTAAAATCAGCAGATTTTGTATAGAACGAAAATTATTAAAGCTGAATTTACGTTATTATGTACACACACCACACACATTTATGCTTCTGAGATGATTACAATCACTGTCACATGACTCAACAATTACACATCACCCCCTCACCCTCTGAAACAGATGAACAAATTGAGACAATATGGAAAAAATATTGGTTGTTAATATCGGCCCGGTTTTATTTATCGAACCGACACAGATATGTTAAAAAAAAGACTAACATCGGCCGATACCGATATTGATGCAGAAATAATAAAAATACACCAAGAAGGCCTTCACAGCCCTGCTGCTACACCTTATAACTGATTAACTTCTTTGTTGGGTTTAAGACGGCAGAATACTTTGTAAACTGTCCTGAAACAACAAACTGCAAGCACATGAGGAAGTGTGTCAACGGCACACAAAAACAGATTTAACCGATTAAACACATCAACTTTCCACTCAGCTGTGTTAGCATTATGGGCCATTCCCATCTGTACCGGGTCGGCCCGGGCCGGGTAGCGTAGGTTGTTTACATATCTGGGTGGCTTGGTATTTTTCCGGGCCAACCAAGGCTCATTCTCAGCCCTCTTCTCGAGGGGGTCTGCTTCAGGCCGACCAGGGCCAACACACCCACTGCTGACAGCAAATTCACACCTTCCATTAGAGCAAGCCTCTGATTGGTGGGTAGAATCAGCCCACATGGGCTTAAGACAAGGATGTGTGGAATCAACCGGGCCAGGCTGGGGCCGACTGGGGCTACCCAGCCCGGGCCGACCCGGTACAGATGGGAATGGCCCATTAGTGTGTGTTTGTGTACCTGGTCTTTGCCGTCTCTGTCTATGTACTGGAAATCCTTAAGGGTTTGGACTGCGTAGATGTTTTCTCGACACTGTTGGGCAACACGTTCTGAACCTGTCTTGATCAGGTACTCCATTAGAGTCATAGCCTGATGAAGAGGAGAAAAAAACATGAATACGTAAAAATCCATACATTTCCTTTGAATATCCCAGACTTATGTCATGAAGTTAATCACCAGATTTAACACTCATCTGCATACTTTGTATACATGTCTCCAGTTCTTCCCATGGTCATTAAGTCGCTTCCACACCATGCTCATGATTTCAGAGAAGGCCACAACATTGTAGGTCAGATCTGCAATCTCTGACATAAGAGAGCTGCTGGGACCCCATGGGTCGTTGGACGTCGCCTCTCTAACCTGGACAAAGACAGCCAGGTGAAAAACGTTATTAGCATCTATTCAGAGCCAGAATCAGATTTATTTGGTTCCAGCAGACATTGCACAATATAAAAAACATGGCAGATTTGTAAACAATGCAGACAAACATGGCTTAAGAGTAGCGATGGGTAGAGCCCTGCACGGGCCTAAAATCTGAGCCCGTGTCCGGCCCGGCCCGAGGGGGTGGAGCCCCAGGCCGACCCGGTCCGAAAAGGTTTTCAGGATTCTCTGGCCGACTTTTTTTTTTAACCTTTCGTAATGTTTTAGCGTGATAGAATGCTCAGCATTCTAATTATCTGTGAGAAGCGTTCTGCAGTTAAAAAAAGAAAGAAAAGAAAGAAAAACAGCATCAATGCAGCTTTTTTTCTAACAGAGCGTATTTTTCGAGCGGCAGATGAAATCTACGAACACTATATTAATTGGATGCGTTTGTAAATTTAATCTGCTCTGAAAATGCGCTCTTGTGCAATTAGAAAAAAAAGCAGCATTCTAATTTTCTAACTGCAGAGCACATTTTCAGAGTGGCAGATTAAATAAACGTCCCCAATTAATATAGCGTTTGTAAATTTTATCTGCCGCTCTGAAAATGCGCTCTCCAGTTAGAAAAAAACCAGCAATGAATGCTGTATTTTTTAACTGCAGAGCGAATTTATTCACAGAAAAACAGAATGCTGCCGTTTTCATGAGAATGAATGAATGGCATCAAAGTGGACATAAAATGGCATGTTAGAATAGGGGCACATGTTTCAATCAGCAGCTGGAGAATTTGTTTATATAGGCGCATTTGAGCTAACGGGTGCCGGTCCGTGAGAAGTAGGCAGGTGCTGCTGCGTTCAAGTGTTTCAGTTTTTTTATGAATTTGATTAAAAATAAAGGCGCCCGGCCCGTGTCCGAGGTAATTACACAGTCGTTGGCCCGAAGCCCCCGACCCGAGGGCCTAGGGCTTCAGTGCAGGGCTCTAGCGATGGGTACCGAATTCGGTACTTTTTAAAGTAACGACCGAATTCCATAGCACCGACTGAGCACCGATTCACGTCATTTGAAACGGTGCCTCGTTTCGATACCCGTCCTTCATAACGAGAACTTGCCTAGATAGCTGCGCATGCGCAAGAGCGTTATGTCGTCGGTCGCTGTGAGCGAGTTGTAAACAGAGCAGCATGGTAGAAAGAACGCACGCTAAAGCTTGGGTCCACTTCACTAAATGTGATGGGTAACTGGGTGATGATGAAACCAGCGACAACGATCTAAGTGAGACATCCTCATCTTAATCTGCTCCGGTAAATGTTTAAGATAATGTTAGCTTGATATGTTAGCTTCCGTTCTGCTAATGGTGCGTTCGCTTTCTCCTCGGAACTCCGATTTTCCGACTAGAAGAACATGAATGCGCTCTAAAGGTTGGCTTCACTTTACTAAATGCGACAGCTGATTGGGTGAAGATGAAACCAGCGACAACGATCTAAGTGTGAGGCATCATCGTTTTAATCTGCTCCAGCAGCTAAATAAACTGTTTAAGATAACGTTAGCTTGATATGTTAGCTTCCATTGCCACCATTGTTATCAGCTAATGGTGCGTTCGCTTTCTCCTCGGAAATTCTAACTTCCCAGTAGGAAAAATCAAATGAAAAAGGACGGCAAAAGGAATGAAGATACACAGTAAATTTAGTTCACAGTAAAGATGTTTGCTTCAGTTTAATTATCAGCTTATAAAACTACAAGGACGATGTTAAAACACAAACAGTTGTATGTTATTTATCGTGATATATATCAAATATGGTTATATATTGAGAAAATATATATTTAAAAAAGTATCTAAAATTGGTACCGTTAAGTACCGGTATCGATTCCTAGGTACCAGGAATTAGTACCGAATAAATTCAAATGTCAAAAGGTACCCATCCCTACTTAAGAGGATTTTGTGGCCAATCTTTTCGGACCAAACAATGTTTTAGATGAAAATATTAACTCAGAGCATAAGCTACAAAGAAGCAATAAAACACAAACGTCCCTTTATTAACATTACTGTTAACTATTAAGTGTCCTTAAGGTTAGGACAAAGGGCCAGGGGGGTCTGCTTAGTAATGCATCACATACTATTAAAATTATTATTATACAGTTTTTAATACTTTATTTAATTGTTTATTAATAGGGATGTCCCGTTCCGAAATCGATATCAAAAGTAATTCGATATTGGGCCAAAAACAATGTATCGGATTATGGGGGACTGCATCAAAAATCTCCGATATAAGCAGTCCGTTAAGGTTCACGTTTTTGCAGCCATTGGTTAAAAACCCTCATTATTTTTTTCATACTTACTGTTATCGGCTCTTGTTCTCCAACTGAGTAATATCACCACACTATGAAATAGGTAAAAGTATGTATGATTTGTGCGGATATCGTATCGGATTGATATCGGTATCGGCCAACACTAAAGACTGCAATATCTGTATCGTATCGGAAGTGAAAAAAGTTGTATTGGGACATCCCTGTTTATTAATACTTAACAATGCACTAAGTAACGTTAATAAAGGGACCCTTATTTAAATGCGTCACCAAGAAGAAAAATAACATCAGAAGCTGCAAAATGTTTTCCACTTAGCAGAAAATGTATGTTTAATGCTCCTGTTAGAGGGATTTAAAGAATGTAGATAGAAAAAGACAAAAAACAACCTTGATTTCAGCCTCTGAATAGTTGTGGACGATGTTCTTTACTTGTCGCCGTAGCGATGAGGTCGACATGGCAACTGACTGGCCACAGATTTCTGTTGCAATCTGAGCAGATGGACAATGAAACGTTTTATGGTTAATAAAAACAGTAATAAGAATACATAACGGTCTAGAAAAAAAATCAAGAAGGAAAAATGGAAAAAGTAAAAAAAAAAGAAAAGATTTGCGACCTTGTGGAGAAAATAAAAACAACCTCCTGTAGCATCTGTATCAGAGTACTTTGTTAAATCACGCACATTTGTTACACAAGAATGATTGAGAATGAGGCTCCTCTTCCTGGTACGGTTCTCTTTCCCTGCCTCGCCCTTCACTCATTCATGGAGTCAGTTTGTCGGTTTCTTCTTGTGGCAACATCGGGTCTGAAAACCTCAGATGGAAGGAGATGAAAACTGCAAACAAGGATAAGAAACAGATTTTAAACCTGACAGTAGAGCGGTTGTCTAACTAACCATTGGAAATACAAAGAACACATTCAGCTTCTAATTATCACATGATCTGCTGATGACCCACACAAGGCTGACTCTTACGCTTTAAAGTAGTCCGCTTCAGAAAAGATGATAAATGAACAACCTTTATAATAATCTACAAAGAAAATGAGGGAAAATTAAAATCAGGATCCCAGACTGACTGGGAAAACCTGATTTTACTTCACTGAAACTGGATTTATTTTAGCCTTACAAAAAAAGTAAACATTTAGTCAAATGCAACTTTACATGAAAGTAAAAGGACACTACTCTGTGCTGCAACCCTGAACATTACCTGAACTTTGAATTCTGCTGCTAAGAGCCCATATCTATTTACTGGGTAATAATATTCCTTATCACAGCTTTTCCTACAAACGACCAGACATCCAGGAGCCCTCGGAGAGAGAATGAGCCTGGAGGGAATGAATCTTTTAAACACCAATAACAATAGAGCCAACATTTAAAGACAAATGGTTGCAATAATATGAACAAGTGAAAAATTAAACCAGCAGATACTCACTATCTGCTTTTTCAATGATGCCAAACGTATAGTACCTGGTTTTTCAACAAAGAATGGACTCATGTCTAATAAAGGTTTAATGTGTACATTTCTCCTGCATAATTCTTGTCCACACACTGTCTCCTGAGCCTTTGTTTGCACTAGATTGCTTACACAGCAGGCTGAACAATTGCTGCTGACCACATGCATCCTTTCACTGCCATAATCTACATGTTCTCACCAAACCATGCTAAAATGATTCCCGGTGCACGCTGTGCCAAAGCCACACCCCCTTGTAACAAAAAACATCTTAAAGAGCAAGTCACCCCCAAATCAACTTTTTTTCCTGATTAACTATATAAATGCATGTCTAATTGTGCTGCAGACACGTGTAGTCAATAGTTTTGCACTCTCAAGAACCACGTGTTGTGACATCACCAAGATCTCGCGTCCAAGCCATTTACGAGGCCATGGCAGAATAAACTCAAGGAAACACTGCAACTACTAGCTAATTGTACAAGTTCTACATGTTCTCACAAAGCGCTTAGCCTGCCGGGTGACCAAGCAAAAAAGTGCTGGGGGAAACTCTGGTATCGCGCTAGATTCTTGCCAATATGCACTCCTAATATCAAAGTACTGTGCAGCCATTGCTACCAGTATTAGTCTAAATTTTCAGAATATCTCCACACATGAATACAAAAATTGAAGGTTGTTGGATCAAGTTTAACCTGAAAATGTTCATCTATCAAAAACTTTCATCTAAATGAATAAACTTCACTTTATAATCACCATCCGAGACTAGCCTTGCTGGGTAACCGAGATTCAGTGCTATTTTCCCCGTGAAAACCTTGAGTTTTCTGCACTCCGACCCAGCTGTAGCAAAACATGAGTCCAGACCCGATGGTCCAGACTGAACTCTACCACAGGTCTGCTGAAAGGAATGTCAGGAAAAATCAAGTTTAACACAAACTACCCTCTCAAAATCAACAACAACTTGTTTTATACTTGTCCAGCAATCAGAGTATAACTTTTTTATTGGAAAGTTGGTATTAAAATAAATAAATAAATAAAATTACTTTGCATCTGGCATCATGTTTTAAATCTCCATCAGCATTGGTTACATAAAAGCCATGTATAAGATATGAAAGTCAGTTTAGCGCCTCTTAAAACTCAACAACCAAGTTCACGTCCGTCACCTAATCTTAGACAAGTTCTGAAACACGTCCTTTGGCTCTCAGACATCAGACCCAGAGCAACATATCAAGTTCCATTAACTACATTTAAACTCTGCTGCTCTCGGCTACAACACTCCATCTTTGTTTCACAAGTATTACTGACACGGAGATGCCTTATCACACAGAAAACATGACATAACTAAATGGCCTAGATTATGAATAAACTACATTCAGTCTTCTTCACCAAAACAGGTAGTTCCCCTGCAAACTGCATTACCAGGCTCAGTATAACCATGATTAGTTTTACTGTGGAGCAAATACATTGCTCTAAGACTGAAGTATGATTGGGAACAAACAAATGGGTTTTTGTGCATCTCAAGTGTAATATATAAAACTATGTTTTCTTGAGCTGATCTCACAGGAATAACCTCATAATTGCTCAAAAAGGAAACCCCAAATAGGCAGGTTAGTTCACCATTTCAATCATCATACAAGGCCTTGGCTGGCTGGCCAAGCACAGGAGAGCTAGAGAGAGAGCACCCACTGAATAAAGGTCAGAACCAACAATCTGTACTGAAAGCAGATCCCACTTCCTTCATTTTACAAGTAGATTAGTGATCTAGAACCAACGGGATCAGCAGGTGTTACTCTCAACCTTTCCTCTCGCAAACTTTTTCTAAAGTTAGTTTCTTGGTTATTTTAATCAGCTGTGACCACGCTTTGCCTGCTTTTCCATAGCCACGTATCTGGGCAAAGTACAAGTACACAGTGTACTTCAGGTGGATTTCATTTCTGCAGCATGGACGCACCGAAGGAAATGTTTCTAGGGAGTTTTGGATTGAATTTGGTCTATACTGAAAGTACACATTGCAGAAGGAAAGCCATTTGCTCAGGCTCGTTGTTTATAAGAATTGTTTACAACTTTAGGGTCATATCCCAGCACATCCCATAAAAACGATTAAACACGGTAGGTTTTAAGTTCATATGGGTGGATTTAAATACATAAATAACGAATACAATAAACACAAATGTTTTAAAAAGTTGGTATCAAACTTCAACTCGTTTGTTCTGCTTTTGAACCTCCATGGAGCTGACGCACCAGAGTCCCCCCCACCCAGATAACTCACCCGGAGATAAGACAAACAACCGTTACTCAGTAAAACAATTACAGTTTATGCTGGTACACCCTATCAGCGAAAAAAACGTTAGCAATCAAACAGCTGTGCAGCTGCTAACGTGAGCTACAGCATTAAACTAGCATCACTGTGCCACTAAGTCCGATGGTGACTGGGAAGAATGAACGAAAACGTCCAACTAACGGTAGCTGTCATTTAGCAACTCTCACCACAAGCTAATCGAAAGTGTTGACTAGCACTTTGCTACTCAGCTCTGAAAAGTCTGTGCAAAAAATAGTCACAAGATGGGACACGAGGGTGCAGCTTGGCACGAACAGGCAATCTACTAAAAACCCATGAAATTTCCAGACATAACAAGGAGTTACAGCAGACTAGACTCGAAGGTTACCTGCCAGTTTGATTGATAAAGAAATCACTTGATGCTAGCGAACTAGCTTCTGATGCTAATTCGCAACCTGACTGCTACATTGTGTGAGAATTAGATGACAGGGACACCTCCTGCTTTGGGACAGCGTCGGCTACACTCGTTCAAAAGACAACACGTCACAAAAGATTGACAACGTGACAAAATAACCATCTAGATAACATAAATACTGACCCTGTTGTAGCCTGGATGTACGAGGAGATGGCCGAACTTCCGCTTCCGTTCTCGCCTACAGGAAAGACCGCACCTCCTGATTTTTTTAAAACTTTATTTAATAATTATTTACAGTTTTATCACCAAATAAATGACATTGAATATGATCTTTTAACGATGTCATACCACGCAATCTAAGCAATATAAAGTTATATTATGGAAAAATCTTATTTGGTGAAAATATGCAGAATAGAATAGAATAGAATAGAATAGAATAGAATAGAATAGAATAGAATTTATTATTCCCACAGTGGGGAAATTCACTCGTTACAGCAGCACATACACTTAGAGAAAAGGAAGAAAAATAAACAAGATTACTGGTAAATACACAAATGCAGTAAACTTTTATTAATACGTGAAATGAATATATAAGAATGACAACAACACCATAAACAATATAATCAACAACAACAACAGCAACAATATTAATAATAATAAAATTAAATAAAAGTCACTCTACCTGGACTTGATTCATGAAGACTGCAACAAGCTATTTTAAAACAGCTTTTATTTCCATGATCTTATCAGACTCATATCTAACATTTATAGCAATTTGTATACTACAAACATGGGTGACACTACCGCAATCAAAACAGGTCTATACACAAGTATTTTTACTATATAATGAAGGAAAATCTTATGTTCCAATACAGGTACCACATTTTTAAGCCATTAATTATTAGCATTTGCTGCGTAACAACTCCCTGTTAAAAATAGATTCACAGGCAACACTTTAATGTGACTAAAAAACAAAAGCATTTGATTATTTGTACAAAATAAAAAAAGTCATCTCAGAACAGTTACAAAAATGAATTATATTAATTGCAAATCCAGTGACACTCACTGTACAATCAAGTCCAATTACTGCTGGTGTAATCCTGTTTCATGAAGATCATTTCAGTCATGATTAATATTTATTTCACTTTTATGAGATCCAGTTTACGCTGTTTACTACTTTGATGATAATACACTTAAAAAAGCCTAGACCAAAAAGAGGGGACACAAGAGCATACTAACTGATTTGCAAAAAGTTGCAAGATGTTGAGAAAGTTTAAACTAATAAACACAAATCTTAATTTAGATGTAATAAAATCCATTTAGTTACAACGGATACATGTCATATCAGTCTGATTTATTTATTCTGGAGTGTGATAGCAGGCTTGTCCACAAAGAGGCACCATTTACCTACCTTTAACCTCAGATGAAACCAGAACAGCCGCCTTCACCTGCCAGTAAATTCATAATTAACACAAGACAAACTCTGTAGAAGACAGCAACACCAACAGCTGGCATACATGTGTTACAAGCTTGGATTTCATTCTGCAGACTGCCATTCACAGTGACTGCAGTTCATGTGCTGAGCATCACAGAAAATCATACGCTTAAAGATACACTCGTGAAAAAAAGGTGAATATCATACACTGTGACCTGATGTTGCTGTAATTAATATTAACAGAAACACGCCTGTCTTCCTGTTTGGGGCATGTCATTTCATTAACAACATAACTGTCTGCAGGAGGTGTTCAGAAAGAATAGACTCCATGTGAAAACTTTCTGGTGGTCCGCATCTGGATCTGCACTGCGCTGGAGCCGATGTGAATTATCTGATTACTCAATGATTTTTGGTGTATGTGAAAGGCGTCGGGAATCCAGACTGCATTGGTTTTTTGGTGTAAACAAGGCTTAAGTGATTAAGAGAATCAGAATCAGAATCAGAATCAGAATCAGAAAAGGTTTATTGCCATTGTCAGTGAACAAGCAGTTCACAAACTAGGAACTTGTTTCGGTACTAATGTGCTACACATAACATGAATAATAAATTTCAGAAATAGAATAAGTAGAATAAAATATAATAAAACTAGCATAAAACATTCAGCTATAAAAAAGGCAGGTAATGGTAATATGGCCGGTAACGTGACGTTATGTCAAGTACAGCAGACAAACATGGTTGTGTATTTATAAGCTGTTCACAAGTCTAACGGCAGATGGAAAGAAGCTGTTCTTATGGCGGGAGGTTCTGGTCTGGATGGACCGTAACCTCCTGCCTGAGGGAAGCGGCTCGAAAAGTCTGTGTCCCGGGTGAGAGGTGCACTAATCAACACGTATTGAATCCAGCTGAATGGATGACAATTTCCACAGGAAGTTCTGATGGTGCCAGACTACACCAGTGTCTGTCGACGATACCAGCGGCAACCAGACGACTTACCACTTTTAACCTAAATATTTTTTTTTATTGCAGCTATTCTGACTCAATGGTCTTAACTCTGAGAGTGAAGCTGGCGTTTTACTTCATATTCAATTCAGAGTCCCCACATGCCTTTCCCCCTACGTGCAGGAGACCATAACGGTGAACGCTACTTTCTTATCTAGAGTCCTGGGGAGTCAAATGCATGCTTTAGACAAGTCTTTTGGGTTTATTTATAGACTAATCCGGTACAGGTTCTTTAGTTGCAAATTCAGTTTGAATCCATGGATTTAATTTTTCAAACTTTTGCCACAGTTCTTGGTGCAGGGAGGATGTTGAAAACAATATTTAAATTAAAATCTATCATTGTTTGTTACACCAGTTTTAGTTAAATTACCACATTACTCTGTCACAGGCAGCAGCAGCGGTAGAGCGGGTTGTCCAGTAATCAGAAGGTTGCAGGATAGATCCCAGCAGAGAATTCTGCCGTTGTCCTTGGGCAAGACGCTTCACCAACCTTGCATGGTGGTTGCCGGGACCAGCGGCTCCTGAGCTCGGTAGCCTTGCCTCTGTCAGTGTGCCCTGGGGCAGCTGTGGCTACAATGTAGCTCACCATTGGGGGGTGTGTGTGTGTGTAAATGGATGACTGATACACAATAGTGTAGAGGGTTGTGGAGTCCTCTTTGACTCTGAAAGTCCTTCATTCATCAAAATCAAGAATTTTTCTTTGCTAATGTTAAACGTGACAGTTCAAATACACGTGCCATCTGAATTTTCCTTACTGAGCACATTGTTTCATCACTAGAGTGACAACTAGACTTATTAATATCAACAATTATTCCTGAAATTAAGACGATAATCGTTTTTACATTCGTTCATTCTGTGGCACGTGATGAATGCCCCACATTTTATTTTTCCAAACGTTCTTTCCACCAATTGATCCTTTAGAAAACAGACGTGCACACGACTGCACATTAGTTTTATTCAAGCAAACTGAGATGGTCACATGTGTAGCGGAACGAAATGACTGTTTTCTGACCTAAAGGTCAACCTGCTCTGCTCAGGCTGGGGAGACACAACCTAATCTCAAGGTCTCATGCCTCTCATTCTAAACTGTTGCACTTCCTTTCCTGCTCAGGACCAAGACAGAAGACTCTTCTTTTTAACAAGAGTGTCTGTTAGTCCCAATAATAATGCGAGCCCAATGTAAATCAATCTGTGAAATGACAATGTGAATTACTTGAATTATAATACTGTCATCAGTAGTATTGGTATAAGAATATAATCTTAAACAGAAGCACTAGACACTCATATCACAAGTAATGTTAAAATGACATGACACATTCCTTTTGTGTCTCCAATCAGAGCTTTCCTTTCTGACGCGTGGCGTGGTCTGTGCAGTGTTTACTTTTGTTGTTAAATTCTGATTCGACCATAAATCAAAACATCTGAATTATAAAACTAACTCCCACGTCACCCTTAACTCAGTGTTCAAACGTTCTAGAGTTTCGAGCCGGCCACTCGTAACTTTTTAACCACAAAGAACCTAACGGCAAGCTGGATAAATAAACCTGTTGCAAGCTACACCTGAACGCAACGCTCCTTCAGAGTAAAGCTGAACTCACTGACCCTTCAGGGTCCGGCTGATGCTGTTTTCCACCTGTCGCTTACCTGGAGGCAATACCGTACGCTGTTGCATCGGCTCTGGTACCAAAGGGGGGTCCGAGGACCTGGCATTCTGGATCTACAACGTAGGTCTCCGTCAAGGGTATGTAGAGCGGCAAGAGAGCATCTGGATGTGGTTTTTGAAACTCCGACTGTAGTTTAGAGCAAAAACATTCGCTCCCACACAGAACTAATGCTTCTCCGGAGACGAGAGTTCTGATAACAACATTCCATTACACCATCCATCTTGACTCATTCACACCTAGATCCATTCATCACACAGAGTGTTTAGAGTTAGAGTTAGCCTTGTTTTAAATTGTTTAAAAATAAATGTTCTTAAACTTTAAAACTTGTCTCTCCCTCTCTCTTTTGATTCTGGGTTAACACGAAGTGTTACCTAATCCCTGCAATAAAAAGTTCAGATCTTCTGTTTAAAGTGATATTCAAAGATCCATCAAATTGATTTCATATTTTCTATGGAATCTCACCTTTGATGGTTTCCTACGTAAGACGTAACTAACGAATCACTACACATTTTTATGTAAAACAACAAAGTGTGAGGCCCGCTGGACATTATTTGTAAAAGCACATTTAAACTGCTTCTTGTTCTGGTTGACCTTCACAGGGTTCTTTTCAATTCAATCCAATTCACTTCAACTCAATTCAAAAATACTTTATTAATCCCAGAGGGAAATTGGTTGCTGTAGTAGCTCAGAATAATAATAATAATCAAGTCATCAAAGAGTTGTTGTATATTACAATGGCTGTTGGCAGGAAGGATCTCCAGTAGCGGTCAGTGTTGCAGCCAAACTGAAGAAGCCTCTGACTGAAGACACTCTTCCGTTGTCGGACAGTCTTGTGAAGAGAATGCTCAGGGTTGTCCATCATTTTATTGATTCTCTTGTCGTTGGTTCTTTTAGCTGAAGAGGAAAGTTACGGATTGGCCACTTCGACAACTTCTCTAGAACGCTTTGAACTCTCGTTAAAGATGACGTGGGCATAGTTTTATACTTCGGATATTTTGGTTTATGGTCGAATGAAAAGATGACAGATTTTACCAAACACCACCAAAACCATGCCTCAGTCAGATCTGGCAGATTCTGATTGGATCAGTAAAGCAATGTGTCATGTCTTAACGCTACGTGAGATCAGTCCTGGTGGAAACATTTAAAGTCATATTACTTATTATATTCTGTAGGATTATAATAAAGTAATTAATATTTTGATTTCACAAATTGGTTCACATCTTATTATTGACTAACACTTTGTTTGATTAGCTTTATTAAAAATGGAGTTCTTTGATTTATTAAAGGGAGAGAGTCCATTCTTTATTCTTCTCTTGGGCTGGAAAGAAGCCGTTTAGAGCAAATTCATGAGACCTTGAGGCCATATCTCATGCAGACTAGGTCTGTGTCAGAGGAGAGGGGAAAATGACTTTTAGTAGAAAACAGTCATTTCATTCCTTAGGGAGGTGCCAGGTCATTGAGTGCTTTAAATACAAAAGTCAATAACTTAAACTGTACTCTGAAAATGACAGGGAGCCAGTGAAGATGTTCCAGGACAGGGGTAACATGGTTACGTCAGTGCGTATTTGTCAAGAACCTGACAGCAGCATTCTGGACGACCTTCAGCCGATTCAGGGCAGAGACTGGAGCACTAACTAGGAGGGCGTTTGCATAGTCCAGGCGAGAGGTAATGAAAGCATGGATGACTCACTCCAAATGCCGCCGCTTCAAGATTTGTCTGAGGCGAGTAAGGAGGCGAAGCTGATAAAAGCAAGACCTCACTACGGAGCTTAGCCATTGAGAGTTCAGCATCCAGCTTTACCCCGAGACTTGTCGCACTGTTTGGGGTTGAGGGTTAAAAGGTCACAAACAGGGTGAGAGCCATGGTGGTTGTGGGGGTCAGTCTATTCCATTTGGCAAAGGAGCCATTAAAATACATCTTGGAAAGGTGGATGTCCTCTGAATCTTTTGAAGACTACAACAATTTTGCACAAATCTTTAAATTTATTGAAGTAGCTTGATCCTCCACCGGATAATTAGTGCAACTTTCACAGACCTTTTTGTTTCCTGAATTAATTTATAATTAAATTCAGACACCCAGACACTATTTTGACTGTTGAGGAATTACCTAAATAACAAAATTGCCCTTATAGAGTTAAAAAAAATCCCAAAACGTTCTCATTATGGACAAAGAAAAGCCCAGCATGCAGAATTAAACTCTTTGTAAATGATAAGATAAGAGCCGTAATCTTGAAGAAGAAGAAAAAACACCGTCTTAAGCCTTCCTGAGTCTGATGAGCATCTCATTTGAGGCAGAACGAGCAGAGAGCCGAAGGCAAGCAGGTATCAGACTAAATCAAGTTTAACTGAACACCTGTGCTTTGATTATTGAAATATTTTACTGAATCCAATAGTCACCATGAAGATGAAAGGCTTCTTTATTCTGCTGGTGGACTTGGTATTTACATCAGCATTCTTCATTAACAGAGTAAGTATTTCTATTCTCAGATTTATAAATAGAAATAAACTCAAAAAGACAAATGTTTTTCTTTGCAAACTTGTGGAAGTGGTCGTGAGTTGTTCTGATCTGTTAATAATTTGCTCTCAGACAGTTATATGTGTTAGACAGGATGAGTACATTCCTACAAATACATGTTGGGATTTTCCTTCACTGCAAAAACTAATTTCTAAGTAAGTAAAAATAAACTAATTTTAGGACATTTTATCTTATTTTAATCTAAAAATAAAGAAAATTCTTATCTAGGGAAAAAAAGCATTATTTAAAATAAGGTTAATATTTTTAAATATGGTCAAACTTCTTGTTTGAGTAAAAAAATCTGTCATGGGGTAATTCTTAAGACAAGCTTATAAATTTAATATTTGTTGATTTTAAGAATTCTAGCAGAGCAACTTTTTTTATACCCCACTGGCATATTTTTTTTACTCAAACCAAAAAAATTGGAATTATTTTTAAGAACATAAACTTTTGTGCTAATTTTCTAGAGGGAAATTTCTGTCTTCATAGACTAAAAATAATATGTCTAAAATCATATATTTTAAACTTACCTAGAGCCAGTTTTGCAGAGTTGGCTTAAATGAGTAGTAAATGAAACAAAATCTTTGTTTTCTCTACAACAAATTTCAGCTTTGATAAACTGGATTCATTCCACACTTTCTGTTACTGGATTTCATGGATAGGAGAAACCTTTGCCGCTTGCTGCACACACACACACACACACACACACACACACACACACACACACACACACACACACACACACGCACGCACGCACGCACGCACGCACACACACACAGTGTATGGAAGAAAAGTTGAATAAACAACTTAGTTTACGTGATATAAGTTTTTGGGTTATGATTTTCTTTGCTGATGATTCCTTATTCTGTCCTTTTATTCTAGCCAGAACAAGACATAGTGGGTAAGCTCTAATTTGCTTCAATCTTCATTTTCCTAAAACTACTTCCTGTGATTTATTGAAAATTTACATGTAAAAATCTCGTGTTTTCAAAGACATTGGGCAAAACAAGGACATTTCAGATGGTATGGTGAAGTAAAATAATTTATTTTCATTTTGATTATATTTTGGATTTCCTGTCACCTGTTAGCATTTGTTTCCTCATTAATTACTAACTTTTATGTCTCTTAGCGTTATTACTTGATGATGTTATGAAGGTAAGTTTAGTTTTTGTACAGGAAAACAATCAGCATGTGTTGTAGATCTGCAGGACCTTCAATTAAACGTTTTGCCTTTTGCACCGTCATCCCAGCCCCCATTCACTCCAAGGAGCACCATTTCCTTTGAAGACAAACTGTGGACATCCCCAGTCCCTTACGAGTTAGACATGGGTCTTGGTAAATGTTTATTTTATTAAGTAAAATAATTTCCACTTTGGTTCATTTAGTGAAATTGAACCCGATTGCTTGTATTCGCCACTGACTTAAAATGGAGTTCAAATGAAATGATTTTAAAGATTTATTGTTGGATTGTTTACCTCATATATTAAATGAATTGAAATGTCTAATACTTCCATTTTTATCTGCATGCTTTGATAATGAAAGACATGAACGCTAAAGGAGTCATCCTCAAGGCCTTTGAACAGATCAGGATAAAGTCTTGCATCGACTTCAAACCAAGAGACTCTGAGGATTTTTACCTCTCTTTCAAAAAGTTGGATGGGTAAGAATTAATTTATCCTTTTCTCCTCTTTCTGCTTGTTTTTTTTTACCAAGAATAATCAGATTAATGTAGATTTTACCTTATAATAATTTAACTGCGAGCCCCCATGGTAATAATGAAGTGATTACTGTCTATTTTGATTTAAAAACTTTAAGCCTGTGTGCATTTTACAAACAAGTAAAAATAAAGAAACAAATTTATGCTTTTTCGTATTTACATTGTTTTCCTGTTTGTTAATTAAGCATCACTACTTAAGTTAGCCCTGTTCGTTATATTTTATTAAACTAGATTAAATTTTTTTTACCAGATAATCAAGAAATGTTGACAATCAGATGAATAACCAGATATTTAATCATAATTTGTGTTTTTCATCACTGACCACACAAACGTATCATTTCAGCTTTCTCAGCTAGATTAGACTATTTTGCAAATAATTTTCATTCCCATACCTTTCTCTGGATGAGCTTCTTAAATGGATTTCATGAATAAGAACATGACTCAAATATGCACTTTTAGAACCACTTTACCCAAAGACTTTTCCAAAACGGTCTCCAAAAACACATTTTTCTACTTCAACAGGCCCAGATTCACTAAAAATGTGCATTAACTCAATTTTTTGCACATCAATTGCAGCACCGGTCTGCTCCTGCTCAGGGTCTGATTCAGGAAGCAAATAGTGCTCAGGTGTGAGGAATGTGCACTACGTTGTGGTCTTCCATCGCACACAGCGAGCACAAACGTGACAGAGGGAAATAATTAGGAAGTGTACAACATGTGCGTTTTCTTTCGTACAGGACATTTTTAATGTTCTGCTGCGCAGCAGGCTTCATGCTGCCGATGCTTGATTTTATCACCTTTTCTTCCATGAAACTATCAGCACCATTTTAGCACATGTGGCACAAAGATGCTAGGTTTGTGTCTGCAAAATGGTTTGGGAAACATTGGATAAGAGGTCCTTGAATGAACTGAACTCAGCAGATATTAGAAGGGATGCAGACAGACTTGAGTTTCACACTAAAGAAATCTCTTGTCCTGACACCAAACCCGTTGTGTTGATTTGTGACCGTACACTGCACTGGCCACTTTGCTCCTTCTGCTTTTAACAATTTTGGTAAAGCATTCGTGGTCAGCTCTGTAGAAATCAGCTGATATTAATATCCTCCTTAATCCTACGTCCATTTCATTTGTTGGTCATTTATGAAAATAGTCTGAGAACAATCACCTATGAAGACATTGTAATTAATCTGCAGAGTTTTATATGATGATGCTTGAAAAGATGAATTTCTGGACTGCCAGTAATCAGCTCTGTTTTGTAAACTGATGCTTCTCCACACAAACAATCCCATACTCTTAACTCCTCTGCCACCTTTTCCCCCAGGAAAGACAGAAAATAATGAAAATCAGAGACTTGATGTGTCGTGTTTTTATGCAAGACTCTTATCTTTTTGCATCAAAATGATAGCTCTGTGAAGGAATTCATCATGAAGATTAAGGCCTAGTCCACACGTAGCCGGGTTTTTTTAAAAACGAATATCCGCCCCTCCAAAAACTTGCATCCACACCACCTCGTTTAAAAAAAAAACTCTGTCCACACGTACCCGGATAAATACGTTGTTAAGGACATGCCAGACCTGTAGGCGGCAGTACGTCCCCCGTTCTTAACCTCGTCCTTCGTCTGTGGTCTTCCGCAAGGAGCAGTAATTCCGCTTGCAAAAGCAAACAAGCAAAAAGCGCTTGGACAATTGATAAAGTGAGCGCAGCTCTGAGGGCATCCATGCTGTCGGCTAGTGTAAACACAGGTCGCACACGTGATGTCAGCATTTTTTTTGTCGCGGAAAGTGACGTTGTGGACCTTAAAACTCCGGTTTTGTCTGTCCACACGCAGACACCCAAAACGGAGAAAACGCAGATCTTCACTTTGGCCGAAGTTTTTAAAAAGATCCGTTTTTGTGTGAAAAAACTCCGTTTTCGTGTGGATGACAGGCCAAAACGTAGAAAATTATCTACGTTTTGGCAGATCCACGGCTACGTGTGGACAGGGCCTATACCTCAGTGCTATTTTCAAAAGCTAAATACGATACTCTATAATACCCTGACAGAAAAGAAGCACCAGTGGTTCTTTTTTTTTAATTTAAAATTGAATAAATGTCGAATTGTATGATTTCAAAACTTTCAGCTAAAACATCAGCCTTTTTCCAGTCCTCGGTGGGAATGCACTTGGAATTGTTAATGTTTTTGGAAAACATTTTTGAACCAGAATGTTTGATGAAGCAGAGTCCCGGTTAACCCTCTGGAGGCAGGCGTTGCAGATTTGCAACAGTTAAAACCCACCTACCTGGTTACTCCACATTCGTATTTCATGAGCGTTTTTAAACTCAGAAGTACCCCTGAAGGACTTAGTTGTCTGTCCTTTTATCAAGACTTAATTTGAGCCTGAGAGGGTTAACGGCTGTAAGCAGAAGCAACCTGTGCTGGTTTCACATTGCAGATCATTTGAAGCTTCCACCTGAGCTTCTTCAGAAATATGTGCAGATCTGGTGCAGCTTGCACAACACTGTCCTGTCTGTTATCAGTTGCAAGAAATACGAAACATTCTTGCACACAAAATGTTTAAAAGTATAGAACAATCTGTTCCGTTCTTTTGAGTACCTCACAATGTCTTCAAGTTGGCTTTTGAATTCTTCTGATCCCAGTCCAATCGAGCTGCTGCAGAATGTGCCAGACTCACAATTCATTAATGAAAGCTTCAGTGCTCCAGTTATAACGTCAGACATCTGCTACCAAAGGATTGTTGCCTTTTAAAAGAGATTTAGTCTTTTTTAGAGGAAACAATGGGTCCCATTAGATGTCAGGCATGTTTTATGGATAATTAAAAAAAATGTTAGTGAGGCACTTATGACACACCCACACTTTAATGAGTATGTTTCTGTAACCAAAAGGTCTGTTTGATTACTATGGTCTCATATAATGGGACATGTAAATTGAGATGTGTAAATATTAGTATATGTGATGAAGTGTAAATAGACGTGGATCATTGTAAAAGTGGTCTACTGAACTGAACACTAGGTGGCAGCAGAGCACTGCTAATACAGTATATATGGAGGTGTAGTGTAGAGTTCAGTGGAAGTTCTGCTGAGGGTGATGAAGATGACTGCTGTGTGTGTGTGTTTCCCTCCTGCTGCAAGAAAGTTCATATGGACAAAGTCACTGCCCGCCTGCTTTCTACCAACCAGAAAACATAAACGCTGAGAAAAAGTTTTTTATTTTTTCTTTCTTTCTTTTCTTCATAAAGAGCGATTTGTCATGATTCATTTAATTGCTGTTAGTTGTGTTTGGAGCACATCAAAAAGGTTTACATGGTCTTATAGCCCAGGCTCTGCTGTTTTATTAGATGATATTTATTTATTTATTTATAGGGCATGAATTGTGATGATAAACTGTTACGGCCCTCATTTAGGAAAAACACATTTTTAAAAATCGTAACGTACTAAATTCTCACCCCTGGTATAAAGTAATAATTTTGATCCCCCCCCCCCCCCCCCCCCCCCCCCCGTTTTTAGGTGTTTTTCATATGTTGGCAGAGAACATCTCAACGGACAAAACCTCTCCATTGGAACAGGCTGTGATTCCCTCTCCACCGTTGAACATGAGGTTCTCCATGCTCTTGGTTTCAACCACGAACATTGTAGATCTGACAGAGATGATTATGTGCAGATTGACGAAGGCAGCATCTTAGAAGGTTCATCCCTTTTATCATAATATTCTTTTTACTTCTTTATTTCAATATTTGAGGTAAATTGTCACATCATGTAATTTTTAAGATATTCTGAACTGATTTAATTTATTTTACATTAATGTGACTTACAGGTCTTGAGTATAATTTTGCTGTCATTGGGAGCGAAAACAGCACCACCCATGAAACCCCGTATGACTACTGGTCAGTGATGCACTATCCCAAAAATGCATTCAGCAATGGAAGCGCCTCTACGATTACCACTATAGACCCAAAATACCAAGACCTGATTGGTCAAAGGCTAGATCTGAGTCCTGGCGATGCTATAGAGTTAAATCTCCTCTACAACTGCAGTAAGTGCTTAAAGATTAAAGATCATTTAAAACGGTTCCAGTACTCAAGGAAAATTAATCGTTTTAATAATCTGAATTCCATGCTGTAGTTCTTTTTTAAAACACAGAGCAGTTTTGTTTACCTGTTTTCCCGCTACGTTTTGTTTGCGTCTGCAAACTTCCTCAGGCTGACGCTGATGGTGGCGTGACTTCCTTCTCTGTTTATCTGCGGGCAGCAGAGGACGTTGTCGCCCTCTGCTGCCCGCTCTTCCCTCTCCGACGATGCAGTCCCATGTAAGTCCAACGTGTAAACTCCATCGTCCCTGTTCATGGTCCCACATCCACGTCTCCTTATCTCAATAGCTTCTTTTATCCGTCTTTTGTATTTTTGTTGTTCGGTGTTCGGAGAGGGGAGAGCGGGCAGCAGAGGGCGACAACGTCCTCTGCTGCCCGCGGATGAACGGAGAAGGAAGTGACGCCACCATCAGCGTCAGCCTGAGGAAGTTTGCAGCCGCAAACGAAACGTAGCGGGAAAACAGGTAAACAAAACTGCTCTGTGTTTTAAAAAAGAACTACAGCATGGAATTAGAGATACGACACAGCAAGAACACACCTAAGAATAATCTGAATTGTTCCTTTCCTTAAATTTTAAACTCAACTTGCTTACTTTGGGTGACTCAGGAGCTTTGATTTGGTGTAAGTGACTAACAATACTATTGTATGAAAAGGAAATTCACATTGTACACAGACATTTGTATAAAGGTATAAAATTCTTTTGCATGTACAAAACTTGTAAAGGTCCTTCAGAGAGTAAATGTGGCTTCAAGACAAATTCACAGAGAAACATTTAGAAATAGGATAAGTCCCTCTGAGTTTAGCATGTAAGCTAAACGTGGAAACAGTTTTCTACTCTTATTCCCTGCATTAGCCACAAATAGAAAATAGATGGAGAAACACTCAGGTTAGAAAAACCAGCAAATTCTACGTCACATTAAAAATTTGCGTTTGTGGACTCATCCGACTCTAGGTTCACGACGTGGAAGGCTGTAGTTGATTTAGCATCCAGGAGAGAGCAGAGCATGTCTCGGCTAGTAGAAGCTAACTGTTAGCGTTAGAAACTCCACCACACAGCAGAACTCCTTCAGGCTTGTGTTACTTGTGGAGATAAAACATCTGGTGCAGAGCAAACAGAGTCAGTGGTAAAGTCTTGTTGCTGTTATCCAATCAGAGGAGAGATGTCCGAATATCAGGAAACGAGACTCCAAATCTTGCCATCTTCTGCCTCTGCTCTAGCTCACGTCTAGTTCCTGAAACAGGCGCACCAGAGCTTTATTCCCACAGAGTGACACAAGACATTAATTTATACTAGAGACCACTGCAAATGTGTTGAAAAAAAATTGCAAACTGGTCTTTCAAGGGGTGACCAATCCTGGTCCTGGAGGGCCGGTATGCAGCAAGTTTTAGTTTTAACCCGGTTTCAACAAACCTGATTTAAATCAGCAGGTGATTAGCAGGTTTCTGCAGAGCCTTATAATTAAAAATCTTCTTCTTTTTCATCATCATCATCATCATCATCTTCATCATCATCACAGGCTCAACCGTCGCTTTTATGTTTTACTGTGGATTTTCTAATGGGACCATGTGTGAAATGAACCAGAGTGGAAGTGGCTGGGAAGTGGTTACACAAGTTAGTGGTGGCCCAACTACTGACCATACCAGTCTACCCAGTGGAAATGGAGAACACGGTGAGGTTTTGAACGTATCAAATAAAGAATTTTTGTAAAATTTTGTAAATCAAATTTTTACTAAAGTTTAAGAAATAGTTCTAAGATGTATCGTGGATTTTATGATTGTTTTTCTACAATGTGTGTGGTGTGTCTTAGTGTGGGATAGGGAACAGAAAAAAAGAGACTTGCCATAAAAAAAAACTCACAAGAAATTCCCACCACTATCTGTATAAAGAAGACTAAACTTTCACAATTTGGTTCAGTTTCTTTTCTTTTTTTATTGTTCCACTCATTGGAAGAACGTACTGTGGCTGGCTGCAGTCAGGGGCAGATTTAGGACTGATGAAGATCCGGGGCTTAACACACACACGCGCACGCACACACACACACGTGACACGCACTAGTCAACATCATATATATTTGTCTTGTACCACATAATTTTTAATCTGAAGCTACATATTAAGCATATTCAGGGCAGAGTATTGTTCCTGTTAGTGTTTAGTGTGAGATGATAGTAAATATTCCCGTTCTTTCTCCAACAACTTTACCTGATAGTAAGCTAACTTTAGGCAAACCAGCAGCACAACAAATATTTTCAAATAAGACTCACAAACCTGAGTCAGCACCAGTCTCATCAAAGCTGGGGTTCTGTCGCTGTACTTTTGGTCTAAAAACGTCCTTATGTCCATCTTCACTCATGCGTTTCAGGCAGAGAGTGTAGAAGAAGCCGGCTGCTGAAGGGCTTCTTCTTCAGTGGTGGAGGCTCAGGCAGGCTGTATACAAACTACTGCCAGCTGCTCCCTCTCTGTTGGACTTTGGTACTGCATGTTGCTTCCGCGATTTTGATCCGGGGCTTATCATAAAACATCCGGGGCTTGAGCCGCCCCTGGCTGCAGCACAAGTTTAGCTCCAGCCTCTTCCACGAAGACAAGAGACATTGTCCTGACAAAGAAAATAGATGATTAATGTTTTAATGCAAATAGCTACCATAACATTATTTTGGACACCATTCTAGGTCAGGAAGAAGGATATTTCATCCATGTTAACACATCAGGTCAAGAGGAAGATCCAGGAGTGCTTATGACCCAGATAATGAGACCTAAGAGGGAATGTAAAGTCCAGTGTCTGCAGTTCTACTACTATTACACTGGGAATGAGTCTGATTCTCTCAACATCGGGATCAGAGAGTTCGAAGATGAACAAAACACCACGGGAACCTTCCGCCTTATGGGACACATCACTGGTATCGTTTGACACTTTGCATTTCTACTTGTACACCAAGTGAATTTTAAATGGTTAATCCATAAATCTTCTGTCCAGGTCGACCAACATCTTACTGGAAGGTCCACCATGTCTCTCTGAATGCCACCAAGAACTTTCAGGTCGTGTTTGAGATTAAGAAAGCAGAGAACTCCTCGGGCGGATTCTCAATCGATGACATCAATCTCTCTGAGACAGAATGTCCACATGTGATCATGCAGATTGATGAGTTTGAAAATGTTTTAAACACCAGTAAGTCCGGAGAAAGACTTTACAGTCCACGGCTGTACTCCAAAGACGGCTATGCTTACCGGTTAGCTGTGGTACTTAACAAAACATACGTTGGAATGTTTGTTCAACTCGTATCTGGTGTGAATGACGACCAGCTGGAGTGGCCCTGTGTGCACAGGCAAATGACTTTCCAATTGCTGGATCAAACCCCCAACATGCAACAGCAAATGTCACAGAGATGGACTTTCACCACTGAGCAAAATGACGAGGATGCAAATGGTAACTGAGAAAAAGAATAAACCAAAAGAGAGATTTTTTTAAAAGAAAGAGTCAAAAACAAAAACTTATTCTCTTTTCTTGTGCCATGCATGTTTCACATAAACAGACACTCTCATCTGGAACCATCCTAACGAGACTGGGACAACATTTTTATACAATAACACTGAGTTGGTCCGTACTGGATTCCTCTGGGGGTTCCTACGGTTTGCAGCTTTGGAAGAGATGCAATACAGAGACTTTCTCAGAGGAGGGAGCGCTGTTTTCATGTTCAGCTTTGACGGTAAGTAAGGAATAGCAGCTTTTTCATCTTAAATATTTGAATCGGCTTGTAAAAACACATAATAACTGCTGTGAATTAATCAGTGACTGAAAACATTTATTCATATTGACCAGGTGAGATTTGATTAGGCTTTTTTCATGACTTTACATTATTTTTACTTCTGAATCTTTGAAACAACTTTTTGTTTAAACAAGAAGCAGGTTGGGTGAGGCGGAAGACCAGATGCTGGTTAGCCTGGCAAGCATCCTGTATATATAAATATCCTGTAAATATATGAGGGTTACATAAGCAGAGCTCGGTTGTGGGGCGGAATCCACAGCTGACTTTAAAAATGTCTTTTCATGTTGGACAGCACTAGAACCAATCAGAGCAACAAACAATGTGACGTATTCATCACTACGGAAATCAGTCAACGGGGCAGCCTGCCGTACACTGTCGAAGAAGAAGCAATGGCATCCTTTTTGAAAAAAAGGACTTATAAGTTAGCCTAGTGAACTAGACCAAATTCTTGCTTTGCAAAGATTGGTCTAGGCATGCTCCATTGGAACCTCAGCAGCTCCTACCAGGACTCTGGCTGGCCAATCACAGCTCTCTAGAGGGGTTTCAAACACATAAAGAGCTGTGACTGGTCCATAATGGTGGGCCAATCATAGTGCTCTATCTGCTTAGTGAACAAATCACAGAGCTTTATCCGCTTTGTGGGCCAATCAGGGCACTCTATATGCCTGGTGGGTGGGACGGAGTGAAACAAGAGTATGTCACATTCATTGTCCAGTGGCATGCGGAGATCATTTGAAAGACAACGATAGAACCCGCCCCACAACCGAGAGCCGTCAATGGAGCATGGCCAGACTAAATAATACATTTATTTAGTCTGGCTTTCCAGGCTACTTATAAGTACCTCTATCTGCTCATGTCTCAAAGGAAAGCCCAAGTTGAAAGTTGGTAGCAAAGCCGCTTCAACCCGACACCATTCCTGAGTGAATGCCATCTTCAGGGCTGCCAACTCTCACACTGAGCATGAGACACACGCATTTGACCAGTGGCGGATTTAGCAATTTGGGGGCCCAAGGCGAACACAGACATGGGACCCCCTTACACAAAAGTTTTGACAATCTTATATTTAATTGGATTTGCGAAACTCTCCCCTCTTCTGACACGAGTTATTTTCACGTTTTATTAGTCCTCCTCTTTTTTCCTGTCTTTCCCTCCGTTTGAGTGCTTCAATATTTGCTCTACTTTCCTCTTCCTGTCAGTGCTCCTGTGCTTTTGACTTTCTTTTTTTTCTCTTCTATTTTCCATTTTGGTCTGTGTTTTCCTCCCTTTAAACATTTTCCATTGTCTTTCCTTTCTGCTTCCTTTTGATGTTTACATAGAAAACTATGTCACTTTCAGAAGTGAAGATAAAAGCTTTTTTAAAGCAAGCTGCTTCTGTCTCTTATTGGAGCCACTAGGATAACTCCATTTCATGCTTGATGTTTTTACTACCGCTTCGAGTTTGTCACGAACGTCCCGCCTCTCTTCTTCTTTTTCTGCTTTCTCTTCTTTTTCTTATTTGTGGTCTTATGGCACTTGGCAATTTGGCAATTTGGTGCATTGCTGCCACCAACTGGATTGGAGTGGAATTACTACCAAGCACTTCCTGTTTGTGCATTGAGTCTTAAAGGAATAGTCCCCCCCCCCCCCCCCCCCCCAAAAAAAACATGTTGGGTTGGACCCTGTTTCTCTACAGAGAGAGCAGCATGGGTGAAATGAGTTTATTACATTATGCACCTTTTATGCATCCAGTGGAAAGACTGGGTAAGCCCGCTCAAAGTCTCTGAACAAGCATGGAGTGTTGTGATTGGCCAATGCAGAGGCTACAAAGAAGCGTGGATAGACTAATCTGCAGAGCTAAAACTTTTGCTACCACCACAGTTATCTAGATTTTTAGGCTAGGGACGGGTATGAGTCCCAAAAAGTTGAAGTATTGAACATCTGTTTGCTAATTCTTTCATCTTTTTTTGTGTGTGTTTTGTTTTTATTAGATCTCACGCCTCTTGTTAATGGAAGCATCTTACCATGTCCTGAAGTGAGACCAGTGACAAGTTTACATCTTTCATTTCTTCCTACAATTTATTCAAAGGACCTTAACTCAACAGGGTGAGGAGTGTTTCAGGTTGTAAGCATGGTCTCGTTTAATGATCTTTTGAAGCAAAGCTTGAAATAAATCTGGGATGTAAACCATCAACATAATTTTGTAATCAAGCCAAAGATTGTTGTCATTTTTAATAATATTCTGGAATAACTTTGGTCTAAATGGCAGATACGTGCTTTTATATGCACCTGGAAATTCGTAAGCCCATTATGTCAAATATTTGGAGAAGAAATTTAAACGCGTCCCTCGGGGGGCCCTGTGGGGGGTACTCCGGGAATATGGGGTACCAGGCCCTCTGATACGGGCTGTTAGGTCCCTGTATGACCGGTGTCAGAGCTTGGTCCGCATTGCAAGTCGGGCTCGTTCTCAGTGAGAGCTGGACTCCGCCAAGGCTGCCCTTTGTCACCGATTCTGTTCATAACCTTTATGGACAGGATTTCTAGGCGCAGCCAAGGTGTGGATGGCATCCGTTTTGGTGGCCTGAGGATCAGGTCTCTGCTTTTTGCAGATGATGTGGTCCTGTTGGCTTCATCAGAACGTGATCTTCAGCTTTCGCTGGAGCGGTTCGCAGCCGAGTGTGAAGCAGCTGGGATGAGAATCAGTTCCTCTAAATCTGAGACCATGGTCTTGATTCAGAAAAGGGTAGAATGCCTTCTCCGGGTCAGGGATGAGGTCCTGCCCCAAGTGGAGGAGTTTAAGTATCTCGGGGTCTTGTTCACGAGTGAGGGAAAACTGGAGCGCGAGATCGATAGGCGGATTGGTGCTGCATCTGCAGTGATGCAGGCGTTGTACCGGTCTGTCGTGGTGAAGAGAGAGCTGAGTCAGAAGGCGAAGCTCTCGATTTACCGGTCGATCTACATTCCTACCCTCACCTATGGTCACGAGCTTTGGGTAGTGACCGAAAGAACAAGATCGCGGATACAAGCGGCCAAAATGAGTTTTCTCCGAAGAGTGGCTGGGCTCTCCCTTAGAGATAAGGTGAGAAGCTCGGTCATTCGGGAGGGGCTCAGAGTAGACCTGCTGCTCATCCACATCGAGAGGAGCCAGTTGAGGTGGCTCGGGCGTCTGGTCAGGATGCCTCCTGGACGCCTCCCTGGTGAGGTTTTCCGGGCACATCCAACCAGGAGGAGACCTAAAGGAAGACCCAGGACACGGTGGAGGGACTATGTCTCTCACCTGGCCAGGGAACGCCTTGGGATTCCCCCGGAGGAGCTCGCCCAAGTGGCTGGGGAGAGGGAAGTCTGGGCCTCTCGCCTTAGGCTACTGCCCCCGCGACCTGACACCGGATAAGCGGATGAATGGATGGATGGATGGATGGATGGTTAAAGAACAAAATATTACACCAAAAGAAAAAACATTCAGTTAATTTTTCATCTACTGCAAAACGCAACGTTTAAAATTTCTTTCTGCTGTTGTTTTCTACAGAAGCTTCTCCACCGTTAGTCCACCTCCTACAACCGACAACTGCAGGTAAATATTATAACTGAACATGCATTTCACACACAAGGTTTGTTGTTGGAGCGTACATTTTCAATACAGACGTTGATAATGTAATGATTGTTTTTATGAATGAAAGTTAAACAGTTTGTCAATTTTAAGATGAAGTTAAACTTGCAAGATTCATGCATCCATCAAATGAACACCACAGCTAAATGTGTGGGCTTAAACACAACATTGCAGGGCATTTGTACCATTTTTCGGTGACACAATAAACATGTTTGCTCATGTCATGGAGATAGGCTGAAATTACACGTCCAAACTGTTTCTGAGGAGTTGGGCCACTGTACGTCCAAGTGCATAAAGTTAGAGTCCAATAAATGGTTGCAAAATAAAATAGTTTGAAGTTTATCTATTGTGTCTTTAATTTGTTCCCTTCTTTATTCTGTCAAAATATTCACAGAAACTCCTCCTGCATCAGTCCGCCTCCTCCAACAGAAAACAGGTTTTATTCCCACATTTGAAAAATATTGCTATAGAAATGTAAAGTATGTGTATTGTTTATTGTTTATTGTATTGTTGATATTGATCAGAAAGTTACAAAAAATTTAAAAATGACAATTTAAGCTCAAATAAATTAATGAAAATTGGTAAACAAAATTATTATAAATGACTAAACTTTAAAACCTAACCAAGTTGATTTCATTTCATCAGAAAACCTCATGTTATTCCAGTGAGATCTTTTCCAGAGCTCTTTAATTTACTTTATTTACTGAGTAATCTGTAATTTATGAAGTCATTCCTGCTGTGAATAATGCAGATTTTGTTTTTATAGCAACTTCTCCACTATCAGCCCATCTCCTACAACCACAGATGACAGGTTTGATTTGTACATTTGATAAATACATAAATTTTCTTGTCAAAATAATACTGATACTGACTTCTGCAGAAACTCCCCCAGCATTACTCCACATCCTGCAACAAACATCAGGTAAGCCCACGACTGAACACTAATTTGACACATTTCGTTGTTGCGGCATCTATTGCATAGATTCTCCACCAGAGGGCAGATGACATAACTGGATTATGGCAGATTTTAATAATCCGGATGCATAAAACCAGACTTGTTTTATATGATTTTGTGAAAATAGTCTACAAGAAGCAGCCTATATGAATATTGATAAAATAGAAAATGTATTTTGTGTCCTCTCAAAAATTTCTGACTTTTACAGGAACACATCCGGTACTGCTCCACCTGCTGCAACAACAGATAACAGGTTTTTATTCTCACATTAGATTGCAAACCTTACAGTTTGGGGGAAAGGATGAATTTAAATGATCATAAAATTAAATAATGTGTAAAAGGTTAAAGGTGCATTATGTAGAAATGTAGTAAAATGACATCCTGCGCTAAAATGTGGTTACTGCAACCACTTTAAGCAACTCTGGAGCTTGTTAACGGCCATCGTCTAATTACAGTTATTGGCGCTGTAGCATTAGCTCTCAGGAGACACGGCACCCCCACACTGGTGGTAAACAATAGTTATGTCCCTCCTTCCTTTGTTTTAAAAGGAGACAAACTACAATCTCTGCAGCCAGCTGGATATGAAATATGTTTCAATGTAACCTTCCTTCCTAAATGACTGAAACATTAGACTCTTTTGGGATTTTTTCGCTGTAAAATTATCCCTATATTATTACATACTGCACCTTTAATGACTGATTGAGTGCAAAGTAAAAATAAAGGTTCAAATGGCAGGTGCATTCAATCAGGCAACCAGAAAGTAACCAACAAAAATTCTTGAAAAGGAGTACTAGTAACAGTACTAATTACTTTAATTTTACATACCACAAAATTTTTATATTTAATTAAGTTTCAATGTTTTTTTTAGAACTAAAAGGTTTCATTATTCTATTAGTTTATATCTGCGATCAAATAGTTCTGATATTTGTTTTACAGGAAGAACTCATCCATCATTAGTCCACCTCCTGCATCAAATGACAGGTAATTCCACATTTAATCACACATTTTACACATAGAAATGTGTGTTTACTGGGGGGTGGGACTTTAACGCATTAATTATGATTAATTCATTAGAAAAAATGACGTGTTGAAAAAGTTCATGCATTTAATCACAGCTTGAAATTCAAAAAGACAGAACCTTTGTCATTGCACGGATTCCGGGTACGCCGATTTCATGACACACACACAACAAAGCAGCCCTGCTCTGGGGTCTCATTTATCAAACATTGCTTAGAATCCTTGCTAAAGCCGTACTTAAGCTCAGCAACAAACAAAAAAAAAAGTACTCACGCCAAGTAGGTTTGTGATCTATCAAACATGGAGTACGCAAGCTGCACGCAAGCTCCGCTTCTTAAATCAGAGACTAACGAGAATGTTTCTCAGCTGCTTTTTAGTCACATCCCGCCCTCACCACGCCCAGTTACTGCCATAAATGGTCAATGCAACGTGCCTTGTGGACATCATGCATATACATAAGCCGGCTGTTGCAGCGCTCCACCAATGACGATGGCGACCGCAGATCAAGGCAGATCAATGAAGCGCAATTTCACAGAAGCAGAAGTTGAGGTACCTGTGGGTGAGGTGGAGAAATGAAAGGAAGTGCTTTTGCAAAACAAATAAGAGAAAATCCACGGAGTGGCACAGCGTTGCTGAAGCCGTCAATGCTGAGTTCTTCAGAGAGATCTGTGGCGGATATAAAGAAAATGGTCTAATCAGGATTCAATCCCCAGACTTCCAGGTGAAAGTCACGTGCACCAACCAATCAGCCAAACCGAGATCTCCCTTGTCCAACTAGCCAGGGCGCATCATCAATTGGGTCACAGTGACAGGACACACACTGTCACAGACGCATGACATTCTGTCTCAACGTCCCCCTGCTGATATTCTGCATTCCGTATTCTGCGCTTCAGGCTGTGCGTTTGTGTGTGTGTGTGTGCATGTATGTCTGTGCGCGCGTGTGTGTGTGCATGTGGGGGGTCTTGTTCTGTGTGAAAACGAAGCGGTACAAGTGATAATGCTGCAGGATGTCATAATTGTATCTTCTCAGCAGCAGCACTGCAGGTGCTCTCCATGTCCAAAATGTGTGTAAGCCAGGTCCTTAGTCAACTTAAAGTTGCGCACATTTTTCCACTAAGTTTTCTTTCATAAATCCCAAAGTTTGCGTGGAAAGTTGCTTACGCAGTTTTCCGACCCTGTTTTGTGCGTAAGCAAGCTTGATAAATGAGGCCCCTGCTCCTGAAATAGAAGCCTTGCTCGGACTGATGCAGCGTTTGGGAATGTCGGCCTTTTGTTTTAACTTGTAAAAAACACTTCCTGAAAATTACGGAGTCCATCACACGGGCATTTTTAACACTAGAACACCCAGAAAGTTGTCATTTTTTGTTATCTAGGATCCGCAGTCACTTGGGGATGGATGCCTTTGTTCTGTAAATGTGGCAATTACATGTGAATCAGTGGTGTAGTGACAATTCATTCAAAGATTCAAACACTTCAAGTTCCAAAATGGATGTTGTGGAGCTGTGTTGACGCGGCTCTGCAATATCGCGTAGACATCGGGGGCAGTCCCACTGAACTGGCAGACCGGAGCGGTGGTCCCTTTATTTAAAAAGGGGGATCGCAGGGTGTGTTCCAACTACAGGGGGATCACACTCCTGAGCCTTCCTGGTAAGGTCTATTCAGGGGTTCTGGAGAGGAGGGTCCGTCGGATTGTTGAACCTCAGATTCAGGAGGAGCAATGTGGTTTTAGTCTCCTACAGCTGCTGGAAACTCTGAAGCTTTTCACAGATTCTTTGTTGATAGTGTCAGGCATTAGAGCAGTTATTTCTGGTAACTCTATTGACCCTGTTCCTGTTCCTCCGTCACCACCCACCCTGAGCTCCCTCAATACTGTTTCATACTCTGAGCTGAATAAGCTAGTTGCAAGGCAGAAGCCATCTGGCTCTCCACTTGATGTTCTACCGCCTCGTCTCTGGAAGGCTGCCTTTCCGTGCCTTGGCCCTTCACTTGGTCAGATTATCAATGGGAGCCTCAGCACAGGTGTGGTCCCAGCTGCTTTGAAAGCAGCAGTTATTCGGCCGACCCTGAAGAAACCTGGTGCTGATGTCTCTGTGATTGAAAATTACAGGCCTATCTCTACCCTGCCTTTTACGTCAAAACTGCTTGAGAAAGTCGTTTATCAGCAGCTGGTCTCACATTTAGCTGATTCTGATCTGTTTGAGGTTTTCCAATCAGGGTTCAGGTCTGGCCATAGCACAGAGTCAGCTCTACTGAGGGTCTTAAATGACATCTATCTATCACTAGATCAGGGTACATCTGTGGTGCTTCTGTTGTTAGACCTGACAGCAGCCTTCGACACAGTTGACCACGCGATTCTACTCGATCGCTTGGAACGATGGGTTGGGATCAAAGGGTCAGCTCTGGATTGGTTTAGATCATATCTCCACAACAGGACATTCTGTGTTAAACTGAGTGATGTTTTTTCTTCTTGGGAGGGGTTCCGCTGGGGGGTCCCGCAGGGATCAATCCTTGGTCCTCTTTTGTTTGCCATTTATCTGCTACCTCTGGGGTCAATCTTTCGTAAACATGGCCTATCATTCCATCTCTATGCTGATGATTGCCAGATTTACTCTCCATTGTGTCAGAAGAAAAGGTCACTCTATCCAGTCCTTTGTGTCCTGTGTTAACGAGGTGAAGTCTTGGCTAATGGCCAACTATCTGCATCTGAATAAGGGAAAGACAGAGATCATTGTTTTTCACCCCAACAGCAGGAATGTGGATCGTTATGTTGACCTTGGGCCTCTTTCTCCCTACTCAAAACCAGTTGTGACCAGTTTGGGGGTGAAAATTGATGCTGGACTTAAATTTGATGCTCACATCAACTCTGTGATCCGGTCCAGTTTCTTTCACCTGAGACGCCTTGCAAAAATCAAGCCCATGCTGTCAAGAGCCCACCTGGAGCGGGTACTCCATGCTTTTGTAATTTCTAGGCTTGATTACTGCAGCTCTCTATATGCAGGGTTGTGTCAGTCATCACTGCGTCGCCTTCAGGTTGTGCAGAACAGCGCAGCTAGGTTCCTGACTGGGACCAGGAAACGGGACCACATCAGTCCGGTTCTGGCCTCTCTGCACTGGCTTCCGATTTCCTATCGCTCACAATTCAAAATACTCGTCTTTGTTTTTAATTTCTTCCAGGGTGGTGCTCCCCCCTATCTGGCCACACTCCTGAACAGACATTCCCCATCACGCGCTCCTCAAAGCCTGCTCGTTGTCCCTCGTTCTAGGTGTCGTACTCGCGAGGACCGGGCTTTCTCAGTCCTAGCACCGTCACTATGGAACCAGTTGCCACCCTCAGTTAGGCTGTCCCCATCGCTGCCAGTCTTCAAGAGTCGCCTAAAAACCCACCTCCTCCACTTGGCGTTTCCTGAACATGTTTCAATTTGGCCCTCTTTTATGTTGACTTTATCTCACAGTTTTCATTAGTTCACTTTTTCCCTTGTTTTACACATTTGTCTTCTACTAGAATGTTTCACCGTTTTTGTAATTTGTAATCTATAATTTGAATTGCTTTTATTTTCTGATTTATTCACTTTATTTAACGTTGTACTGTTCCTTGTTCAGCGCCTTAGGCTTCCTGACAGGGTTGCGGAAGGCGCTTTATAAATAAAGCTTTGATTGATTGATTGATAGTCCTGGCCGTGGAACACTGGACCAGCTCTATACCCTTAGGGGGATCCTGGAGGGTGCGTGGGAATTTGCCAAACCAGTCTACACGTGTTTTGTGGATATGGAGAAGGCGTTTGACCGCGTCCCTCGGGGGGCCCTGTGAGGGGTACTCCGGGAATATGGGGTACCAGGCCTTCTGATATGGGCTGTTAGGTCCCTGTATGACCGGTGTCAGAGCTTAGTTCGCATTGCCGGCAGTAAGTCGGGCTCGTTCCCAGTGAGAGTTGGACTCCGCCAAGGCTGCCCTTTGTCACCGATTCTGTTCATAACCTTTATGGACAGGATTTCTAGGAGCAGCCAAGTTGTGGAGGGCATCCGTTTTATCAGGTCTCTGCTTTTTGCGGATGATGTGGTCCTGTTGGCTTCATCAGAACGTGATCTTCAGCTTTCGCTGGAGCGGTTCGCAGCCGAGTGTGAAGCAGCTGGGATGAGAATCAGCTCCTCTAAATATGAGACCATGGTCTTGATTCGGAAAAGGGTAGA
Organism: Nothobranchius furzeri; assembly: GCF_043380555.1. Taxonomy (NCBI): domain Eukaryota; kingdom Metazoa; phylum Chordata; class Actinopteri; order Cyprinodontiformes; family Nothobranchiidae; genus Nothobranchius; species Nothobranchius furzeri. Next base: position 76,074,529 of record NC_091745.1, on the reverse strand, counting down.
ATGCCTTCTCCGGGTCAGGGATGAGGTCCTGCCCCAAGTGGAGTAGTTTAAGTATCTCGGGGTCTTGTTCACGAGTGAGGGAAAACTGGAGCGTGAGATCGATAGGCGGATTGGTGCTGCATCTGCAGTGATGCGGGCGTTGTACCGGTCTGTCGTGGTGAAGAGAGAGCTGAGTCAGAAGGCGAAGCTCTCGATTTACCGGTCGATCTACGTTCCTACCCTCACCTATGGTCATGAGCTTTGGGTAGTGACCAAAAGAACGAGATCGCGGATACAAGCGGCCGAAATGAGTTTTCTCCGAAGAGTGGCTGGGCTCTCCCTTAGAGATAGGGTGGGAAGCTCGGTCATTCGGGAGGGGCTCGGAGTAGACCCGCTGCTCCTCCACATCGAGAGTAGCCAGTTGAGGTGGCTCGGGCGTCTGGTCAGGATGCCTCCTGGACGCCTCCCTGGTGAGGTTTTCCGGGCACATCCAACCGGGAGGAGACCTAAAGGTAGACCCAGGACACGGTGGAGGGACTATTGGGCCATTCCCATCTGTACCGGGTCGGCCCGGGCCGGGTAGCCCCAGTCGGCCCCAGCCTGGCCCGGTTGATTCCACACATCCTTGCCTTAAGCCCATGTGGGCTGATTCTACCCACCAATCAGAGGCTTGCTCTAATGGAAGGTGTGAATTTGCTGTCAGCGGTGGGCGTGTTGGCCCTGGTCGGCCTGAAGCAGACCCCCTCGAGAAGAGGGTTGAGAATGAGCCTTGGTTGGCCCGGAAAAATACCAGGCCACCCAGATATGTAAACAACCTACGCTACCCGGCCCGGGCCGACCCGGTACAGATGGGAATGGCCCATAAGTCTCTCACCTGGCCAGGGAACGCCTTGGGATTCCCCCAGAGGAGCTGGCCCAAGTGGCTGGGGAGAGGGAAGTCTGGGCCTCTCGCCTTAGGCTACTGCCCCCGCAACCCGACTCCGGACAAGCGGATGGATGATGGATGGATGGATGGATGGATGGTTAAAGAACAAAATATTACACCAAAAGAAAAAACATTCAATTAATTTTTCATTTACTGCAAAATGCAACTTTTAAAATTTCTTTCTGCTGTTGTTTTCTACAGAAGCTTCTCCACCGTTAGTCCACCTCCTACAACCGACAACTGCAGGTAAATATTATAACTGAACATGCATTTCACACACAAGGTTTGTTGTTGGAGCGTACATTTTCAATACAGACGTTGATAATGTAATGATTGTTTTTATGAATGAAAGTTAAACAGTTTGTCAATTTTAAGATGAAGTTAAACTTGCAAGATTCATGCATCCATCAAATGAACACCACAGCTAAATGTGTGGGCTTAAACACAACATTGCAGGGCATTTGTACCATTTTTCGGTGACACAATAAACATGTTTGCTCATGTCATGGAGATAGGCTGAAATTACACGTCCAAACTGTTTCTGAGGAGTTTGGCCACTGTACGTCCAAGTGCATAAAGTTAGAGTCCAATAAATGGTTGCAAAATAAAATAGTTTGAAGTTTATCTATTGTGTCTTTAATTTGTTCCCTTCTTTATTCTGTCAAAATATTCACAGAAACTCCTCCTGCATCAGTCCGCCTCCTCCAACAGAAAACAGGTTTTATTCCCACATTTGAAAAATATTGCTATAGAAATGTAAAGTATGTGTATTGTTTAAATAGTAATTAGTTTTTATTTTATTGGCGATCAGAAAGTTAAAAAAAAATAAAAATGACAATTTAAGCTCTAATAAATTAATGAAAATTGGTAAACAAAATTATTATAAATGACTAAACTTTAAAACCTAACCAAGTTGTTTTCATTTCATCAGAAAACCTCATGTTATTCCAGTGAGATCCTTTCCAGAGCTCTTTAATTTACTTTATTTACTGAGTAATCTGTAATCTATTAAGTTATTCCTGCTGTGAACAATGCATATTTTGTTTTTACAGCAACTTCTCCACTATCAGCCCATCTCCTACAACCACAGATGACAGGTTTGATTTGTACATTTGATAAATACATAAATTTTATTGTCAAAATAATACTGATACTGACTTCTGCAGAAACTCCCCCAGCATTACTCCACATCCTGCAACAAACATCAGGTAAGCCCACGACTGAACACTAATTTGACACATTTCGTTGTTGCGGCATCTATTGCATAGATTCTCCACCAGAGGGCAGATGACATAACTGGATTATGGCAGATTTTAATAATCCGGATGCATAAAACCAGACTTGTTTTATATGATTTTGTGAAAATAGTCTACAAGAAGCAGCCTATATGAATATTGATAAAATAGAAAATGTATTTTGTGTCCTCTCAAAAATTTCTGACTTTTACAGGAACACATCCGGTACTGCTCCACCTGCTGCAACAACAGATAACAGGTTTTTATTCTCACATTAGATTGCAAACCTTACAGTTTGGGGGAAAGGATGAATTTAAATGATCATAAAATTAAATAATGTGTAAAAGGTTAAAGGTGCATTATGTAGAAATGTAGTAAAATGACATCCTGCGCTAAAATGTGGTTACTGCAACCACTTTAAGCAACTCTGGAGCTTGTTAACGGCCATCGTCTAATTACAGTTATTGGCGCTGTAGCATTAGCTCTCAGGAGACACGGCACCCCCACACTGGTGGTAAACAATAGTTATGTCCCTCCTTCCTTTGTTTTAAAAGGAGACAAACTACAATCTCTGCAGCCAGCTGGATATGAAATATGTTTCAATGTAACCTTCCTTCCTAAATGACTGAAACATTAGACTCTTTTGGGATTTTTTCACTGTAAAATTATCCCTATATTATTACATACTGCACCTTTAATGACTGATTGAGTGCAAAGTAAAAATAAAGGTTCAAATGGCAGGTGCATTCAATCAGGCAACCAGAAAGTAACCAACAAAAATTCTTGAAAAGTAGTACTAGTAACAGTACTAATTACTTTAATTTTACATACCACAAAATTTTTATATTTAATTAAGTTTCAATGTTTTTTTTGGAACTAAAAGGTTTGATTATTCCATTAGTTTATATCTGCAATTAAATAGTTCTGATATTTGTTTTACAGGAAGAACTCATCCATCATTAGTCCACCTCCTGCATCAAATGACAGGTAATTCCACATTTAATCACACATTTTACACATAGAAATGTGTGTTTACTGGGGGGTGGGACTTTAACGCATTCATTATGATTAATTCATTAGAAAAAATGACGTGTTAAAAAAGTTCATGCATTTAATCACAGCTTGAAATTCAAAAAGACAGAACCTTTGTCATTGCACGGTTTCCGGGTACGCCGATTTCATGACACACACACAACAAAGCAGCCCTGCTCTGGGGTCTCATTTATCAAACATTGCGTAGAATCCTTGCTAAAACCGTACTTAAGCTCAGCAACAACAAAAAAAAAGTACTTACGCCAAGTAGGTTTGTGATCTATCAAACATGGAGTATGCACAGCTGCACGCAATCTCCGCTTCATAAATCGGAGACTAACGAGAATGTTTCTCAGCTGCATTTTAGTCACATCCCGCCCTCACCACGCCCACTTACTGACATAAATGGTCAATGCAAAGTGCCTTGTGGACCTCATGCATATACATAAGCCGGCTGTTGCAGAGCTCCACCAATGACGATGGCGACCGAAGATCAAGGCAGATCAAGGAAGCGCAATTTCACAGAAGCAGAAATGGAGGTACTTGTGGGTGAGGTGGAGAAATGAAAGGAAGTGCTTTTGCAAAACAAATAAGAGAAAATCCACAGAGTGGCACAGCGTTGCTGAAGCCGTCAATGTTGTGAATTCTTCAGAGAGATCTGTGGCGGATATTAAAAAAATGGTCCAATCAGGATTTGATCCCCAACTCCCGGGTGAAAGTCATGCATGCTAACCAGTCAGCCAAACAGAGATCTCCCCTGTCCAACTAGCCAGGGCACATGATCAATTGGGTCACAGTGACAGGAGACACACACTGTCACAGACGCATGACATTCTGTCTCAACGTCCCCCTGCTGATGTTCTGCATTCCGTATTCTGCGCTTCAGGCTGTGTGTGTGTGTGCGCGCCCATGTGTGTGTGCGTGTGGGGGGTCTTGTTCTGTGTGAAAACGAAGCGGTACAAGTGATAATGCTGCAGGATTTCATAATTGTATCCTTCTCGGCAGCAGCACTGCAGGTGCAGAGGGAGGTCTGGGCCTCTCGCCTTAAGCGGATGAAAAAGGATGGATGGATGGATGGATGGATGGATGGTTAAAGAACAAAATATTACACCAAAAGAAAAAACATTCAGTTAATTTTTCATCTACTGCAAAACGCAACTTTTAAAATTTCTTTCTGCTGTTGTTTTCTACAGAAGCTTCTCCACCGTTAGTCCACCTCCTACAACCGACAACTGCAGGTAAATATTATAACTGAACATGCATTTTACACACAAGGTTTGTTGTTGGAGTGTACATTTTCAATACAGACGTTGATAATGTAATGATTGTTTTTATGAATGAAAGTTAAACAGTTTGTCAATTTTAAGATGAAGTTAAATTTGCAAGATTCATGCATCCATCAAATGAACATCACAGCTAAATGTGTGGGCTTAAACACAACATTGCAGGGCATTTGTACCATTTTTCAGTGACACAATAAACATGTTTGCTCATGTCATGGAGATAGGCTGAAATTACACGTCCAAACTTTTTCTGAGGAGTTTGGCCACTGTACGTCCAAGTGCATAAAGTTAGAGTCCAATAAATGGTTGCAAAATAAAATAGTTTGAAGTTTATCTATTGTGTCTTTAATTTGTTCCCTTCTTTATTCTGTCAAAATATTCACAGAAACTCCTCCTGCATCAGTCCGCCTCCTCCAACAGAAAACAGGTTTTATTCCCACATTTGAAAAATATTGCTATAGAAATGTAAAGTATGAATATTGTTTAAATAGTAATTAGTTTTTATTTTACTGGTGATCAGAAAGCTACAAAAAACTTAAAAAATGACAATTTAAGCTCAAATAAATTGATGAAAATTGGAAAACAAAATTATTTTAAATGACTAAACTTTAAAACCTAACCAAGTTGATTTCATTTCATCAGAAAACCTCATGTTATTCCAGTGAGATCTTTTCCAGAGCTCTTTAATTTACTTTATTTACTGAGTAATCTGTAATTTATGAAGTCATTCCTGCTGTGAATAATGCATATTTTGTTTTTACAGCAACTTCTCCACTATCAGCCCATCTCCTACAACCACAGATGACAGGTTTGATTTGTACATTTGATAAATACTTAAATTTTCTTGTCAAAATAATACTGATACTGACTTCTGCAGAAACTCCCCCAGCATTACTCCACATCCTGCAACAAACATCAGGTAAGCCCACGACTGAACACTAATTTGACACATTTCGTTGTTGCGGCATCTATTGCATAGATTCTCCACCAGAGGGCAGATGACATAACTGGATTATGGTAGATTCTAATAATCCGGATGCATAAAACCAGACTTGTTTTATATGATTTTGTGAAAATAGTCTACAAGAAGCAGCCTATATGAATATTGATAAAATTGAAAATGTATTTTGTGTCCTCTCAAAAATTTCTGACTTTTATAGGAACTCATCCGGTACTGCTCCACCTGCTGCAACAACAGATAACAGGTTTTTATTCTCACATTAGATTACAAACCTTACAGTTTGGGGGAAAGGATGAATTTAAATGATAAAATTAAATAATGTGTAAACGGTTAAAGGTGCATTAAGTAGAAATGTAGTAAAATGACATCCTGCGCTAAAATGTGGTTACTGCAACCACTTTAAGCAACTCTGGAGCTTTTTGCCAGCCATCGTCTAATTACAATTGTTGGCGCTGTAGCATTAGCTCTCAGGAGGCACGGCACCCCCACACTGGTGGTAAACAATAGTTATGTCCCTCCTTCCTATGTTTTAAAAGGAGAAAAACTACAATCTCTGCAGCCAGCTGGATTTGAAATATGTTTCAATGTAACCTTCCTTCCTAAATGACTGAAACATTAGACTCTTTTGGGATTTTTTCTCTGTAAAATCATTCCTATATTATTACATACTGCACCTTTAATGACTGATTGAGTGCAAAGAAAAATAAAGGTTCAAATGGCAGGTGCATTCAATCAGGCAACCAGAAAGTAACCAACAAAAATTCTTGAAAATAGTACTAGTAATAGTACTAATTACTTTAATTTTACATACCACAAAATTTTTATATTTAATTAAGTTTCAATGTTTTTTTAGAACTAAAATGTATGATTATTCTATTAGTTTATATCTGCGATCAAATAGTTCTGATATTTGTTTTACAGGAAGAACTCATCCATCATTAGTCCAACTCCTACATCAAATGACAGGTAATTCCACATTTAATCACACATTTTACACATAGAAATGTGTGTTTACTGGGGGTGGGTCATTAACGCGTTAATTATGATTAATTAGAAACAAATGACGTGTTAAAAAAGTTCATGCATTTAATCACAGCTTGAAATTCAAAAAGGCGGAACCTTTGTCATTGCACGGATTCCGGGTACGCCTATTTCATGACACACACACAACAAAGCAGCCCTGCTCTGGGGTCTCATTTATCAAACATTGCGTAGAATCCTTGCTAAAGCCGTACTTAAGCTCAGCAACAAAAAAAAGTACTTACGCCAAGTAGGTTTGTGATCTATCAAACATGGAGTACGCACAGCTGCACGCAATCTCCGTTTCATAAATCAGAGACTAACGAGAATGGTTCTCAGCTGCATTTTAGTCACATCCCGCCCTCACCACGCCCACTTACTGTCATAAATATTCAATGCAAAGTGCCTTGTGGACCTCATGCATATACATAAGCCGGCTGTTGCTGCGCTCCACCAATATCGATGGTGACCGTAGATCAAGGCAGATCAAGGAAGCGCAATTTCACAGAAGCAGAAATTGAGGTACTTGTGGGTGAGGTGGAGAAATGAAAGGAAGTGCTTTTGCAAAACAAATAAGAGAAAATCCACGGAGTGGCACAGCGTTGCTGAAGCCGTCAATGTTGTGAATTCTTCAGAGAGATCTGTGGCGGATATAAAGAAAATGGTCCAATCAGGATTTGATCCCCAGACATCCAGGTGAAAGTCATCCATGCTAATCAATCAGCCAAACAGAGATCTTCCTTGTCCAAGTAGCCAGAGCACATGATCAATTGGGTCACAGTGACAGGACACACACACTGTCACAGACACATGGCATTCTGTGTCAATCTGTCCCCCTGCTGATATACTCATGTAGCGCAGCTCTTGTTGCGAATGACCACAGTACCAATTCTTCTGTACTGAAACAATTGCCCCTCAGGGATGATTAAAGTTTTTTTGAATTTGAATTTGAATTCTGCATTCCGTATTCTACACTTCAGGCTGTGTGTGTGTGTGTGTGTGTGTGTGCGTGCGCGCGCGTGCATGTGTGTGTAGGCGTGCGTGTGTGTACATGTGGGGGGTCTTGTTCGGTGTGAAAAGGAAGCAGCACAAGCAGGGTCAGATTTTCATTGCAGGGGCCCCTGTGCCCTCCACCCCACCCGGCCTCCCCCAACATTACTGTCACCCAGTAACACTTTTTAGACATTTCATAACATTGTCAATATTAAAAATCACGTACTTATGTTGATACAAATGCATTTACCTCCAGGTCAAAATTGTTTTATAACCATTTTCTTGTTGTGCCTCACTCATATGTCTTTCTTCCTCTGTCCTTTCTCTTTTCTCCTCTTTTTCTCTCTCTCTTCCTCACAGCACTCCTGTCTTCTCTTCTTTCTGTAATAACAAAAATGTTGTCAATCTGTGGGACAGTGGGGGCGAGTGAGTCTGCTGTAAAATGGATCCCACTGTCCAACTACAACAGAAAGTAACGCAGGATTATTTAAAAGATTATACAGTTATTGAAAAGTTTGTAAAGATGAAATATCTGCATGTTTTTTGTTTGTCTCCTGTTTCCTTCCTCTTCTTGTATCTTGTTTCCTTCCTCATCTTGTCTCCTGTCTCCTTTCTCCTTCCTCCTCTTGTCTCCTGTTTCCTTCCTCGTCTTGTCTCCTGGCTCCTTCTTCGTCTTATCTCCTGTCTCCTTCCTCCTCTTGTCTCATGTATCCTTCCTTATCTTGTCTCCTGTCTCCTTCCTCATCTTGTCTCCTGTCTCCTTCCTCCTTTTGTCTCCTGTTTACTTCCTCCTTTTGTCTCCTGTTTACTTCCTCCTTTTGTCTCCTGGCTCCTTCATCGTATTGTCTCCTGTCTCCTTCCTCGTATTGTCTCCTGTCTCCTTCCTCGTACTGTCTCCTGTCTCCTTACTCCTCTTGTCTCCTGTCTCCTTCCTCGTCTTGTCTCCTGTCTCCTTCCTCGTCTTGTCTCCTGTCTCCTTCCTCGTCTGGTCTCCTGTCTCCTTCCTCGTCTGGTCTCCTGTCTCCTTCCTCCCATTGTCTCCTGTCTCCTTCCTCCCCTTGTCTCCTGTCTCCTTCATCTTTTTGTCTCCTCTTGCTAGTCTCCTCTCTTGCCTTCAGAAAAACTGCTTTCTGGCCTTTCTATTGGTACATTCTTTTACAATGTCATCAAAGTCCAGATTCCTGATAAGCTGAGATTCAATAGCCATCAGTGACTGTGCACAGAGGTGCTGTTGAGTTTGTGTTGTTCTCAGTTCAAAGAAATTAGGGAAGATGGACTGTAGATTATTTTTAGCCCAAAAAGGATCCTGGTTCTGCTTATATTACATCAGCTATGTGGACTCTCTAGGGATTATTTTGAGCTGAGAGGTGCAGAGCTCTGATCGTTGACGGTCTCCAGACAGCTGCGTCCTGAGCACGGCCCCAGTAACATTCTCAAAGTGTCACCACCTCAAAAAACATATTAAACACCTGACCGTTTATGCTGGCTCATATCCTTTCATGTTATTTGTGCCTGATGCGTTTCGCTGCTGCGGAGCGCATCACCTGTTTCGTCCTCCGGTGAGTTCACCACACCGGTGCGGTCAGCTCTCGGCGCACTCCGCTATTTTTGCGGTCGGTAGATATTTTTTAACTGCAGTTCAAAGGTAATTCATGAGGTGAAAAAATATGCAGCCAGGTAGCAGTTTTTCTTTAGGATTGAGAGGAGATGCAGGAAGATAACAGACAGGGCAGAAAAATAGTCACATAAAAACTAGTTTGTTTTTGTACCTGGTGGTTGCAACAAACAGACACCATTGAAGGTAATCAGAAATGAGGAACAGAAAATGAAATTATTCTTTCAATGTTTAGAGCAGCAGGAACTCTGAGAGGCTGCAGGCGCATCAGTGAGTTTGCAGCCACTGCGCAGGAGGAGGGGGGGGAGAGGGCTGATTGAAGCAGGGTAACCGTAAAGATGCAAAAACTATCATTGTTAAAAGAATTATGTTTTAACTTAGAAAATGTGGGCGCAATTTTAATCACTTGTCAACTTTTTTCTCCAACGTTGACTGCTGCACACAAAAAAAAGACTGCTGCTTGCGTGGGCCCCTGGGCCTGTGCCCAGTTTGCCCGTATTATAATCCGACCTTGAGTACAAGTGATAATGCTGCAGGATTTCATAATTTTATCCTTCACAGCAGCAGCACTGCGGGTGCTCTCCATGTCCAAAACGTGCGTAAGCAAGGTCCTTAGTGAACTTAAAGTTGCACACATTCTTCCGCTAAGTTTTCTGTTTATTTTCATACTCAGTCCAAAAGATCAAAAATAACACGCATAAAAATCTACAGCTCAGAGTAAAATAAACATTGTCACAAATATTCAAGATCCATTGTGTGTGTGTGTGTGTGTGTGTGTTTAGGTGTGATTATTGTTTCATTTTTCAGTTGACTGATTTGTTTCCACATATCTTCCACTCCCACTCAATGTCCTTCCTGCATCTTCCACAATTATACTTGTAGCAGTGTATGCAGCGTGTCGCGCAATTGTTCTTGCACTGGATGGTCACCTGACACGTGACCCTTTCCCTGGGTGTGGTGTGGCAGGTTGTTGTTGTCAGCAACAACAGATAACAACTGGTAAACACAACTGGAAAAACACTGAGGAAAAAACTAGAACAGGAGAATAGAAGACTCTAAACAAAACAAACAAAAAAAATTAAACTAAGAAACACGCAGTGCTCAAAGGCACAAAAACGGAAGCTAAATAAAACATGAAGACACAAAAATTGCACAAAAAACAAGAAAGTGAAAACTGATGAGAAGTAAAAACTGAAATTATCAGAGGCTAGGGCTGGGAATGGCTGGACTGACCCTGTAATAAGGGTGTGAGTATGAAAGCTAAAAGATAATAAATAGAGGGACAGAAATGGCAATGATGCATAGGGAAAGAGGGGAAGAAACATAGGACAGAGGACATGAACATTTCCACATTTTTCAGGATCCCATGCTAACCTTATTTTTTTCATTTTTATTCTAATTTTTTATCTTAATTCTTCATTTTATCTTCAATTTTTTATTCTATTTTTACCTCTTTTAATTTTATTGTTCTTTTGAAGAGACTCATGCTTTTTTTAAATTAAGCGCTACATAAAAAATCCTTTCTTGTCCTTTGTGTGCTTCTGTGAAGTATTTGGACGGATATGTTCAGTTGACCAGATTCAAGACAAGTAAAGCCACTGGGCTAGCCTGAAGGAACAACCCCCAACACCCAAGCACATTCCATTGGCCATCATCTGTGGCTGTCTACATTGATCAGTGATTTAGTCATTGTGATCAAACCAAGCAGTCATTTGACAAAGCTCTGGTAGAGCTCGGGAATCAGAGCGTGCTGGGAGTTCTAGTGTTAGGATCTCTGATCTCACTGCTGCTGCTCGCATTCAGCGCCTGTTTTATTGATCTGCGCACCTGAAGATTTATAAAGTCAAGGTAAGCTAAATTCCTAATATGGTGAAGCAGTGACGTCATCAGACGGAATGGTGTTTTGCATTTAGCAGTAGTTTATGAATGTAGTCAGACGAACAGCTGGGGAAATGCTCCGTGTTCGCACTGCTCAGTGTTAAAGCAACAATAACGGTCCAAAAACTTTCTTGTAATTTTCTAAACAGTTCTGTCGGTTCACTATATTTTTCTGAGACGAGTAACTACCTATGCGTTATACGTACGTTACTATAATTAAGCCGCAAAGTGTGTCGAAGCGGTCGTCAGCTGATCGGAGCTAAAGGGGCGTCAGCTGATCTGAAGACTAGGGGCTGCATGACTTAATTTTTTTTTAAGTCAACTGTCAAGTAATGAAAATCGAGTCGACATTGACTAGTCGTCGATGACGTCATACACCTGTAGCGCGGCGGGGGGTGGGGGTGGGGGGTGTCGGTTGGTTCGCTGGAGGTTTTTTTGACGATTAAAATTGCGTCCACATTTTCAAAGTTAAACACATTTCTTTTAACAACGGTAGTCATGCTTCAGCCCTCTCCCCCCTCCCCCTGCACAGCGGCCGCAAACTCACTGGTGCGCCTGCAGCCTCTCAGAGTTCCTGCTGCTCTAAACATTAAAATAATTATTTCATTTTCTGTTCCTCACTTCTGATTACCTTCAATGGTGTCTGTTTGTTGCAACCACCAGGTACAAAAACTAACTTGTTTTTATTTGACTATTTTTCTGTCCTGTCTGTTTATTATCTTCCTGCATCTCCTCTCAATCCTAAAGAAAAACTGCTACCTGGGTTCATATATATTCACCTTATGAGTTACCTTTGAACTGCAATTCTAAAAGATCTACCGACCGCAAAAACAGCGGAGTGCGCGCTGGCAGCACCGGTGAGGTGCGTCACCGGAGGACAAGGTGATGCGCCCCGCTCCACAGCAGCGAAACGCATCAGGCACAAATAAAAGACAGAAAACATAATAGAAAATGAGCCGACATGATCGAACGCGTGTTAAATTAGTTTTTGAGGTGGCGACACCTAATTTGATAACATTACTGTGGCCGAGCTCAGGACGCAGATGTCTGGAGCGCGTCAACAATCAGAGCTTTGCATGCGCAAGCTTGTTAAGGTTAGGATGGGGGTGAGGGGAAGGTTAAATTGTAATAGGGTAAAGGTCACAATTTGGTCAAATGTACGTTTTACGGCGGACCTCAGTACCGACGCTCTGGCACAGCACGTCGCCTCCCGACGCGCAGGAGCTCGTCACCTGCTGTCTTTTCCGAGGACTGCATCTTGCCGGTCATTATCACGTGACAGCGACTAGTCGATGACAAGCGTAAAAAGTCACTACAGAGCCGTGAGGTTGACTAGTCGACTAGTTCATACAACCCCTACTGGAGACCCCGATGGGAGACCCGCAGATTCGCTGCTGCAGTCGTGAATCTGCAGCTATACCCTTCTTGATGTGAGAGCGGGACTTCCCCTGTAAGGAATGACGTCAGATCATAAATTCGATCATTAATTCCTAACTGTCAGTCAGTATCAAGGTGCCTGGCCTTGCAAGGAGACGTCTTTCGAGGCCAGGTGCCTTGGAACAGACTTGCGTCACGTGACCACGGCTTTCACGGCGGTCACGTAATGTTATGTGACATGGGAGATAACGTTATATTTTATACGTATTAGTTTAAATTTAAATATACAACAAGCTTTTTACTTTTTAAATTGTCTATATGTTTGTTAAATTAAATATAGAAGTGAGTTCCTACCTGCTAGCCATTGAAGCTGCAACTAACCAACCATAGCTAAATTCTTTGGATCTAATAAACATTTTAAATTAGCTGACTTACTTTTAAACTTGAAATTTGCCCCCGAAGTAGCTGCCGGCTTCTGATCCGCCATCCTTTTGAAAATACTGCGGTGTATTCTGGGTAATTTTTGACCAAGGCTAGGCTACAAGACACCTCCTTGCTCAGCTAGCTAAATGGCTACCAAACGGAGAACACAGGGTATTTCTCCATTCCAAGGAACCCCGCCTTGATGTCTTGCCCTCGCCCTGGTTGCCAGGAGATACGTCATCAGGAGCTGCCAAGAATGTTCCAATGTTCATGTTCTACCGAGGCGTGTGTTCTCCGTTTGTTAGCTGTTTAGCTAGCTGAGCGAGGATCCACGGGAGGTGTCTTTTAGCCTAGCCTTGATCAAAAATTACCCAGAATACACCGCAGTATTTCCAAAAGGATGGCGGATGAGAAGCTGGCAGCTACACCATTTAACCATTTTATTTGACCAAGGAAGGACAGTGTCATTGTAAGCAAACACCCATGAACGTTGGAACACGTCTTGGCGGCTCCTGATGACGGATCTCCTGGGTACCCGGGGCGGGACCAATACATCAAGGCGAGGTTCCTTGGCGTCGAGAAACACCCTGGGTGTGTCCGAATCCAGGGGCAGGATGCTTGTGAGGACGCATTTTGAGGTAGATGACGTCACAGCGCAGCGACGAGTTTGTCAGAATTCCAAGAATACTCACTCTCACGTCCTAGCTCCACCCACATTTCGAGGATGGGTTTGTTGTATCCTCACAGAACAAGGCTATCCCAGCATGCTTTGCACGCCGGATGTGGATTTTCAACAAGAAAATGGGGAGAGCAACAAAGTTTTAAACGTAAGTTTGTTTAAAAACTAACGGTAGAAAACTAAAAAGCTTAAAGCGGTTCAGTTTATAGACATTTTTCGTTTGTGTATTTGTTTTTTAATGACATTTTAGGCAGAAATCATCCAGAACGAGCTTGTATCGCGGGTCCCATAGTTATTCCCATTTGTGTGTGTGTAGCGAATTAAACTTATCATTTGTTTTAGGGACAACAGAACAAAGAAGCATTTTTATTAAGCTTAGAGGTGAAGAGTGAAGCTGTCTACACATGACTACAGTAGTTCTTCTGTGTTCTGCTGTGAAAAGTACAGTTTCACATTCAGGGATATACACAGTTGACACATTTTAATGAAGTGTTTGTGTGAAGAATATAGTTTTTATCTTCTCATGTGGATAAATGTAAAAATGTGTTTATTGCCTTTTTGTCACCTGTGATATCTTATTTTCTCTGTTTAGGACTTCAGGTGTCCAGGGTCAGGAGAGGCTTTACCTGGTGGTCCTCCTGGGAGAGAGGCCTTCTACTGTTATCATGTTAATGTTATTTAGTTGATTGATATTTGAACACATTTATTAACAAATACTAACTGATAACTCATTTGATCATTCATTTTATCAGTTTTATTATTTAAAGATGTTTTTGAACATGTTACATGAACAGAAAATGAAAATATGGTTAGGAGGCAAGATTATTTATAATAGGTGACAATTATTTACAGATCAAAACAAATATGGAACAGTTTATGTACGGTTAAAGCTGAATTAATTTGAGTTACTCTTTTCCTGGATCACTTATTTAAACTGAGTGAGCAGGAAGTCTTTAACAGTGCAGCTGGATCTGCTGCAGGAGGATCCAGACGTGGATGGAGAGCTAGACATTTCTGGTCAGAGGAACATCATACAGGACGGTCTGCAGAGAGAGTTTTGGGATGCTTCCTCTCACTGTCCACTCCATCATCCATCTACAGGGACTGCTGGGCTGTTACATCTCTAAGATGTATTCAGAAATATGAAATGAGGAGATGGCTTATGGATCCACTGGTATAACAATTGTGACTCTTCAGCAAATAAAACCACAGTGTTGTTTTTAATAGAGGTTCCTACGTAAATGACTTGTCTGTTAACAGCAGTGGTGGTCTACTGGTGCGTCCTCCAGGACAGAGCACCGCTGACCGCCTCGACACACATCTTCCTCAGGCTCATCCTCCAGTGTGTTTGTCCAGGCTCACAACTTCACCAGCACAGAGGCAGATATGCAGAATAGGGCCTGCTCACTTGCAATATATATTTTTTAATTGACAAATGTAAAACAAACATACAACCTGCAGTACACTGGTTCTGTTCAGTTTAAAGAAAACCAGCAGGAAAAACGACAGAGAATTTACATTTTTAAGACAGATCTAAACATTATTAGGCTTAAGTTGAATAAAAAATGCACATTGAAAACACTTAAATGCTATTTTATATTAAAAAGCCTGTTTTTTTTAAACGTTTTACCCCCATTTGATGAAAAATAAGTAGTTCTAAGGTCCAATTAACATTAGAGAATATCCTACTGCATTCAACATTTATAAAGCATTTGGTTTAAATTAATTACCTACATGTTAATAATCTGTAGTAATGTGTTGTGTATGTTTAACCAGTTAATTCTGTAGCTTAAAACATACATGAAACCAGGGACGAAATTTTGATTTCAGAAGTGGGGGGGACAGAGCAGGCTTGTGCGGATTTGGGGTGGGGGGTGTTATGTAAAGACCCCTTGACACGTCACGTGCCCATCTCAATAATTTTTCCATCCTCAATATATATATATATATCAAAGTTAAAAAATGTACAACTCTATTATTATTTTTATTTATTATCATTATTGAAGTGCAGTTTTGGCTGTTGACAATGGATAGGCCATTGTATTTATTGTTTTTGGGTCTTTTTTGTTTTTGGTGCAACATTTTCTAACAGGGAGTGAGATTCCTTTTTTATTAAATTTTTGTTTGTTATTTTTATTCATTTAGAAGTTCTGGTTCTGGACATTTCAATGTTAAATGAAGGTTTATTTGTTGCATTTTAAAGGGTGTACTTGCATTATTATGATATATTAACATTATATTAGTGGTTATTTTGGTCTAGATAATGTTGACAATGATATCGTTTATCATCAACAATTTGTTGGACAAAATATCGTCCAGCAAAATTTGTTACTTTCCCAAGCCTAGTCAAAAGTATAAAAATTATTTATACATAAACGGTCCCTCCTGAGATCTGGCCGTTTGTTCATTTGCTGTGTTAGAGGACATGCTGAACTAATGTTTTACACATGATCATCACCCTAACATTTGAGTGTATAAAAACATATTAAATATGTTTTTTCCCTTATAAGTGTTTAAACAGTTGTTGCATTTCAACACACAAAAAATAAATGGAAAAAATAAGATAAATCTAATGAAAAGTGTACATCTTTGACATTGAGCTTAAAAAATCTGTTGACGATGATGATACTGTTCATTTTTCAGAGCTTTTTAATGTGAACATATACATTGCAATAGATAAGTTTACAATAAAGTTAAATGATAAAAGTTTTGAAGTTACACTTCTACTACTACTAGTAATAATAATTATGATGATAATAGTAATAATAAAACAATAATTATTATAATAATATGAATAAATTGTGTCTGAGGAGTCAGTTATGTGGAGGAGATGAGTTTGTAAAAGTTAGTTTTGAGTATGTTTGTGAAGGAGGAGGTGAGTCTGAGCTTAATGCAGGGGTGTCACATGTTCCAACTTACATTTTGACTTTGAAAGAAGTCTCTTATATCCACTTTTCATTTTCTTGACATGCTGCCTCCTGGCTGTGCCTAACTACCAAAGACTCACAAATGAACACTTATTCAAATGTTATGTAATGGAAGCTGAGCTGAGCTCTGATATTACACAGCGTCTAGTTGACGATGTGACTCAGTACCGGTGTTCCCTAGCGGCTCCAAACTAGCAAAACAACGTGAGCACGTTCTGACTGTTTACAACTTGAGTGACAGCAGCAACAGCCAATAATACGTTAGCAAGTATCAGCAGAGCCAATAGATTAGCTTTTGGGCGGGTCTAATAGGAAACCTGTTTCCGTGTCGGTCCTAGTGCTCAACCAAATCCATTTAATGGAGCGTAATATTGTTTTTGGACGGAAAAAAGTGCAGGGGACCAAAACTGCCTTTTGAAAAAGTGGGGGGGGGGGACATGTCCCACCCGTCCCCCCCCCCAAAATTACGTCCCAGCATGAAACGATCTAAAGTTAACGTATAAGTCCTGAAAGCTTGTAGAATAAACTAAATTACTTGAAAACGGTTGTGAACAAACACTTATGATGGACGTGAAGTTGCTGTAGCTCGATTTCCTGTTCGATTTTTGCTAGCTTTAGTATTTTTCTTTGCGTGTAGCTGCCGCCACGCCTGTGATGGGGCCTACGGGCCACCGTAGAGGTGAAGGCTAGACTGTCCAAATTCAGAGCCGCTGGGTTCCGGTTTTAGCGGTCGAGCAAGGACCCGGCCTTGCTAGACCGGTGATGACCTGTTCTCACAAGCATCCTGCTCCTGGATTCGGACACACCCAGTGTCTTTACTCAGCTTCAGCACTTCCTTGTCTGAGTCTGACCCAAGTTAGTAAATTTAAATCCTCCATCAGATTTGTGCCTGTTCTGGTGTCATTTATAAGGATTTTTATTGATATATGCATTTACTAGATTATGAATAATAGAAATGCTTATACATAAAAGTGAAACTGAAAAAAATTGCAGTATGGTGCAAAGTCCATTTATTTCAATGATTCAACTAGACCGAGAGACCATTTAAAGGCTCGGGAACCCTTTGCAGGTGTTTTCTATTTGCAGTTATGAATTTTAGTTGATTGGGGGTTTGTTTCATGTAACACAGTGACATTTGAATAATTAAAAAGCATTGTTTAATTTTATTTATTTATTTTTCAGAAATGAGGGGCTTGAGTTTACAAAAATAATTTCCATGTCTAAAGTTTGATTCTCTGCCTCATTATTTTTAATAGAAAAATAGTTTGGTGGCAAATTTTCATGAACAATTAAAATGCAATTAGTTAAGATTAATTAATTACAAAGCCTCTAATTAATTAGATTCATTTTTTTAATCAAGTCCCACTCCTAGTGTTTACCCTTTCATACATAATGGTGGACAGTGACTCAAAATGTTTGTTTTTTTGCTATTAAGCAAAGCTGTTGAAGCTTTTGTTGCATTTAAGCCTCTCCGTTGGACGGTAGTGAGTCAAGCGAGCATGTTTCATTTTCAGTACTTGTGCTGTCCACTGAAGTGGACATGTATTCTCTGAAGATTAAATACAATTTATATAATAAATAAATAAAATCAGTTGAAATTTGTTTCAACCTAAAGATTAATAAAATTATTAGCAAAACATAATCCATGCAAGAAAGGGATAGCATAAAAAAGGTAAATCTCATACAAGAGCAAAGGTTCCATAAGTAAAGTGCTGCAATGTTCCCAAAAGTAAAATCCATCTATCCATCAATCCATTTTCACCCATTTATTATATGAGGTCGGGTTGCGTGGCTCGCAGCTCTTCCGGGGGAATCCCAAGGTGTTCCCTAGCCAGCCAACAAAGTCCCTCCAGCGTGTCCTGGGTCTTCTTTTAGATCTCCTCCTGGTTTGATGTGCCCGAAAAACCTCACCAGGGAGGCATCATAATCAGATGCCCGAGCCACCTCAACTGGCTCCTCTCGACGTGGAGGAGCAGAGGGTCTACTCTGAGCCCCTTATCTCTAAGGGAAAGCCCAGACACCCTGCAGAGAACACTCACTTCCTTCTTTCGGTCACTACCCAAAGCTCGTGATCATCGATGAGAGTAGGAACACGACAGACCGGTACAACACCCGCATCACTGCAGATGCAGCAACAATCCACCTATCAATCTCATGCTCCAGCTTTCCCTCACTCGTGAACAAGATCCCGAGATACTTAAAATCCTCCACTTGGGGCAGGACCTCGTCCCTGACCTGGAAAAGGCATTCTACACTTTTCTGGTCTGGATTAAGAGGAGCCCATTCTCATCCCAAAGTAAAATGTCTAGAAATGTATATAATGCTTCACAATATGTAGGTGGGGTCGACCTCCTTTTAGAGCTCCATGCTGTACTTTCCCTCTTGACATATTTAGTATTTAATATATTTTCTTTTTATTGCAGAATTTTCAGCTTTTCTCCTGGTGTGTCGGCCTCACCTGTCCTTGTCCTGCTGGGATTGATGCTGTTGGTTCCTTGAAGGACACCTTCCATCCACATCAACTGTATTTATTTTTTCAATCAGCACCAGAAAGTCTCAGTATTTATCTAATGCAATGAATTGATTATTGATAGGAAATGTTACAGTTATATTTTGTTCTGGAACATTTTTATTTATTTAAAAATCTTTTCTCAGCTTAATCATTAAAAGTGGCTTTGATTAAATGATATTGTAGCACAATGTTGTTCATAGCTCGCCTCACACGGCAGGATAATTTTGACATGCCCCGCCCCCTCTGACAGTCTTAATGATGCAGACGATTACTGTCAAGACTCTAAAGATAATCTTTTCAGATAATCCTACCTTGTGTGTGTCACGAGTAGGGCAGGAGGATGTTTAGGACCCAAGATGCAGGAAACCAGATGAACGAGGCAGGAGGTAGATGATGAAAATAAATCCTTTATTTAGGAGTAATCCAAAGGCATGGAGCCAAAAACCAAAACTCCAAATGACTAAACCAGAGATCCAAAAACACTAGAAGCTAGAGAGCCAAAATGAGAACGAGACTGACAAAAAACAATGAACCGACAAATTACTGAGACACAGACAGGGTTATATACACTGGGGAGGATGAGAGGGAGATGGGCTGCTGGTGTGTGGGGAGAGAGAGACCAGGTGAACCTAATAACCAATCAGGGAGGAAACTAACATGAACTAAGAGTAAAACCTAAAGACAAAAAGAGCAGGAAACATAACTAATATTCTAAGAGGGAGCTGAAACTAAAGGAAAAACACTACATAAAGAAAACTACATGGGCTTGACTAAAGGGGCAACAGGAGCACAGGACCTGGGAGGGGGATACCTGGGGAGAGAAACCTTGAGGGCTGAAGATCTGGGGAAAAATGGAGAACACCAGGATACACATGAGGAAGACGCAGACGAGGACACGTGAGGGCGCTAGGAGACACAAAAGGGGAACCTAGAGAGGGATGGAGAACACAAGGAGACACGTGAGGGGAGACGCAGACCATGACAGTGTGTTGTGAATGCTCTGGTACAATCAGAAGTACGTCAGGACCACTTTGATTTTAAATTAGGGCTTTCAACTGTCCCTCTTAGTCTGATATTTGGGGACAAATTAACGTGCTGCCTGTTGAAAGTGACATTTAGCTAATCAGAAAGCAAGGTGACAGAAGCATGCTGCATGCTCCTCCTCCTCCGTGTTTGTTTGCTTCCAAGTCACGTTTTATCTCTCGAGATTACCCATCTGAACGGTGAATGAAAGTGAAAAAAACTGACATATCCTTGATTTTTTTTAATCGACTACTATTTAAAATCCCTGCCGTGTGAATCAGGCTATATCAGCTTTTCATAGTCTTTCAGTTTCTTGTAAATCTTTTTTCTTTGTGATCTTTCCTGATATATTTAACCATGGACATTGGTTATGTTATAATTAAAGAAAATTAATAAAACCAAATATGACTAGATCTCTTTTCAGCTAACAGAAATGGTCCTCCAAAGCTTTGTACAACACTCAGTCATTCATCCATTCACACACTGATGTAGAAGAAGAAGAAAGTATAATTTCTGTAGCGACTCTTAAGATATAAATCACGAGGCACTTCACAAAACAAAAAAATGTAAATTATAAAAAGAATTTAGAAAATGATAAAAAAATATATTTAAAATGAGCAAAAAATAGAAAATTGTGATTTAAAAATGTAAAGAAAGAGAGGGAGTGAAAAGGAAAGAGGGAAATCAGTGGATCCTGAGGAAGGTGGAGTAGGTAGGGAGAGCAGAACAAGGAGATGTTGGTGATGAAGGTCACACAAAAGCCAGCCTGAACAAGTGAGTCTTCAGCTGCTTTTTAAAGGAGACCACTGAGTCCACTGATCTCAGGCTCAGGGGGAGAGAGTTCCAGAGTCTGGGGGCCACAGCAGCAAATGATCTGTCACCTTTGACCTTTAGCCTGGTGCTGCACAACCAGTAGGCTTTGATCACTGGACCTCAGGGACCTGCTGGGGGTGTAGGGACTGAGAAGATCACCAATGTAAGATGGTGCTTGTCCATGTAAGGCCCTATAGACAAGAACCAGGATCTTGAAATGAACCCTGAAGTTGACTGGAAGCCAGTGAAGCTGGAGGAGAAGCGGGGTGATGTGGGTGTGTTTGGAGGACTGGGTCAGAAGCCGAGCACAGGCATTCTGAACCACCTGTAGACGGTTCAGGGAGGTTCTGCTCAGACACGTGGAAAGAGAGTTACAGTAGTCTAAGCGTGAGGAGAAACAGCCACAGGCTAGCTGCCCAATCACAGGAGCCACCTGTCCTTCCAACCACCACCACAGCAAAGGGTCTTGTCCAAGGGCATGGATAAGGCAGACAGGGTGGTAGTCTGGCCTGGTTTGTCCTTCCTTTCGGTCAGGACCCCCCCCCCCCCCACACACACACACACACACACACACACTTTAGGGCTATGGGTTCATTGTGAAGTTCTGGAAATTCTCATTTGTTTTCCACGTATAATGCTTAACTCGTGTCTGGGCTGCTCTAGTTCTGTCCAGACAAGGTTGCCGCAGGTCTTGACCTTAAACGTAGTTCAAGTCCCTCAGTAATCACATCACAGCCACTAAAACCAGCAAGGATGCGTCCTGTCGTCCATGTTTATCCAGATAAGTAGCCCAAGAAAAGACATAAATCTTGCAATGGTTCACGTATTTTCAGACTTTTACATTTATTAACATGAATGATAAGTATTTGTTAAAATGTTTCAAACCTGTTTTGTTATCTGTGCCTCACAAGTGGTTTAAAAGTCTCCCGATTCAGCCAAGCTTGTCTTCCTCTTGGGAAACGCATTTGGAGCAACAAGAGGTAAAAAAAATTAATGGAATTTTTTCACTATAAAATTTCAAAATATGAAGTAGATCAAACTTTAATCAATCATTAATTTTACATGTATTTATTCTTCTAATTTAAGTTTAATTAAAGAAACGTCCGGAGATGAGGAACTATGTTCTCCTAATGTTGAGTTGGGCTGCCGGATCAGCAGTCTGCTCAAATCCAGTAAGACTTTCTTTGTTATAGAATTTCTAGGGAATTATTCTTTCATTAATTATCATAAAAATACGAAGTAAACATGGTTTTTGTGAGCAAATTGTGGACTTTATAGCTTTATTAAAATCCCTTTTCTCACATTTTTCTCACAAACATGTTGGTTTCTTGCAGGTTGAAATGAAAATTATAGGTAAGCTCTCTCTCTCTCTCTCCCCTCCCCCCCTCTCTTTGTCTATCGCTCTCTCTTAGGGCGACGGTGGCACATAAGTTAAGTGCTCACCCTGCAATTGGAAGGTTGCAGGTTCGAGCCCTGCTCAGTCTGTCGCTGTCGTTGTGTCCTTGGGCAAGGCACTTAACCCACCTTGCCTGCTGGTGATGTTCGGAGGGACCTGTCATACCTGTGTACGGCAGACTCTCCTCTGTCAGTGTGCCCCAGGACAGCCATGGCTACAGTGTAGCTCATCACCACCAGGGTGTGAATGTGTGTGTAAATACAGTCTATGGTGTAAATGGGTGAATGCCCGATTTTGTTGTAAAGCGCCTTGGGGGGGTTCCAGGACTCTAGAAAGAGCTATATCATATACAGGCCATTTTCTCTCTCTCTCTCTCTCTCTCTCTCTCTCTCTCTCTCTCTCTCTCCATCACACTTTCCCTTCCTTCTCTCACTCTCCTGTTTGACTTTTTCTAAAACATCATGGCTTTAAATATGAATCTTGTCTGCTTTTGTAGACCTTAAAGAAGGAAATTGCTTCGTCAACAATGGTAAGCTAGACGTAGACTTTGGGTATTAAACATTTTATGAATAATTCAACCCTCCCACTGTCTTTATGAGTGACCCCGCGACGAAAGTTGACCATTGAGCAGGATTGATGGCTTATCCCTTGAGGTCCACGTGGCAGGGGTGAGGCGGTGCTCACTCCTCACCCCTGCCACGTGGACCCCAAGGGATAAACCATCAATCCTGCGCAATGGTCAACTTTCCTCGCGGGGTCACACCCATTAGGACAGTAGGAGGGTTAATCTGATATGAAAGCTGACAATTTGATTTCTGTTAAAAACTTGTTTTGTGCTTTATTCTAGATGCTTTTTATGACAATGTTGAAAAAGTGAGTGTTTTATTTTTCTTAGCAAAGGATAAAACATGAAAAATTTAAAATAAGTCTTGCATGTGTGTGTGTGTGTGTGTGTGTGTGTGTGTGTGTGTGTTGTTTTATCTTAGCCACAAAACACCCAAAGGCTTGCCTACACAGCTCAGAACGTACGATGGACTTCCCCGATTCCTTATGTCTTTGGTGACGGCCTAGGTAAAGAAGATATTTCATGTAAATTAATATAAAAAAGCTAATTAGTGAGAAAATTCTTTATACCAGTAAATGTAGTAAATCAAAATAGTTAAAACAAGATGATGTCAAGGAAAGCAGTTCTAAATAAATTATTTTTTTGTAATACATATTTTTTTCTCTTGTCTTTGTCTCAATGGAAGACCTGAACGCCAAAGGAGTCATCCTGAAAGCCTTCGACAGCTTCAGGGTCAAGTCATGCATAGACTTTGTTCCAGAACTCTCTGAGGAGTATTACATCTCTGTCCAGAATTTAAATGGGTAATTTATTATTATTATTTATAATAATAATAATAATAATAATAATAATAATCGTCGTCGCCTTCCTCCGCTTATCCGGGTCCGAGTCGCGGGGGCAGCATCCCAACCAGGGAGCTCCAGACCGTCCTCTCCCTGGCCACCTCCACCAGCTCCTCCGGCAGGACCTCAAGGCGTTCCCGGACCAGATTGGAGATGTAACCTCTCCAACGTGTCCTGGGTCGACCCGGGGGCCTCCTGCCGGCAGGACATGCCCGAAACACCTCCCCAGGGAGGCGTCCAGGAGGCATCCTGACCAGATGCCCAAACCACCTCAACTGACTCCTTTCGATCAGGAGGAGCAGCGGTTCTACTCCGAGTCCCTCCCGAATGTCCGAGCTCCTAACCCTATCTCTAAGGCTGACCCGGCCATCCTACGGAGGAAACTCATTTAAGGCCGCTTGTATCCGCGATCTCGTTCTTTCGGTCATTACCCAAAGCTCATGACCATAGGTGAGGATTGGGACGTAGATCGACCGGTAAATCGAGAGCCTGGCTTTCTGGCTCAGCTCCCTCTTCACCACGACAGATCGGCTCAGCGTCTGCATCACTGCAGATGCCGAACCAATCCGCCTGTCGATCTTCCGATCCCTCCTACCCTCACTCGTGAACAAGACCCCGAGATACTTAAACTCCTCCACTTGAGGTAGGACCTCTCCCCCGACCCGGAGTTGGCAAGCCACCCTTTTCCGGTCGAGATAATAATATAATAATAATAATAATAATAACATTTGTTATTATTATTATTATTATTATGTTTTCTGTTCCAAGGTAAACTAACATTATAGTCATCTACTAAAATTTTGCACCTAACAACATTCTTTAGGCTTGTGAAATTATAAATTATTTGCTGAGTATTTTATAGTTCTGTCTGTTTGTTGACAAAGAAAATGTTTGGTTAAGTTTCTTGCCCAATTATATAAATGTGACTAGCATTAAAGTGTTTTTTTCTAGATGTTTTTCAGACATTGGAAAAGAAAAAGCCAATGGACAGGCTCTCTCCATCGGAGACGGCTGTGGTCAACAGTATTTGGTTGAACATGAGTTTCTACACGCTCTTGGCTTCTTTCATGAGCAGTGCAGATACGACAGAGATGAGTATATAACTATTGTGTATGCAAACATCCTAAAAGGTTTGTGAAACTTCTCCATTGCAAACATTTGTTTAATGTTTAATTCGGTTAAAGCTGCAATGGCAAATTTGGGAAACAAATTACGTTTTTTTCCCATGCCCTTAACAACGTTCTAACATAGTATAAAAAATGAATACAGTGGTTCTCTCAAATTTGTCAAAAAACCTCCACCAATAACACGTTTTGGAGCAAAAGCAACCATTAGACCACCCAGTTGTCGGTCTCACCGAACCGCCGCACTTCCCTGGGTCCTCCACTCATCACACACTCACATATTTAGTAACAGAACACCACTGGTGTGAGAGGATCTACGCTCAATAATATCAGAGAAGGAGAAACAGTCGGCTGCTGCCACATACGCTTTAGGACAAACTTTCAGAGTCCCAAAAAGAAATACATCATTTTAAGTTGTTTGGACCTAGAAAACGGCGACTGGTGTTTAGCGCTATCTCGTTTAGTCTGGCATCACAGGTTTCCGATTCCAGCAGAAGCGTCTTAAGCCTGATTCATGCTTCTCCGTCTGCGTCAGTGCGGAGACACGCAATGCCATTATCTGTCCTTGCGGGCTTGCTGGAGAGGCCCGCAAGGACGTACGGAGTCAAGCTCTCTTTTCTAAACATCCGTCCGTCGAGATGGAGAACGCAAGCTTGTGATTGGTCAGGAAGCCGCTGTCGTCTACACCGCCACCATTGCGCCCTCAAAAACATAAAGAGATTCGAGAATAACTAGCGACAGACGCGGAGAAGCTTGAAGAACACCTCGCCAAAAAACTCTAAAAATATGAACTTTTAATTCTTCCATGACTGGAGGAGTGAAAAGTTGAGCAGCAGGCATTTTATGTATGGACGGAAATGACAGGAAATGTGGGTTTAGAGGCGACGAGTGCATGAAGAGGTGGAGGAGAATGAGAGACAAATTCATCCGTGTTAAAAAGTCTCTTATATACAAGAAAACACAATATAAACACACCATCTTGTACCGGATACATGACAGGATACCACAGAACAGCGCTACGTCCTCTGTTGTCCTGACGGGGAATTGTTTTGCAACATTCCTCAGGAGACGGAGAAGTATGAGAGCAAAATGCCTCCGTCCGTGCGTGTCTCTCCCTGTTGGAGCTGATGGAGAAGCATGAATCAGGCTTTAGAAGAAGAAGAAGAAAATATCATTTCTGTAGCGCCTCTCAAGATAAAAATCACGAGACGCTTCACAAAAACAAAAACGTTAAAATATAATAAATCATTTAGAAATTTTTTAAAAATATATTTAAAATGAGCAAAAATAGACAATTGGGATTAAAAATATGTTAAGGAAGAGAGAGAGTGAATAGGAAAGAGGGAAATCAGTTGTCATGTTGTGATGGTGGAGATGATGGACCAAGTGTGGTGGAGCTGACCAGGAGGCAGGAATGCAAGCACGGATAAAGTAACAATGGGTTTAATGAAAGGATAAGGCAGGAATAATGAGAACAACACGACAAACAACAATGATCTGACAAAGACTGGCACAAGCAGGGAGGCATAAATACACAGGGAAATCAGGAACACATGGGCAGGTTAACGAGGGGCAGGTGAGAACAATAAGGGCTAATCAGGGCAGGAGAGGAACACAGTCAGTAAGGCAGGGGCAGATCATGACATCAGTGGATCCTGAGGAAGGTGGAATAGGTGGGGAGAGCAGAATAAAGAGAGAGTGGTGAAGAAGGTCATACAAAAGCCAGCTTGAACAGGTGAGTCTGCAGCTGCTTTTTAAAGGAGACCACTGAGTCCACTGATCTCAGGCTCAGGGGGAGAGAGGTCCAGAGTCTGGGGGCCACAGCAGCAAATGATCTGTCACCTTTGGTCTTTAGCCTGGTGCTGCGCAACCAATAGGCTTTGATCACTGGACCGATGGACTGAAAAGCACTTTTAAACAAAGATGAGGGTAAGATGTGGAGGGGGCATGCAGAGGTCTTCATAGAGTTAACTAGTGGGGCGACGGTGGCACAGGAGTTAAGTGCTCGTCTCGCAATCGGAAGGTCGCAGGTTCGAGACCCGCTCAGTCTGTCGCTGTCGTTGTGTCCTTGGGCAAGACACTTAACCCACATTGCCTGCTGGTGGTGGTCGGAGGGACCGGTGGCGCCAGTGCTCGGCAGCCTCGCCTCTGTCAGTGCGCCCCAGGGCAGCTGTGGTTACATTGTAGCTCATCACCACCAGTGTGTGAATGTGTGTGTTAATGGGTGAATGACTGATTGTGTTGTAAAGGGCCTTGGGGGGTTCCAGGACTCTAGAAGGCGCTATATCAAATACAGGCCATTTACCATTTACCATTTAGTTTGGTTAACTCAGGCAAAGAAACAGGAGCAAAGCTATCTAGGATGATGGGCCTGGTTGGAGTCGGGAGAGGCAGCGATAAGGCTGAAGGAGAGATGCTAGATCTAACCTTGTTGACTTTGTCCACAAAGAAAGACAGAAAGTTCTCACAGTCTGTAACAGAGTGGATGGAGGCTGTAGGAGAGGCAGGAGAGTCGATGCTGCTGATGGTGTTAAACAGCACCTTGGGGTTCCCTTTGCTCTGGGACACCAGATTGGAGAAATAGGAAACCCTAGCGTCTCTGACTGCAGAGTTAAAGGATGTCAGAAGATCCTTTAGGTGCAGCAGATGGACGTGGAGATGGGTTTTCTTCCACAAACGCTCAATTTTTCTGCATTGGCGCTTCAGGCTGCGAAGGCTGTCATTAAACCAGGGAGTAGGGTTCACTGCAGGAACTGATCTGGTTCTGACAGGACAGATGTTGTTCAGAATGGAGAGGCAGTGCTCGTTAAACTGAGAAGTTAAGGAATCTGGGTCGTTATCAGAAGAACAGGGTGGATCAAAGGTGGCAGAAAAATTGCAAGCTGTGCTCTCATTAAGAAAACCAGAACTAACCATACGGCGAGCAGGAGGTGGGGACGCAGAAACTGACAAGTTAAAGAAAATGCAATGGTGATCTGAAATATAAATGTCCTCAGGACAAACACTGTCAGCATTTAGACTCAGGGTAAAAACAAGGTCTAGAGTGTGCCCCCTGGTGTGTGTGGGGCCAGAAATGTGCTGGATAAAGCTGAAAGAGTCCATAAGGCTGGAGAAATTCATGGCAAAGTGATCAGAGGGATCATCAACGTGGATGTTGAAGTCACCAACAATCGCCAGTCTGGACAGCTTCACAGTGGAGGATAGAAAGTCACTAAACTCTTGAAGGAAAGAACTGTTTGGACCGGGTGGACGATAAACCACAGCACAGTAGAACGGGTCCTTACGCCCGACTTTAATCAGCTGCAGTTCAAAGGAAGCAAAGTTACCAGAGGTTGTAGAGCTACATGGAAGATGGTCTCTGAAAACAACAGCTAGGCCTCCACCATGACCAGAACCCTGGAGCTGGATAAGAAAAGAATAACCACTCGAGCAGAGTTCAATCAGACCAGAATAATCAGATGTTTGCTGCCAAACTTCAGTCAGAAACAGAAAATCCAGGTTTTTAGACAGAATTAGATCATTGAGCAGGAAAGACTTATTGTTAACAGAGCGGGAATTTAATAGAGCCATACTGAGTGAGGTGGAGGAATCAGAAACCACAGAAACAGTTGGAGTTAGTGGACGTAAATTAGCAGGGTTAGATCCACGGTGTTTATAAAAACCACTTATGGAGGGAACAGGAGGAGAAACCACTGAGGAATGAGGATAAACCGACCTTAAAAAACTTGGATGGATGAACCACGCTGCAACGCGGCCTGGCGGGAATGCGGAAGTGGCGCTCAGGTCACCAAACAAAGGAAAAGAAGCTAGAAGATCACGCCGATGTTTACTAGATAAACCACGCTTTAAGAGAAGTCTTATTCTCACCTGGATTCCTGCTCGTTTACCGCTTTTCCACCGACGTTTTCCCGGGACCGGACAAACATCGCTAGAGGTGCGCAGCTCGGGACCGTCGTTTGGCTCGGGGCCAGTGCGCCACTCAGGTAGACAAACAGGATGGTACGTCCTCGGCACATCTTGGGCAATCATGAACGAATGGAAGGACAAAAGAGTCTTGCGATCATAGGAGATGGTAGCAGGGACACTACTGAGGAGGATCGCAGACAGGAGCAAGGTGGGAAAGTGGAGGTTAGTGGAGAAAAGTTTGAAAAAGTGGCCGGTGACCGCGGCTAAGCCAAGCACAGGCGCCATCTTGTTGCCGACCGGAAGCGGACGTGAGGCAAGATACCTGAGGGGAGGGGTGTGTTCGGTGACCGTGTTTGCATCCAAAACCTAAATTGTTTGCAGATTTGCTATAGCAGCTCTAGTAAATGTATCCTTAAGTATAAAAGCCTTGCTTTCACTATTATCGCCAGTTGTGTTCTAATCATTTCTTTATGTTGCCTAGGTCACAGTGGGAATTTTAAAAACATAAGTCGTGCAGTCAGCAGCACCTTTGGAACACCGTATGACTACTGGTCTGTGTTACATTACGGCAAAGATGCGTACAGCAACGGCAATGGCCCAACAATTCTCACCAAAGACCCAAAATTCCAGAATGTGATTGGTCAAACTCTGGGAATGAGTCCGCTCAATGCTCTGGAACTGAACCGCTTTTACAACTGCAGTAAGAGTTCACAGAGATTAAACTATGTAATGAACAACAAATAAGTACAAAATACTTGATTTGTAAAGTAAAAAAAAAAATCACTGTCTCGACATTTCCTTCACAAGTTTTTATTCTGATCTTTTTCCTGCAGCTTTGGAATTATCCACAGAAAAAAAACGTTATTATTACTATTATCAAAAACATACTTCATGCAACTTATTTTACTAGTAATGCATTGAAATGTTTTGCAAAAACCTTCAATTTGCAATGATGGATGATGTGAGAAAATCTAGTTTCAACTCTATATTTAAACAGTCTTAATAAAAAATAAACATCCATATTATTACAATGACTTTGTTCAAATTAGAGATGATTATGAAACAGATAATATCCAGCACAGATTGCTGTAAATGCATAAAGCCTCTACCAAGGTTTAGTACCTGTAATGCTGAGGCTCAAACTCTGTCCCAAAGGTTTCTGAAGAGCACAAATGAGACCAGCCTGTAGTCGAGCTTGAAAATTAGCTGGTGTCCCAGTAGAACCACAGAAACAAGTGGAACTGTAAAAACTATAGATTTGGAAGTTCTGGTACTCCAAGTACATTTTTAAACTTTTAAAGCAAGAATTATTTTTTGCAAGTGCATGTTTTTCAATTTTATTTATTTATTTTTTTTACAAATATCTGTCATTCATTTTCTGCTTCTGAGAGAAGATTCTAGACTATTTATCAATGAAACAACGACCATGAATCCCTTTAAAGATTAGAAAAGAGAAATCAAATTTCACCAGGCGTCATGAAACAAGTCAGTCATCCCTGCTAAGATATAAACAAAGAGTCTTTGCTGTGTCTCACAAGCAGGTCTGAGTCACTAATTAATCTTTCATTCCTCCTCACAGACTCAACCGCTGCCTTTCAGATGTACTGTGGTTTTATTAACGGTAGCATGTGTCAAATGAGCCAGTGCTCACGGAGCGGTAACGGCTGGGAAATGATCTCACAAGTTCAAGGGGGTCCAAGCTCTGATCACACCAGTCTCCTCAGTAAAAACACAAACCAGGGTAAGAAATCAAAACCTATAAATTAAGCTTTAACATGTTTACTGCTAAATGTTTGATGTAAAAAATTGTTTGATGCATTGATGTGTGTCCTGTTTCTTCACGTTTCGGATCCTTTTGGATCCATTCTGGACAACATCTGTCCTCAGAACCAGATCAGTTCCTGCAGTGAACCCTACTCCCTGGTTTAATGACAGCCTTCGCAGCCTGAAGCGCCAATGCAGAAAAATTGAGCGGTTGTGGAAGAAAACCCATCTCCACGTCCATCTGCTGCACCTAAAGGATCTTCTGACATCCTTTAACTCTGCAGTCAGACGCTAGGGTTTCCTGTTTCTCCAGCCTGGTGTCCCAGAGCAAAGGGAACCCCAAGGTGCTGTTTAACACCATCAGCAGCATCGTCTCTCCTGCCTCTCCTACAGCCTCCATCCACTCTGTTACAGACTGTGAGAACTTTCTGTCTTTCTTTGTGGACAAAGTCAACAAGGTTAGATCTAGCGTCTCTCCTTCAGCCTTATCGCTGCCTCTCCCGACTCCAACCAGGCCCATCATCCTGGATAGCTTTGTTCCTGTTTCTTTGCCTGAGTTAACCAAACTAGTTAACTCTATGAAGACCTCTGCATGCCCCCTCCACATCTTACCCTCGTCTTTGTTAAAAAGTGCTTTTCAGTCCATCGGTCCCAGCGTGCTCTCTATAATTAATGCTTCTCTGGTTTCTGGTCAGGTCCCTGCTTACTTTAAGAACGCTGTAATCCACCCGCTTCTTAAAAACCAGAGTCTTGACCCCTCTCTCCATAGCGGCTTCAGACCCATCTCTAAACTTCCGTTCATCTCCAAGATCTTGGAAAAGGTTGTGGCTAAACAACTCACAGCTGCTCTTGATGAACATGACATCTATGATAGCTTCCAGTCAGGTTTTCGTAGAGCTCATTCTACTGAAACAGCTCTTCTTAGGGTCTCTAATGACCTTCTGACCCACAGTGATGCAGGGGACTGTTCTGTTCTGGTCCTGCTGGACCTGACTGCAGCCTTTGACACTGTTGACCATCACCTGCTACTGGAGAGGCTGAGAGACTGGGTAGGCCTATCAGGATCTGCTCTGGAGTGGTTCTCCTCTTATCTTTCTGAGCGCTCCTTTTCTGTGGCCGTCTCCAAGTTTCGGTCCTCCACCACCTCTCTTACCCACGGTGTCCCACAAGGTTCTATGCTGGGGCCTCTACTCTTCCTCCTCTATCTGCTTCCTCTTCAGCACATCCTGAGCTCCTTCAAAGGAATCTCATACCATCCTTATGCAGATGACATCCAACTGTACATCTCCTTTAAGCCCCATGAGATGTCTAAGCTGCAGCTGTTACACACCTGCTTAGACTCTATCAAAACCTGGATGGCTGGGAGCTTTCTACAGCTGACTGAAGATAAGACTGATATCCTCATCTGTGCCCCAGACAAGCTGGTTCCCAAAGTCAGAGACTCTCTTGGTCAGCTTGCTTCCCACACCAAACCTTCTCTCAGGAATCTTGGCGTGACCTTTGACCCAGCTCTCACCCTGGATTCTCATGTCAGTTCTCTTGTTCGCTCTTCCTTCTTCCATCTCAGGAACGTTGCTAAGCTGAGTCCCATTCTGTCTCGCTCTGAACTTGAGACAGTTCTCCACACCTTCATCTCCTCACGCTTAGACTACTGTAACTCTCTTTTCACGTGTCTGAGCAGAACCTCCCTGAACCGTCTACAGGTGGTTCAGAACGCCTGTGCTCGGCTTCTGACCAAGTCCTCCAAACACACCCACATCACCCCTCTTCTCCTCCAGCTTCACTGGCTGCCAGTCAACTTCAGGGTTCATTTCAAGATCCTGGTTCTGGTCTATAGGGCCTTACATGGACAAGCACCATCTTACATTGGTGATCTTCTTGGTCCCTACACCCCCAGCAGGTCCCTGAGGTCCAGTGATCAAAGCCTACTGGTTGTGCAGCACCAGGCTAAAGGTTAAAGGTGACTGATCATTTGCTGCTGTGGCCTCCAGACTCTGGACCTCTCTCCCCCTGAGCCTGAGATCAGTGGACTCAGTGGTCTCCTTTAAAAAGCAGCTGAAGACTCACTTGTTCAAGCTGGCTTTTGTACGACCTTCTTCAACCCCTCTCTTTATTCTGCTCTCCACCTTCCTCAGGATCCACTGATTTCCCTCTTTCCTATTCACTCTCTCTCTTTCTTAACATTTTTTCTTTTAAATCACAATTGTCTATTTTTGCTCATTTTAAATATATTTTTTAACATTTTCTGAATGCTTTTTTATATTTTTACATGTTTTGTTTTTGTGAAGCGCCTCGTGATTTTTATCTTGAGAGGCGCTATAGAAATTAATTTTCTTCTTTTTCTTCTTCTTTTAAGTCTGCTTATAAGGGTTTGAATGTTTTTTTAACAACTCCAAGCTTGAGAATGTGTGACAGTGAGATTAAAGGCTTAAATAGAAAATTTTCTAGCATGACTAACCTAACTATTTGAAGCCTTTTGTCTATCGGGCCTTTTGTAGCATATTCAGATTTGCAGTGATGTTGCACAGAAGTACTAGCCTGGCCAGCCAGCCCCATGCTTCTTGGGTCCGGGAACTCTCCTACTCAAGTAACCCCACCCCCTGAGAATTCAAACCGAGCCAATCAGCACTGAGCAGTGTGGTCACACACCTTTTTTCTGATTGGTTATTTTTGACCTGGCTAGCCCCGCTCCTCATGTGCCTCTTTGCCTGTGAGTAACCAGACTAGTTCTCTGTGTAGAATTAAACAGAAGGCAAGTCTGGCAGGCTAGGCTACAGAAATGCAGCTATTGTAAGGCTTAAAGGGGCAACATGTAAGAATTCTACAGTAAAATAATCACTAAACAGTCTAAAGGAAGGAACATTACAGATTTCATTCTTAGGTGGCTGGAGTGTTGTCAGTCAGCCCCCCCCCCCCCCCAATAATGCCAGAGAAATATTACCGTAATGTGTATAGTAAGTGCTCCCTACCGTAAAACACCCGAGTGCTAAAACTAGATGTGACAGTGTATTTATTTACGTATCCTCTTACTGTGTGTGACTTGTTTTGCTTGTCACCTATAATCTTTTGGCGCAGATTCGTAACTGGCAACAACCATGAAACTCATAACGGGAGTGTGAAAGTGATTTTTTTGCTTGCAGAAGCCAAATTTGAGCACAGGATGTCATTATTACTTTGTTCTTTGCACCTTTAAAGCTAAATTAGCCATCACAATTGGAAAATGAGGATAATTGACTACTTGCTGTGCATGTACTGAAAACAAAAGACAAGCCTTTTCTATTTGGTACTCCCATAAGGAAAACAATCTTGATTGTTTTGTTTGTTTTTGCATTTTTTACAACAGTAAAATCCAGTCAATAAAATTGCTGATTTAGAGCACTCTATATTGTAAATAAGATGGTTCATTGTGCACTGAAGGACGTTGGATGCCCAGAATCTTATCGCTTTACCATATGTACCCACTTACATTAAATGGACTCAGACTGTTTTATTTATATGCAGTAGATAACGTCCCAATGCTAATTTAACATAAAATGATTATTCAAGGCATAATTAGATATATCGTGTGAAGATCAACCATAATAAAGTTTGATACATTTTCTAGATCAAGAAACGGGATATTTCATGCATGCTAGCACGTCTTCCGGTCAGAAAGGAGATTCTAAACGGCTTGAGACACAGAGAATGGATTTGAAAAGGGAATGTAACGTCCAGTGTCTGCAGTTCTACTATTATTCCAGTGGGAATGAGTCTGATTCTCTCAACATCTGGGTCAGAGAGTTTCAAGATGCCTGGGACTCCACTGGAGCCATTCGGCTCATGAAACAGATCACTGGTACTGTTATTTAATCATGTTCTTTTCTATTTGCGCACTCAATAATAACAATAATAAAGTCATGAAATGCTCAAAAATTCTTCTTACAGGTTCTCGAACATCTTACTGGAAGCTCCAACACGTTTCCTTAAACGCCTCCAAGAACTTCCAGGTGGTGTTTGAGGTTCAGAAGGGACCTGGAAGTTCTGAGGGCGGTTTCTCAATTGATGACGTCAATCTCTCCGAGATCGAGTGTCCACATTTATCTTTGCAAATCGATGAATTTGAGAACATTTTTAGCTCTGATAGCAAAGAGAACATCTACAGTCCGCGTCATTACACGGAAAAAGGATATGCTTATAGACTGGCTGTTGGATTCAACCAGACTTCAGTTATGCTGTATGTGCAGCTCTTGTCAGGTGCCTATGATAGCACCTTAGAGTGGCCTGTCCTCCAAAATCAAGTGACTTTCCAAATGCTGGATCAGTCCCCTAACATCCAGATGCAGATGTCAAAGAAAAGGAGCTTCATGACTGACCAAAGTAAGACAACAAGGAAAGAAAAACGAAACAACATGTTACCTGTTTGGCTTAATGTTATATGTGCTCTTTATGAATAGGTGGCACATCCTGGACCAATCCTGGTGAAACAGGAAGTCTTATTATGACTCCGACTGAAGGGGAAGTCCATGCAGGACCTCTTACTGGTTTAAACAACTTTATGTCTTTGGAAGAAATGCAGTTTAGAGATTTCCTTAAAGGCGGGAGTGCCGTTTTCACCTTGAGTTTTCAAGGTAGGTTGAATTTCTATCTTTCTGTTAAATGAAACATTTCAGTTGCTTGAACATGTGTTTCTAATAGTTTCTTCTTTTGAATAGATCTCACTTCTCTAGTTAACGGAAGCACTCTACCGTGTCCTGAAATTAGAACTGTGGAGACGTCACACCCACCCACGCCTCTGGACAAAAGCCCATGTCTGTCACGGTAATCCACTTAAAAAGGTTTCAAAAGTGAAACAAAACATTAAAAGACATCCATGTTACTCACAACATGTGACTTTTACTGGATTTTAACCCCAAGTGATGCACCTTCTGAACCAACAGAAAACAGATAAAGCACATTATTTACATTTGCATGGTTTAACGACATTAGAGTGAAGGGAAAACCATGCTGCAACAATTAGTCCCAGTGGCCTAATAACTAGGTTAGGCTCCGATCCCTCAGTGGCCTAGCGGTATGAGCGTCCAGCTTGAGATTGGGAGATTGTGGGCTCAAATTCACGGTTGGGTCATTCCAAAGACTTTAAAATCGGGACCCAATTCCTCCCCGCTTGACACTCAGCAGTAAGGGGTTTGATTGGGGGATTAAACCACTAAATGGTTCCTGAGCGCCGATGTGTCTGCAGCTCACCACTCCCCCAGGGGATGGGTCAAATGTGAAGAAGAGAATGCCACACTAGTGTGACAACTAATAGGACTTTAACTTAATCTAGAACGTGGCTGGGTTGTGACATATTTGTAAAATGAAGGCAATCAACAGTAAGATTTTAGGTCTTAGGTTCTTTGTTGGCTGCACAGAGGCGCAGTGGTTAGAGCTGTTGCCTTGCAGCAAGAAGGTCCTGGGTTCGCTTCCCGACCTGGGATCTTTCTGCATGGAGTTTACGTGTTCTCCCTGTGCATGCGTGGGTTCTCTCCGGGTACTCCGGCTTCCTCCCACAGTCCAAAAAACATGACTGTTAGGTTGATTGGTCTGTCTAAATTGTCCTTAGGTGTGTGTGTGTGTGTGTGTGTGTGTGTGTGTGTGTGTGTGTGTGTGTGTGTGTGTGTGTGTGTGTGTGTGTGTGTGTGTGTGTGTGTGTGTGCGTGCATGATTGTTTGTCCTGTGTGTCTCTGTGTCGCCCTGCGATGGACTGGCTCTCTGTCCAGGGTGTACCTCGCCTGATGATCCATTGACCGCTGGAGATAGGCACCAGCCCCCCCGCGACCCTATGTGGACAAAGCGGGTTCAGACAATGGATGGATGGTTCTTTGTTGGTAATTTTCTTGGCCAGTGCAGAATGGACTTCCATAATACTCATAAAGTACACCAGACATTAAAGGGCATTTCATTGGACCTGTTGGACCTGACTGCAGCCTTTGACACTGTTGACCATCACCTGCTACTGGAGAGGCTGAGAGACTGGGTAGGCCTATCAGGATCTGCTCTGGAGTGGTTCTCCTCTTATCTTTCTGAGCACTCCTTTCTGTGGCCGTCTCCAAGTTTAGGTCCTCCACCACCTCTCTTACCCATGGTGTCCCACAAGGTTCTGTGCTGAGGTCTCTTCTCTTCCTCCTCTATCTGCTTCCTCTTCAGCACATCCTGAGCTCCTTCAAAGGAATCTCCTACGATCTTTATGCAGATGAGATCCAACTGTACTTCTCCTTTAAGCCCCATGAGATGTCTAAGCTGCAGCTGTTACACACCTGCTTAGACTCTATCAAAACCTGGATGGCTGGGAGCTTTCTTCAGCTGAATGAAGATAAGACTGAGATCCTCATCTGTGCCCCAGACAAGCTGGTTCCCAAAGTCAGAGACTCTCCTGGTCAGCTTGCTTCTCACACCAAACCTTCTCTCAGGAATCTTGGCGTGACCTTTGACCCAGCTCTCACCCTGGATTCTCATGTCAGTTCTCTTGTTCGCTCTTCCTTCTTCCATCTCAGGAACATTGCTAAGCTGAGTCCCATTCTGTCTCGCTCTGAACTTGAGAAAGTTCTCCACACCTTCATCTCCTCACGCTTAGACTACTGTAACTCTCTTTTCACGTGTCTGAGCAGAACCTCCCTGAACCGTCTACAGGTGGTTCAGAAAGCCTGTGCTCGGCTTCTGACCAAGTCCTCCAAACACACCCACATCACCCCGCTTCTCCTCCAGCTTCACTGGCTGCCAGTCAACTTCAGGATTCATTTCAAGATCCTGGTTCTGGTCTATCGGGCCTTACATGGACAAGCACCATCTTACATTGGTGATCTTCTTAGTCCCTACACCCCCAGCAGGTCCCTGAGGTCCAGTGATCAAAGCCTACTGGTTGTGCAGCACCAGGCTAAAGACCAAAGGTGACAGATCATTTGCTGCTGTGGCCCCCAGATTCTGAAAAGATTATGCCTATAATTTCCGGACTATAGAGCGCACCTCAATTTAAGCCGCACCGGGCTAAAAGATGCAGATATCTACTGAATTGAAAACGTAGTTTAATTGAACGTAGCTGAACTGATCAGTATCAAACAAAACAGAAAAGTTATTGATTAGTTTATTCATCGTCCTCCTGCGCACTGAAACCATTGAAGTCATTTTATTCAGTGTCGGAGTAGAACAGCCTCAGAAGAGCTTCGTCACATACCTTTTCTGTGGCGATGTCAGTGTCGCTCTCCGTGTTGCTGTCATCATCCCGGGGTGAAGCCTGGGAAAACAAGCAGCGCCGTTTTACTGTGAAAGAAATCCTCCTGGGCGCTTTCCGTAGCGCTCCTTTAACCATTCCTTCATTAGACTTTCCAGCATCCATCCTTTCTGGTTGACTAAAGCCGCACCTCATTATAAGCCGCATGGTTCAAAGCGTGGGAAAAAGTAGCGGCTTATAGTCCGGAAAATACGGTACTACTGCTCTTTGTATTCACAAAACAATTGTTTGACCTACCACACCACACCTATTTATTTCTATGGCACATTTAAAAACAGCATGGGAGCTGACCACAGTCATGTAAAACTTCAGATGCCTGCCCTTTCCCACATCCAATATTCTCCCTTGATCCCTCATTTATTACAAAATTCCCTGACCCTGACACCACCTACATTTGCACCATTCCTAAGATCCACACCAGTACAACTCTTGTGGAACATCTTCGGATGCAGCTACGTACTGGAGAGGTTGTAGCATCACATTGTAGATATGTTGCCTGCCACCACTGTAATAACCTACAGTGGCCTTGCTATGTGCATACTTAAAACCATAGACGTAATTTTGGGGGGGGAAACAGGGGGGACATGCCCCCCCCCCTTTCCAAAGTCAAGTTTTGACCCCTGCACTTTTTACCATCCAAAAACAATATTATGCTATTATTAAATTGACACTGGTTTAGCTCAAGGACCGAAGCCTGTTTCCCATTAAATACCCCCCCCCCCCACACACACACACACACACACACACACTTCTAAAGTGAAGATTACGTCCATGCTTAAAACTGTCATTGTCCTGTCACACTCCGTCCATGTAGGGGCCACTGCTAAAGATGACGCAAAGACCCATGGTGATTATTTCAATGTTGAGGCAAGGCTGACATCTAGTGTCAACAAGGCCATATAACAGAAGGTGAACTTTCAGTTCTGCAAGTTGTTGCAAAGCAGAGAATTGCATTTGTCAAGCATGAACGTTTAATTAAAACCGATGCAAGAAAGCAGGTAAGAACCCAATCAGCTGCAGTCAGAACTGATCAGAAGTGGAGAAGGTGCTAAACCTAGTGGAACAGTTGGAGCCCAGTGCTTACTGATGCATGTGTGAAGGACTCACCGGCCCTGGACAAAAGGCTTAACCCAATAAAAAAATTAAATACTATTTAAATTTAAATGCATTCACTTTCAGGCTTGTGTATGGGGTTGCTTTAGAGTGTATCAATACCAGGGTATTCAGTTGAGGTGACTCAGTCTAATAAATTACATTTTCTAGTTAGGTAAACTATTCCATGTCAGGATGTGCTAACTTGTCATTCTTCTATTTTAGAGTTTCCAGCTTCTCCCCTGGGTTGGTGGCATCTCCCGTCCTCACCTTTCTACTAGTCCTGAAACATCTGGAGTTCTGATTGCACTCTACGCAGAGGACTCCAGCAAATTCCAAACCCTAAAATCACCATTTTTATTTCAGCTCTATTTGTTCTTCATCTATTAACAGTGGTTGGTGCTATACACGGTCTAGGTATGGTTTGCAGAATGAGTGGAAATTCAAGATCTTTAGTTTGTATTGTCAGTGTAAAAACTATGCCTGATGTATGTGATTCATATTCTTTCTGTAAGGTTTTTAATTAGTTTATTTGATCTTTATTCAGCGTCCAATCAAAACAAAACAAAATAAATTTTGATATCGAAAGTATGATTAACATTGTGTTTATGCTTTTGACAGCTTAGAAACAATATAAACCATTACGTTCAGCATAGTTATTTTCATTTAAAGGGAACCTCAGAATCCCATTCATTTAATTGGTTTATAATTAAATCTGCATTGAAATAATCTACGTTTCCCCTGACGCCGGTTTCTAAACAGACTATCACAAAATTCTGTTGTACAAAACGTTATCACATTTATTTCAACCCATACATGACCACAATATATTATGTCTTACTGTACCACTTTAATTTTCACATAACATGTTCTCATGCATCACCTGAAGCCATCTGATAGACACCACCTCTCGGTACATCCAAAACATCATACAGGAAAGACATTTGTGCTACAGTATGTAGGCATGGCTCGGCCAGTTCTGGCTCCTTGGTAGTTGTCTTAGTCTCTCTGTTGACCCTGGAAATCAGTTGGAAGAGAGTCTCTGAATCCAATTCCTAAAACTTAGTCCAGGTTCCTTTGTGTCTCTGTGCCAGTCCAAGCCGTGGTCTGAAAGCTGGTTCCAGGCAGCCTGAGCACCTCTAGCCAATGGTGACCCCGAAGCCACACTGAAACTTGTTTTTGCGATGGTTGAGGAAAGCCCCCAGAGCCAGCGTGAGAGGGAGTGGAAGTAGTTTCTTTTCGAGGGTAGCTCCAACCACCCAGTTACTGTCGACCGTTCCTTCAGAGGACAAAACAACGTATGTTTTCATTTTGGAGCTTTCACTTCAGAAATGATTCATGTTGAGGTTACAATCATAAAACCTTTACTCACCCTTGAAGAGCAAATTAGCTTTCGGAAGGTCCAGCTGGTAACCGAAGGATGTTGTAGTGTCTTGCATCCTAGTGCTGGCTTCAAATTCAACACCTACCTGCAACTATAAAGCACAGAAATCCAAAGAGTTAGCGAGCCGAGTCCACGTGAGCACAACATCAGATTTATAGATACACACTTATTGGTGCAGGACTTCTAAAGAATCTCTTTTCAGGTAGATTTTGGACAATTACTGTTTTTTAAATCCAAAAATAATTTTTGTTTTCATAAAGTACACTTCCCAGGCCAAAGAATAAAAATTCGCCACCTGGATTTAACTAAGAAAACAGGTGCGAGCCTTCTGTTTGATAACTACTGGTGGGTGGTTATCTTCTAGCATTCCAATAAGTTATTTAACCCCAACTGGTGCAAATAGTTGCTTCTCATTTCTTAAACAACATGGTGGAAAGACACATCTGACGCTCGCGGAAAAGATGTTAGTGTGTGTGAGAAGGGTCAGATCATTGGCATCAAGCAGAGAAAACATCTAAGGAGATGCAGAAACGACTAAAACTGGGTTCAGAACTTTCCAACATGTTAAAAACTGGTCTGATGAGTCCAGATGGGCCCTGGTCCAGAGTGATGGTGCATCAGGGTAAGAAGAGAGGCGGACGCACCCATCATGCCTAGAGCCTACTGTACAAGCCTGTGGGGGCAGTGCTATGATCTGGGCTTGCTGCAGTTGGTCAGGTCTAGGTTCAGCAGGAATGAGGTCAGCTGACTACCTGAATATCCATCTTCCCTGATGGCACGGCCATATTCCAAGACGACAAAGCCAGGATTCATCAGGCTCAAATAGTGAAAGAGCGGAGACATCATTTTCACACACGGATCGGCCACCACAGAGTCCAGACCTTAACCCCACTGAGAATCTTTGGGATGTGCTGGAGAAGGCTTTGTGCAGCGGTCAGACTCTACCATCATCAATGCAAAACCTCTGTGGAACATCAATGCAACACTGGATGGAATTAAATCCGGTGAAGAAGCTAATCGAAACAACGCCACAGCAAATGTGTGTTGTAATCAAAGCTAGAGGTGGTCCAACAAAATATTACTGTGTGACCTTTTTTTTTTGGTGGCAACAATTTTTTTTTTGGGTAGGATTGATCAATACAACCAAGTCACATTGAAAGATTTTCAGTACCTGATCATTCGCTTTGTGGTAGTACGTAGCATGAGCTCCAGCTCCGCCCAAAGTTAAAGTAGCAACAAAGTTGTCACCTGTGAAGTAAAAAAATGTTTTTGCTGATCAAACAAAAGAAATATGATGCACAAGAGTACATGAACGTGTATTTGATAATGATTTATACAGTTGGAGCTGGAGTCACAATAATAATAATAACAATAATAATAAACTAATCAGACCTTACCTGTGTACCTTCCCAAAAGGGAGGTGACTGTTCCTTCCTCTCCGGGTCTTCTGTGATACACCAGTTCTCCGCCCAAAACCAGTGATGGTGTGATTGACTGGAGATAGTGAGCGACCACAATCCCTGTAATAAACCATCGGATTACATGAATGAACTCAACGTGTGACATGATTTCAACGTGAAGGTTTTCCCTTCAGAACTTTATCACATATTTAAACCCTGCAGTTGACACAATTTTTTAGTAAGTAACTTTATTTCTATAGCACCTCTCACAGACAAAAAGGTCACAAAGTGCTTCACAAGTTAAAGGCAACAACATATAAATACAGTAAAATACAGCCACAATATACATAGTGTCAAATACCACCAATCCGAATGAGACTAAGTTTAAAATGCCTGGAGAAACAAATGGGTTTTAAGATTGCTCTTAAAAACATCAACTGAGTCGATTGAGCGTAAAGACAGAGGTAGCTCATTCCAGAGCCTAGGAGCGACGGCCTGGAATGAGCGATCTCCTCGTGTCCTGAACTGAGTACGTGGGACCATTAAAAGGTTTTGATCCAGTGATCTCAGCCTGCGAGAAGGTGTGTAAGGGCAGAGCATGTCTGGAACATACAATGGAGCCAGACCATGCAGCGCTCTGAAAGTCAGCACAAGAATTTTAAAATTGATGCAAAATGAGATTGGAAGCCAATGAAGAGCTTTTAAAATGGGGGTAATGTGGGCCCTTCTGTTGTCACGGGTCAGAATTCTAGCCGCACAATTCTGGACTTGCTGTAAGCGGGACAGCTCTTTTTTGTTTCGACAAGAAAATAAACTATTACAGTAGTCTAAACGGGATGATGTAAACGCGTGAATAATCAACTCAAGATCAACTTTAGACACCATTGTTCTGAGTTTAGAAACGATAAAAAAAATTGTTTCAAGTTGATGTCAAAATGAGTGGTAATTACCACATTTAATCGTATATAGTCAGATATAGAAACTAATGTATTAAAGGTATCGATACAAAACTTTAGTGTTTGATTTAGAGAGAGAGAGAAAAAAAAAGAGTTGTGATTTTATCCAAACCAAGTTTCATTCTTGCTTTAAGCCCAGCATCTTCGTATGAACCAACTCTAGTCTGTCATCTGTTATTTTTTCTATTCTACAAAGCTACAATCTTGACCTCTGGGTGCATGGTCTCTGTAATCGTCTCAGTCAGATGTTTGTTTTATTCCATGCCACACGTACAGGCGCCCTCTTGCTGCAGTTTTCAGTGCAGTCAGCCCAAAACTGGCTAAGTATTAATTCATGACATTGTTAATTATGTAGTTAACAGGCTCTATAAGATTGAACCAAGTGATGTGAATCATGATTTCTTATATTTTTAGAAAATTGTGTGACATGTTTTTTTTTCCCATCATTCTGAATTTTCCTAAATTTGTTTGTTGTATAATAAAAACCCAATAACCTGATCATTTGAAGATGTATCTCCTGAATTTAAGGAATAAAAGTTAACCCTCCACACGAGTTTGCTTTCGTGGTAGCTTATCAGCGATTTTCCAAAGGCTCCAAGTAGGGATGTCCCGATCAGGTTTTTTGCCCTCGAGTCCGAGTCATTTGATTTTGAGAATCTGCTGATATCGAGTCCCGATCCGATACTTTCGATACATAAAAAAATAAATAAAGAAAAGGAAGAAACAGTTCCAGAATGTTCCTTATTTTTTATTTAATTACCTTTTTATTTTAATTTTTAACAACAGATCACTTCTGTGGGGTAGCTTGAACAATCAAGTAATAAATAACATAAATTCTTTACTTTTGGACTTTATTGCAAACATAAAAAGTCTAATATAAAAGCAGATAGCACTCAACTTAAAATACCTGGCAGGGGTCTATTTTGCCTCGGCCCCCAAAATGCTTAGATACGCCCCTGGACATGGGACGGAGTTTTGAAGATGTTCTGAATTGTATCAACTATATAAATACTACATGCTGATAAGTTATTGCTTTATACAGGTCCAAACGTGTAGTGGGATCAATCTACCTACATTTTGTTTTTTTAAGAACTTTGTTTTGTTTTCTTGGTTTTTATTTTCCTGTCTTCCTGTCCTGTCTGTCTCTCATCTTCCTGTCCCGTCTGTCTCTCATCTTCCTGCATCTCCCAGTCCTCCAGAAAAATTCCTGCCTGCTTCCTTCTTTTTCACCTCACAAGTCACTTTTTAACTAGCAGATCAAATTGATCTATTGACCGCAAAAAAAGCTGAGCGTGCGCCGCGCTGCTCTCCTGTAATTTGAACCCAGCATCCGAGTCCGGATCGGGGCTCGGATCGGGAAGTAAAGCCCGAGTCCCGATCGAGTCTGAAACCACGTGATCGGGGCCGATTTCCGAGCACGTGATCGGATCGGGACATCCCTAGCTCCAAGTATTAGACATATCTGGGAGTGAT
This sequence comes from Nothobranchius furzeri, assembly GCF_043380555.1. Classification (NCBI taxonomy): domain Eukaryota; kingdom Metazoa; phylum Chordata; class Actinopteri; order Cyprinodontiformes; family Nothobranchiidae; genus Nothobranchius; species Nothobranchius furzeri. Next base: position 76,030,706 of record NC_091745.1, on the reverse strand, counting down.
TATTCTGCGCTATTTAAAGGTTTTTAATAGGGATGCTCCGATCTGATCATGTGATTTTCAACGGTTTTAAATCAAGTGGGAAAGATTGGACTTAACCATATAAAACAAACATGACTTTAATTCATCCTGAGAAAGAGATTTTTAAACTGAATAACAATGGCTTAGTTTTAAATTCAACAAGCTCCTCTACATCAGTATTCTGTTTCACAGACAACAACACGGTACAGTCCCACAATCTAACGAAGCTCGGTAATTCATACACCATGATGTGCAGCTGCGAGCTAACAGGCTAACACAGAGCAAACTCGTCGCCTTAAGAGACAGAAAAGGTCTAATTTGAATGTATTTTTTAAACGGATGGCAAAATAAGTGTAATGGACATGTGTAATGTGCACAAACTGGGCATTTAACGTGGTGGAAAAGCTAGTGCTGCGTTCAACAGTGCGAATCTGGTGCGCCACCCAAAAAAAGCTAACCCATCCAATTTGCTGCAACTATTTGGATAAGCCAGCCGACACTAAAAATGCATAAAGATAGTCGTATATTTATCAGACTGGATGAGTGTGGTTGCAAACGTCGGGTTTTGCCGTCTCCTTGAGTCACGCAGCAGCACTGAAGGTGTTCTGTAGAAAGAAGTGACCCTGCTGCTGGCTGTCATGTGTTGTGCCATCCCTGTCGCAGGAATACGAATCGCTCAAAGCGATTTCTAAAGTATCGGACTCGGTGTCGGCAGATTCTTAAAATCAAATGACTCTGAATCGGATCTGTAGTAAAAAGCACGATTGGAACTTCCCTAGTTGTTTAGAATTAAAACAAACCTCCTTAATATGAACATAAATTTGTTTAAACAAGTTTTATTTAAAGACTGTCGTCGTCTTCCTCCGCTTGTCCGGGTACGGGTCGCGGGGGCAGCATCCCAATTAGGGAGCTCCAGACCGTCCTCTCCCCGGCCACCTCCACCAGCTCCTCCGGCAGGACCCCAAGGCATTCCCGGACCAGATTGGAGATGTAACCTCTCCAACGTGTCCTGGGTCGACCCGGGGGCCTCCTGCCGGCAGGACATGCCCGAAACACCTCCCCAGGGAGGCGTCCAGGAGGCATCCTGACCAGATGCCCAAACCACCTCAACTGACTCCTTTCGATCCGGAGGAGCAGCGGTTCTACTCCGAGTCCCTCCCGAATGTCCGAGCTCCTCACCCTATCTCTAAGGCTGAGCCCGGCCACCCTACGGAGGAAACTCATTTCGGCCGCTTGTATCCGCAATCTCGTTCTTTCGGCCATTACCCAAAGCTCATGACCATAGGTGAGGATTGGGACGTAGATCCACCGGTAAAGGCTAGTAGAAATATTTTCTATAAGGAAATAAAAACTCTTGGATCTTAGGTTTAGAAAGTAAACGTTATCAAACTTGAAGGACATTACTCCCAAAGCAAAAATAATAAATACAAGCGATATTTACAATATGACACAATGTTCTTGAACAAATGAGCCCATAAGTTTTGGTTTTCCTGGTCTAATCATAAACATACCAGATCCAACAAGAACATCTGGGTTTCCGAGGGTCACGGCGGAGGTGAAGTCTTGACCACGATATTCCAGATCACACTGCCAATTCACGAACTTCTGCTGCTGAGTCTACAACAAAGAAACAAAAAGAAAGATCAAATCTGAACAACACTTCGTACAATAATGTAAAAGCAGACATTTACTCTTTAGGATCCCATTTCCATTAATATGATTTTGTTTATTACACACACCTGGATGGCTACTTTGGCGCGTACAGCACTAGTAAGCTGGTGAATGATCTGAGCATTCAAACTGCCAGTGTTGTCCATGTCTCCCACCATGACTGGAAACGACTAAGAAAGCACAGTGCACAATTGTAGTTATGGGACATCATCTTTCTGTATAAGTAGTGACAGAGTAAGGTTATATTAATGTCTGCTTCATTTAAAAGTTCATTAAATGCTATTTAAGTTTAATAATTACCTCTGCTGGTCCAGTCTGTTTACTGCCAACATACGTAGAACCAAACCGATAACCGGAATCACCTAGCGTGCTGAGGGTAACAGTGTGACTGACTTGGAAGTGATTACTCAGACCCTTGTTGACCAGCAATCGCACTCCTTCCATCTGAAGAGGAAACACCTCTAAAAAAGCAAAACAATTAGTTACTTTATATCTCCGTAGCAGCAAAACAACACCAGGATTAGTGCTTAAAAGTGAAATATCAATAATTCTACAAAACTCATCAATATTTACTACCCGTCTCCTCACCTTTACATTTCCGATGGCACTCCTCATAGGTGCCTGGGTTTGGGAGTGAGGAATCTGTCTGCTGACCAGATTCAGGCGTTGAAGGGACGGAAGACACTGAGGGCATAGTGAACCCTGGAGGGACCGACACCAACCCTGGAAGTCCTTGACCACCTCCAGCAGCCGCTGGGGCTGGACTGGGTGAGGCAGCAGCCAACACACTGCCCATTATCTGTCACAGTAACGGACTGGAAGAAAAGATGTGGATTTAAAATGAGTTATAAAAGCTGTTTATATCTGTGGGGGTAATAATACAAAGGTCTAGAGGTGGAATTAATAACCACATATGACTGATGAAATGGTATTTAGCATTCATTGATTTGTAAGATCTGGAATGTTTACTCACATGATTAAAGTACTTTTAATAGAAAACGGTTTGAATCCTTTTAACAAATGAACCGTAGCATTGTAAACACCAAAACTAGAATTTACCCGGCAATCCTGAAAGCTGTAATGATGCATCCACTGAACTAGCAAGCTGTTTGTACCCAAGGCCTAGCCAAGTCAGATTCCAGATATATAAAATGCATTTAGGTAACAACGACAAATATCAAACTTCAACTTGTGGCTTTTCTAATCAGGCCAATTTAGAGCAAGCAGTCAAATTAAAAACCTGCTAGCTAACCTTAATCTCTGAGCGCTAATGTAACATTGCAGGGTTAGTATGTTAGCTAGCTGGCTAGGTAGCCATGTGGAGTCCACCACGAGATCAGGTCGCATAAATATCACAACCACCATACATAAAAATGCCATGGAAGGAATCATAAAATAAGCCGCGACCCATTTTTCATAAAACCCACAAGAAATATTTTGATTTAGCTACTCACGAAGACGGTTAGGGGCCAGGGGGTAGTTAAACACCGGTAAAGTTCACGAGAACGTCCGTGACCGTAGTGCTAGAATGTCCGCCCATTTCCTCTATGGCGTTCGCTGATTGGCCGATGAACGGACATTTTGAACCACCATTGGCTAAAAAGACGGCTGGGGTGGTCCGAAATTGATGACGTAACGAGAGATCCATTCGCCGCACATTGGTTTATTTCATGTTCCTGCTGAATGACATTCCAAGGGTACGCCTAGTTAGGGGGCTTTCACGTGAACGTAAAATCACAAAACTTGGAATATCATGAGCGCCATTTAAAAATCGCATTTTAGGTAAACAAAATGAGAATAAACCGCAGTCCTAAAAGCGTTTCGTACAAATAATTAGCTGTGTTTTCAACCTAAATTCTAACAACATTAGAAACTTTGGAAATAATCCATAAAGACATCACCCCCAGACCTGAAATAAACTTTTAGGAAGAACAGCTTCTAATTTTAACAATTTGTCTGATTTTGAGGCAAAGAATACAAATGAAATAGCATCAAATATCAAAATACAACAAATAAATATATAGGGTTTGACATCATTATAAAATAATTAATCAATTGTCTTCTGTATTGATTTTGGCTCACTGATTTATTAAATGATGCCAGTTATGTTCACAGTGCTCAGGTGCTGCCCTTACTGAGGTAAACATGACCCCAAACACCATGTTTATACAAGCAGAGTGCTGTGTGCTTTTCACAGGCAAACTGAATAAAAAATTACAACAAAGTGAGCTATCTTATGTTATTAAAAATAATTAAATTCAGAACTGACTGACCTAAAGCAGAAACACTACAGCTGACAAAAGTTAAACAAAACAGACAACAACCAATATAATTCCGCAAATTGTAGGTTTCTGTGACTATTTACATGCTACATCTATTGATTATATTAAATGCACTATAGATTATGGAAATGCATAAAAGGGATTCCGATTTACTTTACTTCTTCAGCCAAGTGAAATCCGTGTGACAAAACTTTAGATACTCGTGAAAGATAGTATCCCACTATCTGGAATGTTTACTCACATCAGTATCAGAAATAGTTTTTTAGTTATTAAAACTTGTGTATCGTAAACATTTTGTGTGATCTTTCTTTAAGATTATGACATGCCATGTCAGGCCATACCATAAAATATCAATACTAATGTAATGATAATGGAATCTAACATTTACCTTTGTATTCAAACATCTTCATATTAAGAGGTAGACCTATACATCGATCGGCCAACATATCGGGCTGACATTGACCATACATCGGCATCGACCGGTATTTGTCCTTAAAGCCGATTTAAAGTCAGGCCCATCCTTGGGCAGCCCAGTGTTGCAGGATTGAATTAAAATATGTTTTTGTGTTAACTAATAACATCTGCATAATAAATACTCTAAATTAACATTATTTGGGTGTATGACTTTAACACTGAGAAGTGCACAGAGTTGAGATTTACCAGTGAAAAGAGTTCAAAAACTGATTCAGCTTCAGAATATTGTGCATCAACTGATGTTTTAAGCATGAAAAAACTGGTAAACGGTAAATGGCCTGTATTTGATATAGTGCCTTCTAGAGTCCTGGAACCCCCCAAGGCGCTTCACAACACAATCAGTCATTCACCCATTCACACACACATTCACACACTGGTGGGGATGAGCTACGATGTAGCCACAGCTGCCCTGGGGCGCACTGACAGAGGTGAGGCTGCCGAGCACCGGCGCCACCGGGCCCTCCGACCACCACCAGCAGGCAACGTGGGTTAAGTGTCTTGCTCAAGGACACAACGACAGCGACAGACTGAGCGGGGCTCGAACCTGCAACCTTCCGATTACGGGGCGAGCACTTAACTCCTGTGCCATCGTTGCCCCAGGTGGCACAGGACGCAAAAAAGATGGAAATGTCCAGATATTGGCCATGAAAATTGGCAGTACTTATCAGCCATCGGCTGACCCACATATCAGCATCGGTATCAGCAATAGAAAAACCAGTCGGTGCTGGTTTTAGCACTGGATGCTAAAAACACTTCTGACCAATCATCACTCAGTTCTTTGGTTTAAAGCAAACCACTACAGAGACCACAAGGTTTTAACAAGTAATCTAGAAAAACACTCAGTTTTTAATTATGATGGAAAAAACACACATGTATACAAGTAAACAAACACAATAGCAAACAAAATGAAGTACATTATTTAAATATAGAAGAGAGGGAATTTGTCTCTATTGAGTACGTTGGAAAAATGTACAAAACTAAACAAAAATACTGGAACTGTTGCCTTTGATGGTCGATAATATAGACCATCATTACATATTCTCTAGTGCAGTCTCTGTTTTGCATACAAGACCAGTCTGGTGTAAGAAAACCTTTAAACGAACCATGGGGGTGGGTGGGTGTAATTATGCTCAAACAGAACTAAGTGAACAATATAAATTTAACAATTAAACAAATTTTACACTTTATTTCTATTAATGTGACTTTATAAACAATTGTAGTAAATTCTCAAAATAAGGTATCAAATTATTCACAGACTGTACCGACCCTTGGCAGAGTTAGGGACCCCTGCCCTACCGTACAGCAGTGAAGACAACAGCAATGTAAATATCTACAGTTCAAGTAAGGATAGGAATATTGGTTACTTCTCATTTACTCTTATTTACAATATAGATGTAAAAATGAAAGTAAAGTGGCAAAAACTCAGATTTCAATGTCATTTACACATAAGTACATGGAGTTTCATTATTGTCTTTCACATATTTCACTTCATGTTGATCAGTAAACCATCCGGTCACTGCAGCTGTTTTTCTCCCCATTCACTGCAAAAGTGTCCAAAGCAGCAGCTGATAGGACTGGAGATCAAAGGAGGGCTGCCAGTCGCAATCCGGTTGAGTTCTGAAAGCTGATTATTCAGGTCTGCCCACGTAAATGTCCTGAGTTTGATGCTTAGCTGGAGGTAGTTGCAGGCTTCATTGTTGGATCATATCAGTCTAGTAATAGTGAACCTGTGCAGGTGGAGTCTTTGGGGAATGGGATGCACTATTATGAAAGGTGTGTGGTGTCGATGAAGGTGAAGATCCACGACTTTGGCTGGAAGATGGAGATCCTGAAAGACCACAAAAGGAAGAACAGTTACTGCTGATGTTGGCGATGCCTTCACATATCCTGTCTGCGACCTTGTGTGTGAAGGTTCTCACCGTTTTCCATATAGTTGGACCCGTGTGGTGAGATCAACAGAGTGTGTGGATCTCTGACATGTTTGGAGCCTCTTCCCCGTAACACATCAGCTATCTGCAAAAGGTTTATAACAAACTTTGGTAAATATTTAAAGTCAGTGGAGTAGTTATGTTTTAACTAGAGGTGGGAATTTAATGACGTTGCGTTAATTACAAATAATTATTTTAAAAAAGTGAAAAAATTAGCATGACATTTCATGCCCACCATATCAATAAATATAATCAAACTGCACTTCTAACAGAACTGCAGAGCCCAGGCTACAAGAGATATAAATCTTTTTTATGTGCTCTATCACAGTTAAAAATACGATTAAATGAACCCTGACAAATCACCTATCATGAAAAAAAATAAAGGAAGTAAAAAAAAATCTACTATTATGTTTTCTAGTTGGTAGAAAGCAGGCAGGAAGTAACTTTACCCATATGAACTTTATTACAGCTGGAGGAACAAGCATATTGTAACTGTCAGCAGAACTTCCCCTGAGCTCTACACTACACCTCTATATGTATCAGCAGTGCTCTGCTGCCACCTAGTGCTCAGTTCAGTACGTTAACAATGTTTCATGCCCATTTACACTTAATCAGTGACACATGTACTAATATTTATGTATCCCAATAAATCCCACACTGGTTACCTTTATAATGAGACCAAAGTAATGAAGTAGACCTTGTGGTTACAGAAATACACTCATAAAAGTGTGGGTGTGTCATCTGTGCCTCACTAACATCATTTATGATTAAAAACATGTTTGGGTGCAAATTGTTTTGAATGATTAAAACATGATTATCAGTCTTATTGATTACAAAGCCTCTAATTAAGTTGATTGATTTTTCCAATTGAGATCCCCCCCCCCCCCCCCCCCAGTTTTAAAAGATCTTGAGGTTTAAAAAATGATCCAGGTGAAAAACAGAGTACGTTTCAGGTTTGTCCTCTAGAGGGAGCAACACTCTCATTATCATTCTACTCTTGACTCTACTGTTGCACCAATGTGAGCTGAGTCATCTAGGTTTTTTAATTGTTTGTATTAGCTCTAATGTAACTTTGGTAAATCAACGCGATTTTCCGTGTCAAGATTATTCTGAGATGAAAGTTTGGACAGTCACGCTATAGTTGATTATTGGTGATTCTGGTAATCTCTTTGGGGTTTCCTTCTTTCCTAAATGGGATTTCCTTTAACCAACAACATACAGCAACTACAAAAAAGCAAAACGCTACCGCAAGGAAGGGATTTATTTGCAATGTGGTTTCCATTGAAACAACGGTCTTACTTTTTTGTTTTTGGCCACCATCACTGGGGTGTCGTTGTGGTAGTTCTTGAGGCTGCTGTCAGCGCCACTTTTCAGGAGCAGCCTTGCAGTGTCCACCTGACCTCGACCACAGGCGATGTGCAGCGCCGTGTTGCCGCTGTATGACTGGCTGTTGACATCACATCTATTCTGTAAGAGAGAGAAACCGAAGGTTGAGATTCATAAAGGAAGCCATATTTGGTCAGGTGAGCATCAAAAGTCAAAGAATAGGTCGAGCGGTGGTAGGAATGACTTAGACCAGAAGGAGATAAAGTAAAGAGATAACTTTCAAAGAAAAAATGATGAAAACCAGAAGAAGTCTCTTGATGTATTATGTACATCTGCAAACTCTGATAATAAAGGTGATCTATGAAAGCATTGCACATTCTTGGAAGACCCTTTGCTTGTACTAAAGACAATTTACACAGTATGATGAGCTGGAAAGAGAAAATCAGCTTGTTTGATCAAAGCTGAGTCACCTTCTCTTTCCTTTTCCTCCACTGCCTCACAAATCATTTACCTCAATGAGGAAGTGGACCAAATCTGCATTATTGCTCTCCACTGCATGCATGAGGGGACTCTGGCCACTTTTGACATCCTAATAATAAAAAAAAGGAAGTCAAAAGATGTAAAGATTGAACATTTAAGATCTGCAATACTGTGAAACGGTAAGTCTGACTGACCATGGCATTGATGTCGGCTCCTGCGTCCAGCAGCATTTTAGCCAAGTCCTGGTGGCCGTGCAGCACAGCCAAATGCAGAGGGCTCAAACCTGGGGACAGCAAGCAAAACCAGACTTTACATTGTTGCCTTGTGAAGTGAATGAGGTCAACAATCCTACAGCATACACACGTTTCAACATTACAGCTCAGAAATAAAAATATATTTTTGCAAAAAATGGTGGGGAAAAGTGTTTTTCCCCCTTTACACCTGAGTTGTCTGCTGCTTTATGTAAAGATTTACCACTGCAACTTGTCAAGTGCACCAAAACACAAAGAAAAGAAATGTTCTCATCCCACCTACACAGAGTTCAACCCCCACCTGATAACGGGCTCACATATCCCCTAACCAACAACGCACTGCTGAGGCGGCTGTGGTTAGAACATCTCTGAAGGTCTTGATGTTGCAGCAAATGTGGGATCTGGGTTGTCTGCAACCCCTAAGCTTGATTATTAGGTTTTATAAAACTTAATTAGTGCAAAACAGCTGCAGAGAAAATACTGATCAACATTATAATTTCTTAATGATCATTTATTTATCAAACCATGCTATTCTACTGTATTTACCCTCAAAGTTCCTGATCTCCAGACACGAGGAGAATGAGGGAAAGGACAGCAGCACGGACAGGCACTCCCGCTGGTCGTATTCACAGCAGAGATGGATCGCCGTTTGGCCGTGACGGTCCAGGACAGAAGGGTCGGCTCTCGCTTGCAACAACACATCCACCATGTTGGATTGTTTTGTGATCACTGCCAGGTGAAGGGGAGTCTATAAGAAGAAAAAATAAAGTGTTTAGATGACCAAACAGGTGTTGTGTTACTCTGTCACACACACACTGGAATAGCTCATTTTATATTGTTCTTTGTTTTTTGTCAAGGCGATTTTAACCCTCCCACTGTCCCAATGGGTGACCCCGCGAGGAAAGTTGACCATTGAGCAGGATTGATGGTTTATCCCTTGAGGTCCATGTGGCTTGGGTGAGGAGTGAGCACCACCTCACCCCTGCCACGTGGACCTCAAGGGATAAACCATCAACCCTCAATGATCAACTTTCCTCACGGGGTCACCCATTGGGACAGTGGGAGGGTTAAACAAGTATGAACCAATGTAAATAACTTTAATTTTACAGTAAATGGTTTGTAAATGTAATTATAACCTAAAGTTGGTCCGGCACACTTGGCAGTTGTGCTTGCTTTTAGCATCCCTAGTGTCCGTTATTATTGTCTGTGGTCAAAATGAAAATGAAACTTATCTCCTCGCTGTGCGATCGTCTTTTTAACGCCTTTACTTAACAGCTGAAATGTCTCCCCAACCTTCATTAGTGTCTACAGGAGTGATTCATCACTAAATTAAACATATCAGCTGTGTTCGTGATCTTAAACATGCTGGAAACGAGCTGGAACCAGACTGCAGGAAGTCCAACAGGCGGCGGCCCGCAAGTCTGAACTTGCAAATGCGGTATTCCGGCCACAGAGGGTGGTGGGGGTCTGGGTGACATTTCATTGACCGTAAAGGGTCTTTTCAGCACAAACTGGCTAAAAGAAAACAATTTGAAAATATGAAGAACTTGCATAGTGTGGCTTTAAGCTGAGAAAAAATTGTTGTCATTTCAAGAAAGACACTCCTCCATAACTTGTTCTGCATGATGAAGATCAGTGTCACATTTAAACAGTGTCTCTGGGCTCTGACGACACCTAAAGTAGGTAAACAAAGAACTTGTGTGGAAAATCTGGGTCAGTAAAGTGGAGCTGAAAAGAAAGACAGCAGCTGAGGTGCATTTTTAAGCATACAAGATCATTTTCTTCTACTTGATTTTCAGCACAGGGTCACTAAATCCATCCTCGACGTCAATAAACAAGCTCACAAATTCTCAATTTACGATGAAGCAGACATTTGGCATTTCTGATTCAGGTTGTAATCTATGTTTTGAACTTTGTAATTACTTTCTGGTGTGTGTGTGTGTGTGTGTGTGTGTGTGTGTGTGTGTGTGTGTGTGTGTGTGTGGTTGCAGCTCGCTACCCGTGTGATTTATCTCCGACCAATCAGCAGTATGTTCATTTGGAATCCCAGCCAAGGCAGTAGTAAAGTGTTGGTTCAGATCTGTGGCTCTAACTACCAACTCATACTAACTACTACTAACCCATGACTGAGCCATGCGATATCGTATACGGAAACCATAAAGCCCCCCCCCAAAAAAGAGCAAAGCACGTTGAAAAAACTGCGACCTCAGGATTTGCTAATGTCAATGGGTAAAACTTGACAATCAAAAGGGGAAGGCCCGCTCATTCGTCTGTTCAGATACGATGTTGAGAAAAACACGAGTTCATGTCAGGTTTGTGACAAAAATGCTCAGCATGCTCTGAGACAGTAATGCTGCAGAAACATGAGTTAAGAACACAGTCCAGTGTCACTCAAGCCCTACCCTAACTCTAACCGTAACCATAACCCTAAACCAAACCCAGCAAACTAAAACAAATGAAGGACATAAAGCTCTAATATGGCAAAAGAAACTGTAGTTGTTAGAAGAGTTACCAAAGCGCTAAATGAAATTTCCTCAACCATCTGGGATGTGACTCTGGATGATCTCAGCATTAATTACCATGGAAACTGTGTCAAATGAGGCAAAAGAGGTCTGAATTCATCTGCTGTCTTAAGGAACGATCAGTTCTCGGGGGCTCACAAAAGGAAGTTGTCTAATCTGAGCATTTTGGCAGCTATTCGGGTCACACAAAAATTAGGCAACCGGGAAGAGATGGCGGCTCAAAGTTTCACTTTTGTTGCATTCCTATCCTGTGTGTGTGTGTGTGTGTGTGTGTGTGTGTGTGTGTGTGTGTGTGTGTGTGTGTGTGTGTGTGTGTGTGTGTGTGTGTGTGTGTGTGTGTGTGTGTGTGCAATCTGTTCCAGTAAGAACTGACAAAACAAACAGTGGGAGAGCCAATGTGTGGCATTCCTTCATTGTGTCAAAGCAAGTGTTTCTCCCTTTAGCTTCCCTGAACCTCATGACTCACGCCACACAAAGACAGACTGCACACACACGCGTGTTCGATTTCATAATTTGAGCTTCTTATAATCACAACTGAAAGACAAACACCTTAAGGAGCCGTGAACGTCGTCTAACACCCATTCTGTACTATAGTTAACTTACTTGTTGTGAACCACAGATACGTAATGCACACAGACGCTGTATTCAGCAACTAGTTGTCTTCTTTAGCTCTATGCACTGAGGTCTTTGTGACAACTCTATTGACCTTGTAAATGGACAATATCAACTGTCTGTAGAGTGCTCCACTAACACAAGGTCTTGCTGTGGCAAATTACACAAACTGCATGCAAATAAAGACGAAGTTGCCAACTGTCTCCAACGGTAACTAAAGTTGACCCAGAACGTTGCTAGATGTCACCATGAGACAACATATGCTAATTTGCATATAGTGATGTCGTCATGACATGCTGTGTTGGCGTGTTGCTAAAAAAGTCACAATGTGGTCTTCATATATATATATATATATATATATATATATATATATATATATATATATATATATATATATATATATACATATATATATATATATATATATATATATACATATATATATATATATATATACATATATATATATATATATATATATATACATATATATATATATACATATATATATATATATATATATATATATATATATATATATATACATATATATATATATATATATATATGAAATTATTTGTGAAAGGGTAAAATCGACTAAAGGGTTATTAAAGGGGCCGTTTATGCCCAAGTGAAAAAACATTTTTTTCCATTTTATAAGTGTGTTACACGGAACCGAGTTGTTTAAACGTTTTTCAGAGGCACAATATGCCTCCACATATTTACTACGAGGAAGATGACGAGGGAGGTTGGACCACGGCCCATTATGGTCGCCGCCAGAGAAACCGCCGGAGAGGACCAGCGGAACGGGGAGAGCGCCGAAGACGGACACCCGAAGCAGCCAGCCGAGGTAGGTGGGTGGATGACCCGGAGTACCCCAGACGGCGCTCATATGCCTCTGTCACGAGGGAGGGCCGGACTGAGAACCGAGAGAATCCCTTTGGGGGACAAGGCCGTGCCCGCCGACCGGCCTCGCACTGCGGGAGAGCGCGTGGAACAGAAAGGAGAAGAGAGGAACGACCTTTCTGGTCGTCTGGAAGAACAGCCCAGAATAAAAGTTGTGCAGGGGGTATAAAAAATTCGTTTGAAATGGTGACAAAGTCACGACGTCGGCAATACTGCATAAAATAATAACAAGGCTAAATTTAATAATCTTTTAGGAAAAAGGACATCCGACAGTTAAAAACAGGAGTGGACTTTGGAAGCAGCGGATCGGACCAGCCCACTTAGATCAAATCATAATTGAATACCACACTGGGGGGATTTTAGTTGTGTCATTCAATCCACAATTGCACAATCCTTCCAAGCTGCACCTCATGGTTAAAGAGACTAATCAAGCTTTGCAACTATATAAAATGTGTTGCCAAGACGCATTGTTAAAACAAATTCCCTCACTTTTTGAGCTAAATTCACCTTGTATTATCGTTCAAGATCTTATCCCAAAAAAATGATTTTCTTCTTTTATACCAAGTCCCCCCCCCCACCCCCAGCCCCACCCCACACACACACACACACACACACACACCGCCACCACCACCAGTTTTACTGCTCTTCAGTGTTAAAACCATGTTCAGTCATCGAGTGATTCCCAGAATGGACACATCCCTATTTACTCTGAAGCCTTTTATAGCCATTAAAAAGAGCCATTGGTGCTGGCAGACGGCCATTGCTTCCTGTAATGCACCTCAGAGTGACTAAACAAGAAAACCTCCAACAACGATAAGAGATAGGGTGGAAAGGAAGTGAAATGAAAGTTAAAGTTGAGGGACAAAGGAGCAAAGAAAGGTGGAAATGCCAGATGGAAGTCCAGGGGAAAGGCAGGAGAGTTTAGGGAAAATCCCTTCTCTTTCCCTTGAGCGAAATCTCATTTATAGACATTCCTGCAAAATGAGTTGATCAACATGAATGAGATGAAAAGAGCAGAAGGGTGGAGATTTATGGGTATGAAAAACAGCCCCAGGGCATAGGCAGTGCCAAGCACACGGAAAATGGAATGTAGCAGAAAAAAGAAAATGTCTTTTTTCTGTAACGGGTGTAAAAGCGACTGCCGCTGCACAAATAAAAATGACAGTTTTACGTCAGCGTTGTTGACAGTTATTCCGATAGCATCAGTCAGTTTTGGTTAAAGTCTCAAACAACGATACGAAAAAATACAACAGTGAGAGAGCAAGGCTGTCAGATAGAGAAGCACACGCAGGAAGGGAAAGTCCCTGTAAACTACCCTCTGAACCTCAGAGCAAGGTATGTTGAGAAACAGCACAGAGCAAAGCAGGCGGGGAGGGGTGATGGTCATGTGACTTCTCGGAACAAGGATACTAAAGCATACATAAACACACACGTGGACGTTTCGTTTCTGCACGCACATGCACATACACACACTAGTGGAACAAAAAGGTGTGCCAACGTGCACCCTTCCAGCTAAAAGCAAATACTGAAGCGCTGCATTGCCAGCTGCACCACAACAACATGTAAACAACTTGCTGTAAGAAAAAAAAATGCACTAAATCATCCAGATGTGTTTTCAGGCAGGGTGCTCAAAAGGTTTCAGTCACCAGACCTCACCTATCTCAATGCCACACACACACACACACACACACACACACACACACACACACACACACACACACACACACACACACACACACACACACACACACACACACACACACACACAAAATCATCCAGATGTGTTTTCAGGCAGGGTGCTCAAAAGGTTTCAGTCACCAGACCTCACCTATCTCAATGCCACACACACACACACACACACACACACACACACACACACACACACACACACACACACACACACACACACACACACACACACAAAATCATCCAGATGTGTTTTCAGGCAGGGTGCTTAAAAGGTTTCAGTCACCAGACCTCACCTATCTCAATGCCACACACACACACACACACACACACACACACACACACACACACACACACACACACACACACACAAAATCATCCAGATGTGTTTTCAGGCAGGGTGCTCAAAAGGTTTCAGTCACCAGACCTCACCTATCTCAATGCCACACACACACACACACACACACACACACACACACACACACACACACACACACGCGCACACACACACACACACACACACACACACACACACACACACACACACACACACACACACACACACACACACAAAATCATCCAGATGTGTTTTCAGGTAGGGTGCTCAAAAGGTTTCAGTCACCAGACCTCACCTATCTCAATGCCACACACACACACACACACACACACACACACACACACACACACACACACACACACACACACACACACACACACACACACACAAAATCAGCTGTCACAACAACAACAGAAAGAGGACTGGTGCTGTGCGTGTTTTTGTAGCCACACTGATAGCATGACCGACGTGGGAGTATCAGACAGCTGCCTTCAAACCAATGTAGTGGAAGGCAAATCATGCTTTGACACACACACTATGGTTCAGCGATGGTGCCGATAGTAACACTCTGTCAAAAAATCTCCACCTTCAAAGCTACAGAAACTCAGGATTTGTCATCAATATTGTGAAGGAGAGAGAGAGAGTGAGAAAATAAAAACCCTACTAGTTGATTTCTGTCTTTGGGAAGTTGGTCAATGCTGGAAAATGCCTCCAAGGTTTTTCTAGTCAACTTAATGTTTTGTAAAGTGAAAAGTTCCTGGCCTCATTTAGATAAGTGTGTTCTTTATGCCTGGTATTCAGACAAAACCACACCATCTGGTAGGCAAATGAGTGTGATGAGACTGGTGCCTGTAAATCTTCCCTTCTGGTCACAATTGCACTTGACATAAAGCGTGTGCTCATGAAGCAGCAGCAGCATCGTATGTGTGTGTGTTTGTGTGTGTGAGAGTCAGTTGCGTGCAAGCACTTTCATAGACAGGGCTGACACAGGATATCACAAAACCTATGTTGTCAAGCCTCCGCGATAAGGAAAAAAGAACAACCGGTGATAGCGGCAGCATTACTTCTGGTAAGCATGCCTGCAGCGCCTGTGTGGTGTGAAACCCCAGCCCTGTGAACTACAGCTCTGCACAGCTCAGGTGCTTTTTCTGTTGAAGGATGAAAAAGAGGCAGCTGGCAGAGTGCAGATAAAGAGGGCAGTGAGGTTAAGACAACAAAGGGGATAGAAGGTGGAAGGACTGGGTTTGAACCAGTGGCTGGGACAGCCCTGGGTAAGGAAACACATTCCTTGAGCACATTCCAGTAAAGATACTCAGCTTTATAGGTAGCTAAAGGACCACAAAGGTTTAGTCATCTCATTAAAAGTGTTATAGATGTATTTATCAGTCTATAAACATTTAAAATGTACTTTATGTTTAATTTTGCAGCATCTTCTGATTCTTTTCCCTTTTATGAGGAACATGGGATTTAAAAATGTTAATGAGAAGCATTTTTCATAAGGTTTAATTGTTTTGGCATTTTCATTTGAACTTCGCATGATGCATCCGGCGTGTAAACCCCAAAAAATTCCCTCAGCTGATTGTTGCAGGACTATTCCCTCTGTAAAACAAAAGATTGGAAATCACAGACACCGTACTTCCCATAAACCTGTTGACAAGCACAGGTTGAGAAACCAGGAAGGGTACATTCCACTTCATAAGCCTGAGCTGCCATGCCTAGAACTGTATTTGATAACGTGCAAGAAAAGGAGGAAACTAAGGCATTTCCTCTTTAAGGAGGTGGAAGAATGATTTTTTTTACATGCTGAAGCTAGGTTAGTAGTTCCAAAAATACTTTCAATCTGATTTCAATTTGTTCAGGTGATACCATTTCAGACCTTTCTTTGTATGTGAGAGATCCACATGTGCAAAAGGCCTCTAATGTCTACGGACTTGTTACTGGGTGTGCTATTGCTGGTGCATTTGCCTCACCTGACGAAGATTGTTGTGGATGTCCAGGCCTTTGTGAGCCAACAGCAACAGTCGGATGAGTTTGCAGACGATAGACATTTCCCCCTGCACCACAGCTATATGGAGAGCTCTGCAGTAGACACAAACGCAAAACGTTTTACCCGAACACAAAACGTGAAATGGTGCATGTCAAGGAATATGCAGAATGTCAAAAGAGCAAAACCAGAAAAAGATGGTTTGTTGTGTATGTGGTATACTTAACTCAAACTGCAAAACTTAAAAGCAATTTCAAGCAATTTCACTTGGAAGTGGTCATACACTCATTATTGCAATAAATCTGCGGTGGTCTCTAGTGTGAATGAATGCCTTGTGAGGAATTTTTTGTGGAAAAAAAGCTCTGGCGCTCCAGTTTCAGGAAGCTGAAGGTTGTCGGAGGAATGGGAGACGAAAAATGGCAGGATTTTGAGTCTTAACCATTAATATTCATGGCAGGAAAATGCCTTTCCACTGATTGGCTAACAGCAGTGTGACTCGTCCGCCTCCATTCACTTTTCTCTCTTGGGTTAAAAAGCAGCTAGTGCTAAAAGTTAGCTTCTGCAAGCCAAGACATGCACTGCTCTCCTAATTGCTAAATCTAATTCTTCTGCTGTCACAAGCCAGGCCAATTTCCCTGCGACAGAATAGACTGGCCTTTTTTTTTTAGTTGACTGTTTCCCGTCCCTTTTATTTTGTCAGCTAGTGCAGGAAAAGGGGGCAGAGGACTATTTTCATGCTCAGGACACATGAGAAACTCAGAGTGATTGACCGTATTTCAACGACAACAAGTATACGGTGTGTTCATCGGGTAACCTCTGCTTTAAAATGTCCTGGAGAAATCAACTGAAACATTTTCTCGATGTACATGAAATCGGTGAAACGTTTCAATCTGGTTTTAAGGCCGGACACAGTACAGAGTAAGCCTAGCAAATTACTTTTTTTGGCTAATGATTTAGGTTATTGGTTGTGCTACTACTGCAGGATTTGACTGCAGCATTCGATACCGTCGACCAGGACATCCTGATTAAACGCTTGGAGAAATGTGTGAGCATGTGAGGATCAATTCAAAGATACTTTATTAATCCCAGAGGGAAATTAGAGTTTCAGTACACACATGACAAGAATTGGTGACTGTGGTCATTCGCAACCCTGAGTCGCGCTACCTTAATAGAGATGAGGGTTACATGAGGATTGGTTCAGGTGGAGGGGGAAAAAAGCACTTCAGAGTTACCCTCCACAGGGAGGGCAGCTTTGTTAAGCAAAAAAAAAAAAAAAACACCTCAGACAGAAATGCAACAGACTTCAGACAACACAAGTGTCCACTAGGTGGGGTGGTGGGTTTGGGACTCTCCACACTTCAGTTCCTACAGCCACGATAAGCAGCGCATGTCACCTCAGTCTGAACAGGGGGGTTTGGAGTGTGCAGTGACTCCTGGAACGAGTCTTTGGCCTTCACAGCCCGAAGTCCCGCCCAGGCTGTGATAGGAGACAGAGTTGCCATAGCGACGGCATTCCACGTTTATTCGGGGGGGGGGGGGGGGGGGTATTTGTTGGAGCCTTAAGCCTGATTTATGCTTCTCCGTCTGCGTCAGTGCGGAGACACGCAACGCCATTATCCGTCCTTGTGTAGGGCTCCGGCAGGCACGCAAGTACGTACGGAGTCGAGCCCACTTTTTTAAACATCCGTCAAACGAGACGGATTACGCAAGCTTGTGATTGGTCAGGACGCCGCTGTTGTTTACAGCGCCGCCATTGCAAAGAGAGCCAAGGATAACTAGCGGCAGACACGGAGAAGCTTGAAGAATACCTCGCGAAAAAACTCTAAAAATATGAACGTTTCATCCTCTCGTGACTGGAGGAGTGAAAAGATGCGCAGCAAGCGTTTTATTTGTGGACGTAAATGACAGGAAACGTGGGTTTAGAGGTGGGGAGCGCATGAAGCGGTGGGAGAATGAGACAAACATGTCCGTGTTAAAAGTCTCTTATATACACAAAAAACACAATATAAACAAACGATCTTGGACGATACATGACAGGATACCACAGAACAGCGCTACGCCCTCTGTGGTCCTGCCGGGCAATTGCTTTGCAACACTCTCCATGAGACGCAGAAGTAAAAGAGCAAAACGCTTCCGTTAATCCGTACATGTCTGTCTCTTGCGGAGCTGACGGAGAAGCATAAACCAGGCTTTACAGGCTCAAGGGCACCAGATTCAGATTAGAAATTGTTTTGGGGCCAGACAGAGATGATTTCCTCTCTGTCTTACAGTTCCTTGGTCCTCAACCTCTCAAAATCCCAATAATGGCGTAAATTAATCTGTTCCAATCCGTGCTGATTCATCCACTCGCTCCTTGATGGTATTCATCTTTTTTGCCAGAGCCTGAATCTCGGCCAAAGTTCCAAGCCGGGATCAGGCCAATATTCCACGACAGCTCGTTAATTTTCCGGTAAGCCAGGAAGCCTCCAAGACCAATGAGCAGGAAACCTGACACCAACACCACGAATATCCACACGTCTTCAGAATCCTCTACAGACAGCTGAGATAAACAAATCAAGATCCACTGTTTCCAGGAGTCCATGATGTGTCCAACTGGGTCTGTCCCAGAGGGGCATCCGGGAGCCCCTTCTCCTGTTCTCATCATTGAAAAAATGTTATCAGTCGCGTTGAGTGACCAACTGACCAGATCCATTTTAGTGATTTCAGTTTCCAGTTTCCAGAAAAAATGCAGAAGCAGCCATGCACCAGCACACTTGGATGGGAGATGTGGCATCCGGAGATGCTGTCCCAAATTATGGAGTGCCACAAGGGTCCATACTTGGACTACTTTTGTTTTCCATTTACCTGACATGATCTTTTGAAAGTATAAGGTCAGTTTTCACCTGTATGCAGACAATTGTCAGATGTATGCTCCATCAGGGATGGACTGGGACAAAAATTCAGCCCTGGCATTTCTCTGTGGGAACACCCTGCCCCCAGGATTGGGATTGTTGATTCCGTTCTGGAAGAGTTTGGTTACAAACCTCAAAATAAAGATGGATGATGATTTATTCTTCGAAAAGCATGTTAAAGTGACTGTAAGCTCATGTTTTAATCATATTTTTCTAAGATTAGAGCTGTGTTGTCATGGGCCCACTTAGAAATGGTCATACATGCATTCGTTACTACACGCTTCAATTATTGTAATTCCCTGCTTGTCTGTTGCACCTTTCTAATCTGATTCACCCGTACAAACCCCCGCATTCTGTTCGCTCTTCAGGTTTGCATCTTTTGGTTGTTCCACCAACAAATAAGAAATTGTGCTGCGATCAAGCATTTGGTGATTCATCCATCCATCCATCCATTTTCTTGCGCTTATCCAGAGTTGGGTCGCGGGGGCAGCAGCCTAAGTCGAGATGACCAGACTTCTCTTTTCCCAGCCACTTGGGTCAGCTCTTCGGGGGAATTCCAAGGCGTTCCCTAGCCAGGCAAGAAACATAGTCCCTTCAAAGTGTCCTGGGTCTCCCTTAAGGTGTCCTCCTGGGTGGACGTGCCCAGAAAACCTCACCAGTGAGGCATCCAGAAGGCTTCCTAATCAGATGCCCATGCCACCTCAACTAGCTCCTCTTGATGCATTTGGTGTAGTTGATCCAAAACACACTTTTATAAAATTTCCTTCACATTAACCTTTTGTTTTGTGGATTTTTCTTAGCTGTTTTATAATTGTGTTGTGAGGTATCTTGGTTTTGGTTCATTAACATTGTACTTCACTACTTGACTGCTTTTTGTTTTATTTTTTTATTTGTGCATGTTATTTGGTGCTGATCAACACCCTAATTGTTAACCAGTGCACTATAAATAAAGTCTGATGCTGATGAATTTTGGCCCCACACTCAGAAAAACCCTAGATCCGCCACTGGTCCAGCCCTGCCATAACATGTCAATGCCGTGTGTTCTGACAGCTATAAAACCCTTATCTGGGGGTCTAAAACCTTTACGACACAGTAGAAGACGCCTTGTGCACAGCTCTTTGAGACATGACTTTGTAACATTTATTGTAAAGATATTCAATTGCTCAGCTGCAATGTTTAATCATGAACTACGCCCGATGTATTTCGCTGTTTTTAGCCTGTATAAAAAAAAGATGGTAAGAAAAAAAACAAGAGATTATTAAAAAAAAGATTTACATATTCAGAGAGTGTGTTTCAGAGACAAAATAACATCTACCAAGTGGAGATGAAGTAACAAACTTTTGGTTTGTGTGCTCAAATTCATCAATAAAAAAATTGTGGTGATTGGTAAGAAGACAAAACGTTTAAAATTTTCTGACAATTGTATTGATTTACAGGCAGGAGTCAGAGTTCTCTCATCGCATACTCTTATCACGACTAGAGGGAAAACCACTGTATGTGGTCTATGGTAAACGTACAAACACAAGCCAAGGTTCAAGACAGGAGAGAGCAGGAAACTGAGCAGGAGGGCTTGTGTGATTTTTTTAAACGTTTTTCGATCTCATACTATCAAAAGAAGCAGCTTCCAGTAAGAGACAGATTTGTTTTTATGTCACATCCTGTTGTCAGTGACAAAGGCAACATACTTTCTCCTCTGTGTGCTGAAAATCTAGCCGTAAAGCTGCACAGCTTCTTACAGGGGCTTTCTGCAGGTCTGCAAAGTCAGCTTTATCCAGTGGAGAAGCCTTGAGCACTAAAGCAAAGCCAGTATGCAACAGGAAGCAGTGCTTCTTGATAATAAGTTAAAAGTGCTTCCAAAAAATATATGAGGTCAAAAATAAGTTCAAATACACTTGCAGTACTTCCTGTAAGTGATGCACTTGTCTGACATGTAGTCACCAAAGATCGATTTATCTGTCTGTGATGCAAAACTAAAAATAGTCTAGACCTTTACTTTCGCAGGGAAAAAAGCAATAATATGTCCAAGTAAGTAAAATTAAATAAATGTAAGTGCATCTGCATTTTTAACAGACATCACTGAGTATAATGTTAAAGTGTCAGTGAGAATTGCAATGGCAGAGTAAGTTCATGGCGTGTCCCTGACATCAAAGTGAAAAGCAGAACTTTAGTGTTTTGAGAATGACGGTTCTTTCCTCAGAGGATCCTTGTTCCTGTAAGTGACCTCAGTACTGTAAATAAAAGCTCTGTATCAGCAGAGAACTGGTATTAAAAAAAAAAAAAGAAAAAGGTACAGCGTGTCACACTGTGGCCCCGGCTTGCCACAGACCAGGCATCAAATAATGACCGGGTATTTTGTTCTGACTCGTGGAGGGATGTGTCACTCTGAACTCAGAGAAAAGTGTTAAAAAAGTGATGCTCTGGTGAACAAAGACAGATGACAGCTGCAGCTCGACCTGGTGATTAATTACTGCATCTGAACTTTGCTCGGATGCAAAAGCAACCTCCTTAAAAGAGCTGCGTGAAGACATCCTGAGCACCCTGTGACACCCTCTTCTATCTGCATCCATCTTTCTCTTTTCTCCTAACATGAAACTACTGTTTCTTCTTCCCAGAAGTGCAGCTGACAGGAGCCTGAGATAACCTCGGGTACAGCGTTGCTGACGCAGGCAGGAGTCCCTAACCTGCTACGTTAAAGAATGAGAAGAAAAAATCTAACGAGAGGCTTGCGAGAAAAGGCGGCATGCATGTGGTATCCTGTTTGGTGTAGAGGGTGAGGATACAGACAAGTAGACTGACGAGACTAGAGTCTGACATATCCTGTGGTCTGAGGACCAGCTGAGTAATGACGTGATGTGTCAGTTTGTGTGAACATCAAAATAAAATAAGAAACACTGAATTCATTCACATCATCTTGGACCTTTATTTTAAACAACTTCCAGAGAATTTGTGAAAGTTAAATCTAAACTTTAAAGGGACATTATGGAAGTCTGACAGCCAAAACATGTATAGAAATAATAAATGTCTTCTTCATACATTCTCCTGCAATGTCCTGGTCCTGTAGAATGAGCCCTGGCATTTTTACTGTGATTGCCTGTTTTTCTGTAAAATCACAGAAAAAGAGAGATGCTCGGGTCGAGCAGGCTGCTTCATGCGCGTTCACGCTCAGGCATCGCCCGTAGCATTTGCTATCCGTAGCTTTAGCAGCAGAGAGAGAGGCAGTGCCACTTTGTCGCTGTTCCTAACGCCTAGTGACAAAGCTAGCTACATTTCTGAGGACCCTTAGCGACTTTCTGTAGAACTTTCTTCTAAATATTTCCTGCAAATTAGCAACAAAATAGCCATTTTCGCTCCGAACCGTTCTTTGAACGTTGTTTCAGCTGTCATCAAGGATATAAATGTTACAGATACAGAGGACTTCACTGGCGCTTTAGCTCACCTAGTAAGACGTCGGACTCTCGTGCAGAAGACCTGGGTTTGATTCTGGATGTGAACATAGTTTATTTAGAGTTTATTTTTTACATTAATGGTATATTTTTTTACAGTAAGATGCCCAAATTTTTATTTGAGACTCACCGAACAGCATTGAATTCACAGATAAAAAAGATGTGGGTTCAACTTTCATTTTGGAACAATTTTTCAAGCAAGGGAAGGGAATGATCTGAGCATGCAGGAGGACTGACCCATCATAAACCTTTGTCGGCTGTGCTGAAGAGAAAGGTACAGAACCACATTATTTAATTAATTAGCTGTGTGCGTTCTCCTGTCCTCTGTCCTCCAGGCCACACACACACACACACACACACACACACACACACACACGGGTGTGCGACGGTGGCACAGGAGTTAAGTGCTCGCCCCGTAATCAGAAGGTTGCAGGTTCGAGCCCCGCTCAGTCTGTCGCTGTCGTTGTGTCCTTGGGCAAGACACTTAACCCACGTTGCCTGCTGGTGGTGGTCGGAGGGACCGGTGGCGCCAGTGCTCGGCAGCCTCGCCTCTGTCAGTGCGCCCCAGGGCAGCTGTGGCTACTTCGTAGCTCATCCCCACCAGTGTGTGAATGTGTGTGTGAATGGGTGAATGACTGATTGTGTTGTAAAGCGCCTTGGGGGGTTCCAGGACTCTAGAAGGCGCTATATCAAATACAGGCCATTTACCATTTACACACACACACACACACACACACACACACACACAGGACTCTCAGCTGTTATTTTTGTTAAGGATTGTGGACGTACAGCATGCTAGCCTCGTGCACGAGCCTACTATTGAAGCTGCCGTAACACTTTTGGCCTGAGGGGGCAATCGTGAGCATAACATTTCAAAACTCCGTAAAGTCCCTTTAAGAAGAAAGCCATGTCGCAATAGCTAAACTACATATTCTAAATCAGAAATGTCAAATTTGCTACGTAAAGCAGCAAATTCTGCATTTTGGAAATTATGTATGATTTTTAAGAAATTCATAAATGTGATGTGTGCATCACTCAGCATTAGCCAATAGCATTAGACATGTCAATCACTGAGCATGAGCGTACGTTTGCAGAAGCCTGATGCAGAGTTAGAGACATTTCTAATGGACAAGTACATCTTTAAAATGTATTAGAATTAATAAACAGCTTATAGTGAGAATAATTAAAACATGTTTTATCTCTGTTGGCCGGCTAGAGGAAAGCGTTCACGGACGAGAGGCATTGCTTCCAGCCTTAATCATGCAAGTAAGGAGACTGGCTTCAGGTGCAATAAAAGTTTCAGCCTCTAGATGGAGCCATCTCAGAAAAACTCTGCATTTCTGCTTTAACGACTTAACCAATAACTTTCTAAACACTGTCTCTATACTTCACTATCACGAGGGACACTTGTACCAAATAAGGGGTGCCCAATACTGGTCCTGGAGGGCCGGCATCCAGCATGTTTTAGTGGTTTCTCTGCTCCAACACACTTGAAAAAGTGGTTGAATCATGGATGCAGTTTTGACTTTAGAAGTGTGTGTGTGTGTGTGTGTGTGGGGGGGGGGGGGTTTACAAAACCAGCATGAGGACCAGGGTGGGGGGTTGGGGGGGTATGGGTGGTCTTTAAATTAAGTATTGACCCTTTGCACGTGACGTCATGCCACTCATGTGACCGCCCCCTTCGCCATGATGGACGGCAAAAAGACCATTTACACCCGTAGAAATTCCAGTGAAGGTAGTCAAAACGAGTCAGTTTGTAGCTTTTTATCACTTTTATTTAGTTGATTTGACAGTAAAATGGTTTTAGCTTGCTGCGTGGTCGGCTGCACTAACAGACAAGGACGTAAACTCAACTCATTTAATTTTTTAATAACTTTGATGGAGACCGAGGACGGAGATGAACTGCAGCGATCAAGCAGTCCTCAGATTTGCAGCGAACATGTTTTTACCGGGTAAGATTAACGTTAATTTATTTCACGAGGAAGACAGGGACAGGGATGAATGTGATGTGTTTCTACTGGTTATTGATAATCCTGATGGATGGGTATTTCACCACGGAGGCTGCGCGCCGTCCACTGTAGTGTACAGCGAGACAATTATTAACAATATCAAAGCTCCGATGTATGATTGTGTTAAAATTACATTATTTATTTATATGAGCGTCGCCGTTCAGAGATCTTCTCATTCCGGTGTGAGAGCAGCAGCTGAACCCGGTAACACCACCAGCAACAGAAGCTGGTAGGGATCCGGACTTTTTAAAAATCAGCTTTGGTGTAAAGTGAAACGCTGTTTACAACATAAAGTTATAAATCCAGAGGGGTGAATTTAGGCAAAGTCAGCAACATGTTCACATCTGTGAACAGCTGCAGAGAGAACGTAAGCTTTTTTGATCGCAAAAACAATTTCAGGCTCTTCTTTTCCCTTTGTTTAGTAATCGTGTCGCTCACTGTTTACATGCTTTTGCCGTCCAGCATGGTGGACCCACGGGATTAGGTGACCAAAAATATGTAATATATGATAGGAAACAGGCTTCAATAAAAGCGGTAGTTTTCCGCTTGGTCCTAGTGCTCAAACGGTGTCTATTTAATTTGGCGTAATATGGTTTTGGGATGGTAAAAAGTGCTGGGACAAAATTTGACTTTGGACAAAGTAGAGGGGGAAATGCGCCCCCCCCCCCCAAAAAAAAAAAAAAAAAAAAACTACAGCCATGTGTTGAATCACATGTGCAGCAGCTCAGAGTTAAAATTATAACATGCTAGATAACGGCCCCCAGGACCAGGAATGGGCACCCCTATTATACGTAGACCTTCACAGTGAGATCAGATTTGCAATCTTTGCTCTTTCAACATGATTAAATTCCGAAGTCAGATAAAAGTCAGTGTAGATGTTTCCATGTTTCCAGAACATTCATCCTTCATTTAGTAGTATCAACAAGTCAAGTTCACCTCTGAAGCACACTTAACACAATAGTCATATCGCTACTACTCCACCAAAAGTTCAGAATGGTGCACATTTCCTCCATCTGTGCATAGATTTAAGTTAAATTCCCATTATTCATCTCAAATGGGTGAAATTCATCTCTGCATTTGACCCATCTCCGTGGGGAGCTGTGAGCTGCAGCAGTTGCCACGCTCAGGAACTTTTTGGTGGTTTAATTCCCCAATTCAACCTCTTAAAGCTGAGTGCCAAGCAGGGAGGCATTGGGTCCCAATTTTTAAGTCTTTGGTATGACCCGACCAGGAATTGAACCCCGATCTCCCAGTCCCAGGGCGGACACTCTACCACTTGATCACTGAGGAGGTAGATTCAGGAGTAAACTCACAGGCTACAAACACAAGGCAAGTGCATGTGTAATATTTTAGAAGCATTTATTGGATTCTTAAATTTGTTCAGTTTTCTTTTGGGGGGCTTTGTCTTATGGGGCGACGGTGGCACAGGAGTTAAGTGCTCGCCCCGTAATCGGAAGGTTGCAGGTTCGAGCCCCACTCAGTCTGTCGCTGTGTCCTTGGGCAAGACACTTAACCCACGTTGCCTGCTGGTGGTGGTCGAAGGGTCCGGTGGCGCCTGTGCTTGGCAGCCTCGCCTCTGTCAATGTGCCCCAGGGCAGCTGTGGCTACATCGTAGCTCATCCCCACCAGCGTGTGAATGTGTGTGTGAATGGGTGAATGACTGATTGTGTTGTCTGTGAAGGTTCTCAGTCATCCAGGTCATTGTAGTCTAAGGAGCTTTGAAAGAAAAGCGTCTGGACTTCTTTGAGCTGCTTGAAGACGTTTCACCTCTCATCCGAGAGGCTTCATCAGTTCTAGAGTGGGGCCAGGCTTCACAATGAGCTCACCCGAAACTCTGGCTGAATAGGACCCACACTCACACCTTGGCTCATGTGTTTATGTAGAAGACCATCAGGGGGTCTTTTGTTCCCTCTTCGGGGGGGGGGGGGGGGAACACTCCCACTGGGTTTAAATCTGGGACTCTCCTAGCCTGGCAAACCAGACTAAATAAATAAATGTATTATTTAGTCTGGCCGTGCTCCATTGACGGCTCTCAGTTGTGGGGCGGGTTCTACCGTTGTCTTTCAAATGATCTCCGCATTCCACTGGACAATGAATGTGACATACTCTTGTTTCACTCTGTTGCATCATCCCACCCACCAGGCATATATAGTGCCCTGATTGGCCCACAAAGCGAATAAAGCTCTGTGATTTGTTCACTAAGCAGATAGAGCACTATGATTGGCCCACCATTATGGACCAATCACAGCTCTTTTTGTGTTTGAAACCCCCCTAGAGAGCTGTGATTGGCTAGCCAGAGTCCTGGTAGGAGCTGCTGAGGTTCCAATGGAGCATGCCTAGACCATTCTTTGCAAAGCAAGAATTTGGTCTAGTTCATAGGCTAGGTCTCTCCACCATTTGACCTTAGACCTGAAGAAGCCTCTCGGATGAGAGGTGAAACGTCTTCAAGCAACTCAAAGAAGTCCAGACGCTTTTCTTTCAAAGCTCATTAGATGACTGATTGTGTTGTAAAAGCACCTTGGGGGGTTCCAGGACTCTAGAAGGTGCTATATCAAATACAGGCCATTTTTACCATATTTTCACTGGTTTATCAGTAAGTGGCTTCCTGTAGAGAATAGATTGTGTCATCCATCCAGGATTGTGTCATAGGTGGGCTCTCAACATGTGATGGGTTACTGAAGCCAAATGCATTAAAAATAATGCATCATAACGCTGGTTGAAATCTGGTCCAAGTTCAAAGAATAATATAACCTTTAAATTTTGGTTCTCCTCTGATTATCTCAGCTGAAACTCAGTCTGTGTTTTTTCATGTGCATCCAAGTCGATCAGCAGCAACAAACTGGAAGACTTTATCCTAGTTTACATGTAAACTAGTAAATCAGGGGTGCCCAATCCTGGTGCTGAATGGCCGGTACCCAGCATGTTTTAGCTTTAACCCTGTTTCAGCACACTTGATTTCACTCTGCAGGTGATTAACAGGCTTCTGCAGAGCTTGATGAGCTGCTGTACACGCGATTCAACCACTAATTCAAGTGTGTTGCAGCAGAGAAACCACTAAAACATGTTGATACCAGCCCTCCTTCCATTCCACTATGGTAGGTGGTGACAGGCACCCTTTCATATAGGCACTCTTACAGTTAGCTTATAGTCCAACAAATAGTAAACAAAGGCTGGCGTTAGTGAAGCAGACGGAGTAAGAACAGGATATTTGAACCAGTTTGCCGTCAGTCAGACAAACCCCTTTACATACATAAAAAACTGACTTCAGTTAATTTAAGGAATTCGTTTGGTTTTCTGATGTGCATCTAGACGCACTGCCTGAGTTCTGGTGGGGTCACTTTATACAAGTAAACTGATCATCTTTTGGGATTATTGTGTAGGTAAGTCCACAGACTGACTGAAAGCATGAAGCAGTTTCTTGTTAATCAAGACATCTGCACTAGTGCAAACGGCACACACCACAGAAAAGGAGCGAGAGAGAGAGAGAGAGAGAGAGAGAGAGAGAGAGAGAGAGGGAGAGAGAGGGAGAGAGAGGGAGACAGAGAGAGAGAGAGAGAGAGAGAGAGAGGGAGAGAGGGAGACAGAGAGAGAGAGAGAGAGAGAGAGAGAGAGAGAGAGAGATGAGGCAGATAGATAGAAAGCGGTAAATGAGGAAGTAGGGAACGGATGTTTGGGTTTTTTGAACCCATTCATTTAAAAATACAGAGAAGAAAAGAGAGAGAGAAAGACACCTGAGAAAAACCACAAACATGTAGAAAAACTCGGCCCTCTCTGGTTTTCCCGAAACTAAGGGGGCTCATTGACGTAAGAGCACTGTCACTCCCACTTTGCATACACACACACACACACACACATACACACTCGTTGAGATACAGTGAGAAAAAAACAAGAAGGGGATGAGAAAATTTCTTTCTACAGAATTCACAATAAGATTCAAACAACCACAGTGCAGCAAGTGCTGCAAGTGCCGTCAAAGGCAACCACTGTCTTTGTCACATAGTCCTGCCTGCAAGGTGGATAATGAATGCTTTAGAAAGATGCATTGTGGTAAAGAGCTAACATGTGAAGCATGCATTGGAAGTATGAAATCTACCAAGGTGAAAACTAAACTCACGTTTGCAACAACAAAATATTTTTATCGGACTATTGTTTGCTAGGTTTCTTTACTGGAGATGTCAGCAACTGCATGGCATCAAGAGGCTTATATATATATATATATATATATATATATATATATATATATATATATATATATATATATATAAACTGGAGATGTCAGCAACTGCATGGCATCAAGAGGCTTATATATATATATATATATATATATATATATATATATATATATATATATATAAACTGGAGATGTCAGCAACTGCATGGCATCAAGAGGCTTTTTAAATGTTGCTCATTATGAGTTTCTTTTGTGTGGATGTAAATGAAGCCGACTCCTTTTGAAACTGCCTCATCAAGGTCTTGTTTAGTTCTTGGACTTGCTCTGTCTTCAGTCACCTGACTGCGTGGGTATTCACGTGTGCCCTTGTGTCAGTTTGTCATCACAGCAACTGTGTGGGAAGATGCAAAATGCTGATTTCAAGGTCGAGTTAGCCATGTGTTAAAGTTTAGTATTTGCATTCACGTGGTCTCAAGACGGTCTGCATGGTGACCTCTGTGTGTAGTTAGCATGTACCCCCCCATGCACGTGACTTTCTCCAGAGTCTCCCACAGACCAAAGCATCGACACAAGACTCAAAATTCTCCCTACGTGTGAAAATGTTTGCATGTCTCTGTGTGTCCTGTAGGTTCCCTCACAGGAAGTGAGACTGCAGTGGAGATTTTTAAAGGAGTGGGAGAGGGATACTGGTCAGAGCCAGGTGAGTCACCGAGATAAAAATAAATAAACTGGAAAGAAATGCCAAACATTTTACTCTCCGATTGCACAACATCAAATATTTTGTTGATGATGTTGGAAGGCTCTGTGTTGAGACTACAGAGCTCCGGGAGTTGACGTCACTTCTGCCGGCATGCAACAGTTCAAATCGAAACGGCGCCATCTTGGCAGGCAGAAGCCCGCAGCTGGGCTATTTGTTATTGTCAGAAAACTCAATCAAACGGGAAATATGGTAGATTCCTGTTGTGCCCCAGGATGCCGGAGCAGACGCGGACGAGATAAGGGAAGAGCCTTCTACAGGACTCCCCAAGATCCAGAACGCTGCAAACGTTGGATCATAGCAACGAAACGCGCTAGCCTCCAGGCTAAGATGAAGCTGTGGGATCCCGAGAGTAAAGGTTTTCACTTAAGCAGCGACCACTTCACATCAGGTAGTTAAACCAACGTTTCCTCAACTGTGTTTGGTATTTATTTTAAATGCTTTTATTACGATTCTTAGTGGGCTTCCTAAACTTATTTTGGCGTGGCTTTTTCTGTCTTATTACTCATAGCAGCAAGTAAACATCACGTAAAACGTTGCCTTGTGATTTCTGCGTGCTGCCGTTTACGTGTTTTATGATCACAGCAATTAACCGGCTAAGCTGTATTTAATTTTTAAGCAACGGTTGATCAATTGTCAGATCACACATAAAAAGCACTTTGGATTGCTATTATCTGTCTCACCGAGACGGATTTCAGACAGATCCTGAGACGCTCCTGCCTGACATTTTTATTTTATTCACAGAAAAAGACGTGATTTCTCTTGGCGTTCAGTTTATACATTCAAACAGCACAGCACTCTATTTAAACTTGTCACATGTAAATCTTTGTTTTTTTGTGTTTTTAGCGATGCTCCGGAGTAGGACGAGGAAAAAAGTATAAAAAGTGAAATACTACCATATTATTTTATGATTTTATGAATATTATTAGTATTATTGGTGCATTAATATTACCTAAGACAAAATATTACCTAAGGCAAATATAGCCACAAATCAATAAAAACATTCAAACAACAACTTGGTTTTCATAATTTTCTTTCTTGGGATGACATGATGCAGCTGTTTGGTGTGACTTTTGTCCTCAAGCTCTTTCATGGAAAACTATGATGGGATGAGCAATCTGCTAAAGAATTTGGGTACTTTCAGCAAAATGATTACGCCCAGGACCAGCAAAGGTGTAAAAAGATGCTAAACCATGCGTGGGTTCTTGCTTATGCAACTTGTGCCGCAGTTTGCTGGAGCAGCATGGCTTACATGTGCTAAAATGGTCTGCCTGCAGTCCAGACCTGGTACTAAATAAAGGAAGTTGGCTATAAGCCTGAGAAAAATAACAAAAGGAACAAAGTCTTGGACTGAAAAACACCTCAAATGGAAAATATCAAGGTTTCAACACTACAGCAACGGATCAGTTTAGTTCCTAAAATGTTACAGATTTTTATTAAAGGATTTTTTGTGCGATTTCCACACAGTTTCGTCAATTGAGATGATTTTCCACATATTTGTGATGAATTATAGTTTAAACAACTTATAAATACATTTTTGTAATAATAGAAGTTTCCACTACAGTGGGTATGAGTATTTGCATTTGGGTCAGGTGTTGAGCTCAACCATATTTGTGACTTTTGGCCAAGATCTACGATTCTTCTCAGTCTGCTAGAAATAGTAGGACTGTGCATTAAAGTGATGAAAGCTCTGATCTGTTTCCTTCTTCAGTTTCTTAAATTCTTGACTGATGAAGGTGAATCGTGGCATTGTGTAGTTTTCTGCAAGCATCAGTGACTTAAATCTGGATGGATATTAGCAGTAACACCTCTCGTGTAAACGTGACAGCAGATCTTTTCTGAATGAATCAACATACGTGTCTCCATCTTCATCCTGATGCGTAGCCAGAGAAATCTCAGCCAGCAGGTTTTCAGGTTGAAGGGCTGGTGGATGATGTGGCTCTGGGACCACGTGGGGCATGTAGTACACCGGATAGTGACCTGAGCAGGAAAAACAAGTCAGAATAAGAAAGCCAGGAGGCAGAGAAAAGAGTAAACAAGTACTTTTAAAGCAAAGTGCTGCAGTGTGTAACATTGACCCAGAAATATGCTACTGGGTGAGCATGAAAGGCTGCAGATAAGCTGACTGGATGTTCTCTGAGTTTAAGCTGCTGTGTGGTGCCACTGATTCTCCAACCACATGAGATGTGACCCACAAGCCAGTAAAATCACAGAGATGGATGCTGATAATGCTGAAGATCGAAAACAGAAACCTGATAACCAAGATCATTTCCAGGGATTTTAGTTTAATCTGATCTTTTAAGGGGGAATATTCTCAGTTCTTTTACTTTAAAATAATACAATTGTAACGAAAAATGTTTAAAGTAAGAGCAATTTTGTACTAAATCACCTTTTTTCATGATTATGAACAAAAATAAGTTCTTACCATAATCATAAATAGGGAAAAGGCAGTAGGGGTATCCATCTGGACCCTGTCCATCCTCCTCCACCCTCCTGATGATGGTCATCGGTGCGACTCCAACCCTGCGCTCATGATCCCCCCCGGCTCTCCCCAGACGAACAAGGGAACCCAAGTCTCGCTCCTCCACCGGAGAGGAGCGGATTCCGCTCGCTGCTGGAGTCGGTGACGGCGTCTGGCTCTCAGGTTCGAAGGGAAAGGGTCGTTTCCTGAAGGGAAGCTTTAAGGAAGACGCGCTGCCCGCTGGCCGTTTGCGAGGCGCACGGGTTTCTGTGCTGTCGGTCCCGGTGCTCGCTGGAAGTGCAGGGGAGCCGCCGCTCGGAGCGTCCCGGGAGCAAATGTTACTGTCCGGAGTCCCAGACCTCCCACGCCCTCGCGCAGTGGTGCTCAAATCCAGCGGCGCAGTGGCGACCGACTGGTGGTCATCAACATTCATGGTACTGATCCTCGGCATCAACTGGAGACGTTTCAGGTGACAACCAGCCCACGTTCAGATGGAATAATCAGGCTAATCCAAGAGGACAGATTGTGCGTAAATCCTAAAATACAATAAAAGTGTTGTCAAGTCAAACCATTCTGTTTGTGCCTCTGGTGTTATTTAGGTAATACGCTATCAAAATAACAGGTTCATGCAAATCTGTAACACTGATAATAATGATAAAAAAAACTATCCAGAAAAAAACTTGTGCGTATCCCTGCGCACCTACATGACCGTGGCGCAGTGGAGCTGCGCCAGTGCTCATCTGCTGATCATGAGCGCCTGTTTGACACCTCACCAGCGGCTCTACTTTCGTTTTAAACCGAAACAGTCTGATCGAAGCGTTTAATTAGACCAAGTAAAGCAGGAAAGGAGTTCAAGAGTGCTCTGAATTCGTGTTTATTTTATTTGGATTATTATTATTATTTTTTATTTTATTTTATTTTTTTGCATTTCTGACTTTTCTGATAGATCCTGCTCTGTTTGCATTAAAGTTCAAAGCACCTAACGTTGAATTTCTCAAGAAGTCAAGGCAGGTAGATCGGCAGTTCAGAGCAGAATGGTGAGAAAAACAAGAAAACAGCTGGAGCTCCACATCTAAAATGTAGTTTCCTCAGTTGAAAGTGAGTTAAAGCTGTAAAAAAAATTCAAACAGACTGCAGACACATATAAACAAAACAATCCCATGGATGTATAATTCTGTATTTATACCAGTCTGGAGCTGCCATTTCAGGTACTGAAAACTAACTTCCTTTTAGAAATTTTGCATGAATCCTTGCGCTGCTATTGAAATCTGCCAATTTGTATGTTTTCCTTCATGTTTCTGATCTGGAATGTTGATCCCTCTACTTCCACTTCTAATCTAAAGAGAACTCTCTTTTGTGAAGACAACCATTTCCTATCTTTGTTTATTCATCTGCAAACAACATGGACTGTTTTTGTTAACATTGGACTTCCATATTCACAGTGCAGGGTTTTGCGGTATCAAACTCAGCTGAGAGAGAATAACAGCCCCTATGACTCATCAGTCTGTACTTTTGATGCCCTTCTTGTGACTGTGCCTGCCAGTGTTTCTACATGATGGCGAGGCCACAGTCCTGCAAATGCACTTCCCCCTCATCTATAATCTTATCTCGCTCCACCCTCATCAAGGTTCTGATTACCTGGGTCAATTTGGGACTTTCCTCTTTGCACTGAAGTGTGGAATGGGCAACGGAAACTCAAGCTTGGTGTTTAAAGTCCCTAAAACACCCTGGCGCTGCACAAACAAGCCCTGCAGCTGTCAAGGCACTCAACCATCATGGTCCTGTCGGGAAAATAATGATCAAAATTACACATTCACTATAATGTTTGTTATAGTTTAGCACCATTTTTGTATATTGGCAATGAGTCAGTGACCTTTATACACACACACGCACGCACACACACACACACACACACACACACACACACACACACACACACACACACACACACACACACACACACACACACACACACACACACACACACACTGTGTCAACGGAAAACTTTACACCTTTTTACGATCTTGGGGGTCAGCATTATAAGATACCAATATGTGAAATAATGTGAAATTAAATAAAATTCGCCTCTCTTGTGCAGGAACAGCTGAGTTCAGCGCAACTGTCAAATAGAAGTTTGATTAAATATGAGTTTTAAAATGTACTTTACATTAATAATCCCGCCGTGCAGCTCTGAGAGGATTACGTTCAACAGTTGGTGTCTTCCCTGCATGCGGGACTCTTTGCTCAATAGAAGAAAATAATTTTCAAGTGGAGGTGCAAGCCTGAAGTCATCTGCAGAAGACAGTTCATATAAAGATCAATGACACGATGAGAACAGATGTTTTGTGTGAGCTTGTGTTGCCCTCTTGTGGATGCATCAAAACAAGTTTGTTGATCTAATTGTTACATAAAATTTGCTTTATCATTTATTCATGTTGTAGATAAAACGCGTACATTGTTAGGAATGTTAAACCTTTTGTCTTAATTTTATTAAATCCTCATTTGAAACAAAAATCTAATAAAAGGTTTTATAAAACACATTTTCCTTCATGTAATTGTCTTTTTATTTAGCATTATTTATCACTAAAATATTTTCTTGCTTCCCTGCTTAAAAATTAAGTAATGTTTGCTTGCAAATCTGTAAAGTTGCAGATGTTTGATGAATAAATAGTTTAAGACCAACCAACATGGTCAATTATCTGGCGATGCAGCATGCTTGGAGTTAAATTTGACATTTGAGAGACATTAAAAGTACCATGATTGTCATTCATTTTATTTTGACCATGTATGGACATGTACAAGTGGTACAAAGTTTAGTAAACTTCAGGTTTCATGGATTAAATTAGATCTGTATATCAGAAATTGATTTTAGTAAGAAAATGTTAGTATTACATCTGTATTACCATCATTTTTGACCAGATTCCTGTAGACTCAGGGACCTGCAAGCCTTGAATGGTAAAAAAAGATTAAAACTCAAACTGCACAAGACAATATTCAACAAAATGATTGTAATATCAGTGTGTGTGCACAATGGTCGCAGTGGTTCCCAAAGTTGGGGTCAGGACCCCACTGTGGTTCACCAATATTTATTTACACGGGGGGGGGGGGGGGGGGGGGGGGGGTTCCAGATGATTTTCACAAATTCAAATAGCTCAACCCATCTCAGCCTTTCTTACAGGGCACCTTACAGACATGAGTCATGTCACCAACGTGCTGTACAGGAATGGAATAAAACAGATAAAACCAACAGAGAAAATTATGACCAACAAAGTAACAATTACAAGGTCAAATCATATAAAATAATAGCAACAGCTAACTCACAGAGTTTAAAATCACATCATTAAAGTTAGTCTTCAGGCTCATTTTAAAAACTCTGTTGATGAAGAGAGCCTAACAGATAAGGAAAGGGCGTTCCACAGTTTTGGACCCAGAAGTTCCGATCCCCGAGTTCTGGGAGCTAAAAGCAGCAGCTGGTTCTTGCAGCGAAGCGTTAGCGAAACATCACAGTCAAATGGGCCAGAGCACCCCCCAACTCTCACTGAAGCTTTCTGAACAAGCTGCAGTATTTACAGAGTTTCTGTAGTCTGGGCACGAGGTAATGAACACATGAACAAAAGTCTCAAGAAACCATCTAGTCAAGAATGGCTTTAACGTAGCCAAACATCTCACAGGATGAAAGAAAGAAGATAGCACAGCACTAACGTGAGCATCAAAGCAAGAGGCACTGTCAATCTTCACGCCAAGATTTACAGCAGAAACACTCAGGAAGGGATTTATTTCATCACAGTCCACCTTGGAAGGAACGTGACCATTCGGCCCAAACAACGCTGCCTCTGTTTTATTTTCATTAAGCCACAGGAAGTTGTTTGTCATCCGTACCCTGACCTCAGCCAAACAATCCCTGAGATTTCTAATCGGGCGGTCTTCAGTGTCATCCAAAGGTAAGTGTAGTTGTCACTTGTCAGCGTAAAGATGGAACCCAATTCTATACTTCTGCAGGATGTCACCCAGTGGCCGAGTATAAATAGAAAACAACAGGGGTCCCAATATCAAACCCTGCGGGACCCCCCAAGGTAGATACGCTGATAAACAATAGCTGAAGGCGTATTTCTAGCATAATCGTTACAAAAATCGAACCAAAGTGTTGTAGATAGAGAAAAGTGAGCACGAGCTGAAGCAATTTTTTTATGCTCTGAAGTCTATTTTATTCAGCTTTTTAGTCAGGTTTATTTTGTCAAATCAGAGAGAACTGGGATGTGTTGACTGGTGCTATTTTTAGGGTCTGGAGCAAACGTGCACCCAGGAAAGTACTCTCTTTATTCCCAGAAAGGCAGATTATGAATCAATCATCTGATTTGAATGTAAAATACTTGTTTATACAGTCTGAGTAGATCTTTAGTTTATCTTATTGTGTTGATTAAGTCTCAAAAATATGAAGGTATTATAAATGAACAGAGTCAAAGAATCAGCCAAATCATCGCAACTCAGCCTGTGTAAAAGTTTTAACTATTCCAAATAATCTGCATTTTCAAAGAAGATCTGGCTCCTTCAAAATAAAACAAAGTTATTAGGAATGACTCAGAGCTGCACCGCATGCAAACAGTGTTTATTTGAATAACCGACCTCGTGATGGTGCTAGAGGGAAAAGTGAGCACCTGACCAAAGTAATCAGAGTAACACCGGAGACTGTACCAAAAATATCTCACACAAATTCTTGTTTTGGCTAAAACTCCTGACAATATACAAATATACTGAAACAGTTTATGGAAAACTCTTGTGAAAAAAATAGTTATTGAAGTTAGTTATTTACACAATAAACGGTTTTTCTTGCTGACAAGCGTGTAAAACTGATGCAACTTGACTTTTACAGGAATCCCATCCAACGGTAAAGCTTCTACGTATCAGCAAATAAAGTTCTAGTGCTGACTGAGTTCTGCACCTGTTTTCATTCTAGCAAAAGTTTTCTGTTTTGAGTCTACACCTCTGATCCTTCCCCCCCCCCCCCCCTCTCTCTCTCTCTGTCTCTCTCTCTCTCTCTCTGGTTTTACTTGTCTGCCTGAACAAAGCAGCAAACACAAACCTTTTTGGTCTCGCTGCAACCAGGAAATTAATCAAAGGCTGAGCCAAGACGTGTGAGAGCAGCAGGGTGACATGAAGAGACATGAAGAAGAGGACACTGCTCCCTTTCAGGGCATGACACAAAACATGTTTCTGCTGTGCTGCAAGTAGATCTTCTTGCTCTGTTGACCTTGAGAACGTAGGACTGGTTTGCTGCTCAGATAAATGCTGGTGAGCAAATTTTATTTCTTAACAGTGGTGGGAAAAAAAGGTTTGTTGGTCTTTTTGGAGACGGACAACAGAAATAAAAGGGTTCAGATGGTAAAATTCTGGATGCTTGTCTTAAACGCTAATTTTAATTCATATACATACATTTTTAAACTTTGAGCTAAATGTTGGTTTTTAAACTAAAACTGTGTCAGAACCTGATTTTAGCATGACTGTAGGATCATGAGCTTCAAGAGGACTGTTGTGGTTATACGACTTATGCGCTTCACATGCTGATTACAGGATGATGTGATTCTGTTTGACTCTCTCCTCCAGACAATAGTTAAATAAGATAGGATGCACACTTTTCAGATCAAGCCGAGGACTCGCAAAGATCATCGTATAGACGACAAATGTCAGAGCGAACGCCCTAAAACCTGAAAAACTCCACCCATCTTCTGCTTAGAGACTTCCACACCTCGTGGCACTCCACTGATCATCACACCCCAACACACAGAGACACAAACTTTTGAGACACTTTGACTTCACGTTGCTTTCAAACACACACAAGTGACATAATGTCAGGAGCCTCTAAGAGCCCCAAGCTGAGCTCCCAGTTTCCTACCAGGGAAGACCTGCGGCTGCAGGAGAAGGCCAGTAAAAGACTGCAAAAGCTAAAGGAACTGTGCACAAATGCCCGTCTGGGCCTGAAGAACAGCCCTCCGTACCTGCCTGAGCTGGTTCGAGAGACTGCCACGCTCCTCTCACAGGTCTGGGAGCCTTACAAGGGCCTGGGACCGTCAGCAGGCCTGCTGCCACGGGGAGATGAGGCCAAGTATCTGAGAGTCCACATCAAAAACCTGCTGGATAAGACGGACCGGGCCGTGCTGCTCTTTAAAGATGGAAAAGAGAGGATGTTTGACGAGACATCGAGTCACAGGTAAGAAGGCCTCGGGCTCCAACACGAGTTCTTAATCATGTCAGAAACCTGGCTGATGTTTAAAACTCTCTTTTTATTTCACATCAAAATTAATTTTGGTAACACTTCACAATAAGAGTCTCTTTACTAGCGTTATTTGGTGCATTATTAAGCATTAATGAACAAAGGCTCCCTTTATTAACGTTACCGCTATTGGCAACTATTAAATGTCCAGGTTACGACGAAGAGCCGGGGGGGGGGGGGGGGGGTCTGATTAATAATGCATTACTTAATATTGTGAAGTAAGTTAATGGTTAGTTTATTAATGCTTAACAATGTACAAGTATTATTAAAGGGATTCATAATGTAAAGCGTTACCTAATTTTCTTCTAAAATGCACAACAAAAAAATGGTAGAATTTGTTTTTTTTAAATTAGAGAAGATAACATACAAACAAAATGCACCTTACATTATATATTCAAAAGATAATCATTACATGCATATTAAACATTTTCACGTATATGAAAAAATAAAAATGAAAAAAGAAAATCTAAAGATGGGGTCACATAATTAACAGATTATTAACTTACTAACTCAAAATCTTCTACAAAGGAAATAAACAAACCAGCCTTTTTCTTTTTAACTAAATTCAAAGATTTAACTAATAATTTTAAGTCGTTTTTCCAATAGGCTAGTGTTGGTTTGGTCTTAAAAAATCGACATTTATGTATAAATTGTTTACACAAAATTAATAACACATTAACACCATAACTAACTTTCTTTTCTTTCAAAAACACCTGGTAGAAAACATTTAATTTTCTGGATTTTTTTTTAGGTATTTGATACATTATACTTTTTTTTTTAACAATAATGCCTAAAGTGTAATGATGGTCTGTGAGGACTCAAACAGGCAACCGCACCCAGAATGACATTTAAAAGTTAATTCCTGAAGCTGAGGTAAGGACCTCGTCGACTAGTCGGTGATTCAAGTCGTAATGCAGAAGAGTGGTGAAAGGACGGGTTCGGGTCAGAACCAGGGAGACAACAAGCAGAATCTTCCAATAGGGCACAGGCTGAAGACAGGAGTCAGGAAAAAGATACAGGGTTTTCACAAAAAGAGGCCGAGGTATGCAGGTGGGGCGAGGCACGAGGGCAGAATCCAGGCGGTAGAAACGCTGTCAGGAACAAGAAATCAGTCATGGAAAAGAATTGTGGACACCGTCTCTAAAGGCTTTAATCAGGCAGAGAGTTTGACTAGCTGGTGAAACAGGTGAGCAGCATGAGCCCAACTAATGAGAGCTGTAGCATGATCATGACATAAAGGGCATTTACATCAAAACTATTGAGCTTGTTTTCACTATAATTTACTAGTTAAACAAAACAATTAAAAATAGCCACAAAAATCACATTTTAAACAATAGAAAGAATAGAGTAGAAGGAGTCACCGCTCGTCTAAGAAAGGTGCTGGATCAAAAAGTGGAAAAAACAAAGGAAGAATCCGCACACTTCGATCTGCGATTTAGGAGTTTATCGGTCAAGCTTTCGGTCAGAGACCTTCATCAGGAATTGTGGCTAACCCTAACCCACAATTCCTGATGGTCTCTGACCGAAAGCTTGACCGATAAACTCCTACATCGCAGAATGAAGTGTGTGGATTCTTATTTTGTTTAAACAATAGAAAAAAGAAAGAAAGAAAGAAAGAAAGAAAGAAAGGAAGGAAGTAATCTTTTATTTAGCACTGCTCAAAATAAAAATCACGAGGCGCTTTGCAAAAACAAAAAATTTAAAATATAAAAGGTATTCTTTTTTAAATGTTTTAAAATATGTTTAAAATGAGAAAAATAATGTGATTCAAAAATGTAAGGAATGGAGAGAGAAAATGAATAGGAAAGAGAGAAATCAGTGGATCCCGGGAAAGACTGTAACCCCGAAAAAGTTCATTGAACTCAAAATTTATGAGGAAACTGATTACCTAATAATGTTTAAGTTAACTTATCTAAAAACTATAAGTTTACCATAACTTAAAAAACATGACCTAAATAAAATCAAAGCATTTAACTACCTCCAACCTATAACTTGGTACTTAAGCAACTTACAAAGTTTAATTTAACTAAACTTGCATATCTTATTTTATTTGAACTTCATAACATGTTTTTACTAATTTAAATATTATAACTTGTATGAACTCTAAATGGACCTAATATCCCCCTAACCCAAATAAGTTGAATTTACTTAGAAATGACAATGTGGCAGGCTGGTGAAGGCAGTAACTAGCACCAGATCATGACTCACGCACCCCTAGATGCTAACAGCCAATGAAAGTGGAACACTCAAAGTCAAGTCAAGAGCATCTGGTGTGAACAACCACAGTATTATTAACAATGGGACAGCACAGCCGTACAGCATTACTTTGACCAACCTCCTCACTTATGGTGCCAACATGATACAAAAAGTAACACCACATCTGCAACACTGAATGAAATAATAACTGAGAACAACAATACTCCACAATAAACATGCATAAACACCCCAGATTAGAGCTAAATAACTGAAAACATGACTACCCACAATGCACCTCCCCCACCAGCTGTTTATTGTTCCTGAAATCCAACAAAATTGCTAGTTTGTGGTTGTTTTTCTTGTAAATCCACAAATATTTAAAATAATATACAAGTCTGTTTATCAGACACACTTTAGGGTTGACGTAAAGATGAATGGAATAATATAGAAACATAAAAATAATAAATCAATCATTTTTCAGTTAACATTACTCATTAAAGTTCAGCTGATTAATTTAAGTTATGTTTACTTAAAAAGGAAGTAGTTTGGATTAATTAAAACATTTGTACTTAAAACAAGGAAAAGGTTGAACAAGCTCAACACATTTGAGTTCTAAAAACATTTTTTAATTATGAGTTTAATCTACTCAATATATTTGATTATTTTGAACTTTTGGGTTTATATAGCAGAATAAGGAGAGGGTGGCGGCAGGTCACGCCAAAGCCAGCTTGAGCAGGTGAGTTTTCAGCTTCTTTTTGAAGGAGACCAATCAGGGGAGAGGGTTGCAGAGTATGGGGGCCACAGCATACTAAAAGGTGATTTTACACAGAAATTACATTTTAACAAACAGGTATGACACGTTCATTTTCAGCCTTTGCTTTCCTTTAAAAGGAAGATAACATTTGTATTGCTATATTCTTTCCTGCTGAAGTTACACCTGCGGCTGACAGTAACTTCACCGGGAATTCGCTTCGTAATTCCACTGGCAGCAGATGACAGAAATGTTTGCTAAGTTACGTGGTTACTGATAAACAGCATTCCATTCATATCTAAACAAGTGGAAATGTGGGACTGATATGGCATCAGATGTGCAGAAAAACAAAACAGACTAGAGTAAATTCCTAATAATGAACTAGTCATGATGTTTCAGCTCAAACGGGTTGTTTTTGGAAACTAAAAAACTTCAGTTATAAATCAATGTGTCACTATGAACCAATATGTGTGTAGTGTAGAGCCATAATTCTGTAGAATCTACTGTAGGAATCTGAGACTAGTGCTTCTTGATTATAAAACGCACAGAAAAGCAATTTTTAATATGATATTTAACTATTTCATGGGTTAATCATTTAAAAATTCCCAGCTGCAATAACAGTTTTGACCCAGAATTCCAACTAACACACCATGAAGATAGAAACCTGCAAAACAGGGGCGTGTCCAGGGAGTGGCCTGGGGTAGCACATGCCACCCTTAGAATCTGATTGGCCACCCCAGGTGCCACCCTACTAAAGTTCCAGTTTAAATTGACTTTACGTTGTCGACAAAATGCTTGGGTTGTAAACTCCAAAAATAGTGTGTGGTAGCACGCACCTTTAACACTGTCTTCTAGCCCAGGCCTACAGAACATTTCAGTATTATTATTTATTATTTTTTCATATTCACATAAATAATATTTAGAGTCCCACTCAACTCCAGTTGGTGGCAGTAATGCAACAAGAAGTGACTTGCTAACCACCACAAAACTAGAAGATGAATAGAAAAAAATGGTGATTGTGCAATGTGAAACTCCAAAATTCACTAGAAAGTAAATAAATAAATAAATAAACAAACGATTTGTGTAAATAAATAAATAAGCATAACCATTGGTGCCACCCATGCATAAACAAGTGCCCCACATGGGCCACCCCATTTTAAAAGTCCTGAACACGGCTCTGATGCAAAATAACATCGACTTGAAGGACTATTTGCATTAAAGTGACTTCCTTCCGTCTGCTGTTTGGGTGAACATTTCTGAGCAGCTAAACGGAGCGAGAACTTTGTTTGGAGATCGGGCCGCCTTCTTTCATTCCTGCTGGGAATACTAACGATGGATGTGGAAACGGGGCCAAACCTGCATCTTTGTGATGCTAATCGGAGGAAAAAAAGCAACAACTTGCTTTGAATCTGAGCAGCTTGAGAAAAGTGGGACGATATTGTTTCTGAGGAGACTTTCTTTTTTGGGGCCTTGATGCACAAGCTCCTCAGGAGGGCTGACGATCTTTTGTCTTTCACCCCTTTTTCTCACATTGAGTCACATCATGATATTCTGCTCAAACTGGAGAATTAGCAGCTTGAAGATCAGCGCTCACAAAATCCATTATGAGATGCTAATATTTTCCAGAGTGCTGTCCGTCCATATGAGTTGGGTTTTTTCTGTCTGTGGCTGAAAAGATGACCTATTTGTGACAAAGTTCATGCAGAAAAGTGCTCATCAGAAAAATTATTACACAGAAATTAACTTTTCTAACTGATCTCTTCTTCAAATTCTGTTGAGTTTGTCGGCTGAGTAATAAGAAACTTTATTGATAAAATAAATGATGTAGATGGACTAAATACCAGTAAGGTCCAAAAAATACTTTTGTTCACAATTAGAATAAAATGCAATTCCCTTATTTGACATTTTTTTACCCTTTAGCTGGTATTTCACAACTTCTACATCTCCAGAATCTGAAAATGAAACATGCCATGTTAGTGAATCTTCTTCTTGCACCACAGATGGGTCTTTCACCGCAGCAAGTCATGCATGAGCAGCCATGCATGAGGCTCACATACTGTTATGCGTATTTATGTCAAATTGTTTAAATATCATCTTGTGGGTTTGTAAATTGTTATGCATTCACATCCTCTTTAGCAGTGTCTCTGAAGTACATGATCAGTTTATTTGTGAAAAACCAAATGCTTTATGATGTAATAAATCTTCCCGTTAGCCATCAGAAACAGATCTGTGAAGGTTCTGGGTTTTTTTTAAACGCAACGCGCCGGTGATTTCAGCTTACACTGACAGGAATTCTAAAAATACATGCAAATAAACTCAAGAACCATTTACAGAACAATAAAAAGGGTTTTTATAGATCAGTTCGCAATAACTGTTAATGTTTTTATTTCATATTCAACTCACAAAATATGTAGGCAAAGGTTGGAGATAAAAAAAAGTCCAAATGGGTTCAAATGTTAGAATCTTCTTTTCATGTAAAATAGAGCAAAAATAATGTACCTATTTGTAGCATTACCGTGAATATGGAGGAAGCTCTAATAATAAAAGTTGAGTTACTCTAATTTGGTCTGAAGTGTTGCTCTTCACTTCTTACGTTTAAAATAGCAACATGGGACGGACTGAGCTTCTATACCCGCTGAACCAGGGGTGGAAAAAGTACTTTTTATTTCTTACTGTAAACACAAGTAGCCTTTGGGTGAACACTACCAAGCATGGAAAGAACACTGAAGAGCAAAACTTAAAACACAATTTTCAAAAGGGAACACAATGAATTACACACTGAATGTATGACAGTGCCCACTTTTCTCTGAGACAAAGATTAGACATCACACAAATTTTGAGACAAAACATTTTATTTTTACAGTCCCCCCCCCCCCCCCCCCAAACACACACACACAAATTTTGAGACAATACATTTTATTTTGACAGTTTACCCATCCCCCCACCCCACCCCCCACCCCCACCCACCTACACAAATTTTGAGACAAAACATTTTATTTTTACAGTTCCCCCCCCCCCCCCCCCCCCCCCCCCCCAAGCAT
This sequence comes from Nothobranchius furzeri, assembly GCF_043380555.1. NCBI lineage: Eukaryota > Metazoa > Chordata > Actinopteri > Cyprinodontiformes > Nothobranchiidae > Nothobranchius > Nothobranchius furzeri. The sequence goes on along the minus strand of NC_091745.1, from coordinate 75,986,241 downwards.
AATCATGGGGCATCATGCCGCCAGTCTCTGTCTGGCCAGAGGGCCTCATTACAGTTTTTTTCGATTGCTAAAACGCGTTTTTCAAAACTGTACGTTTCTTTCAGAACTGCACACACAAAACCCCAAACATAACACACAAATCCCTAAACTGTGGCTTCCCTTTGCAACAAAACCCTGCCATCACGCATCTTAACATGTTCCCAAAATGGAACACATGTTTTCATTTGGTGAACACAGCCACATTTTCACATGACACACACATACCATTCATTGCTTAAACACAAGTAGCCTTTGGGTGAACACTACCAAGCATGGAAAGAACACTGAAGAGCAAAACTGAAAACACAATTGTCTAAATGGAACACAATGAATTACACACTTAATGTATGACAGTGCCCACTTTTCTCTGAGACAAACATTAGACACCCCCCCCCCCCCCTACATTCAAGCACAATCATGGGGCATCATGCCTCTGGTCTCTGTCTCGCCAGAGGGCCTCATCAACATCACCGGCGATGTCCTCCTGGTCCAAACAGCGCTGGAAGTACCGCCTCGAGTGCCTCATGAAGCCCTGACAGGTCTCAAAGGCCACATCTCTACATGCCTCCTCCATGGCTTGAAGCAGTGGGACCGGGCTCTGTGGATTCCTTTCGTACACCTTCCACCTCCAGACTGAGAAAAACTCCTCAGTGGGATTGAGGAAGGGGGAATAAGGTGGAAGGTATAAAATGGAAAACCGTGGGTGGTCCTGAAACCACTCATACACATGGGTAGCCTTGTGGAAACTTACTTTTATGCTGCAGTCCCTGACTGCAAATTGCTCGCCAGAGCCGAAAGTTTAGAGATTTGAATGTTTGTGTGTTGTTGATTGAAGCTTTGAGAATTTATGTGGAAAGTGTGTGTAAACCTGAAAATTGGTGTGCTGTGTTCTGACAGCAAGGTCATGTGAAATTGACATCAGAGTATAAAGGAGGAAAATCAGAGTTCTAGTATGATAAGGAAATCTTAAGTAGTGATAAATTGAGTCAAGTGATTGGGAACAGAAGTAGAGGTTGTGAAAATTGAGCCTCATTTTTGCTTTTTGAGTTTTAGCAATCGAAAAATACTGTAACATGCATTGTTATGTTCATTCTTTACTTAAAACAGATTAAATCACTATGTTTAGAGGAGAAAACCTTAAATAAACCAGAAAGAAGCTCCTTTACATCTGATGCAGCTGCAGTGGAACTCTAAACCAGTCTTTGAGTGTGATATCACGCGCAACACCGAGGTGCATGTGGGTCAAAAAAAGTCAAGCAGTTTAAAAATAGAAAACAATCTCATCAAAACAGACAAATGAAACCGCTTCATAGTGATCTGAAGTGTCACACTGGCCACTGGAACATTTTGTGGTGTTTACAGACAGCGTGCAGCAGCCAGCATCCTGTTAGCATGCTGGACTATTGTGCGTTTACCCGTGTGTGTGTGTGCGTGTGCATGCATGCGTGTGTCTGTGGAAAATATCAGCAGTGCTCAACCGACACTCAGCACAGAGAGACACTGACAGTGCCTTCATTGCTTTTTTTTATCAATGTGCACAAGGACTTGTTAAGTAATGCAATTCCTCGTGTTCATTTGAGTCGTTTGGCCTATTTGAACAAATGAGTGCAACTATAAAGTCATCATTTAACTATAAAGTCAGATGAGGTACAGAATTGTTATGCCGATTTAAGATTTTTCAAAAAAAAAAAAAGTAATGAGGTCAGATGGGATTTTTTTAATCCCACCGTTTGTTTGACCTCTCATAGTTTATTTTAAAGGGGCCGTGTCATATCTGGAATGAATGTAACCTGAAGACTTGGAAGATCAGCCAAAACACCAAAGCAGTGAACCGTTTTTAAAGATATTTGTTTTAGAATGTGGGGGAATAAGGGAAGAGTAGAAAGTTCTGCTGTTGGGAAAACTGGAGACAGAGCATGTGCTGTGATGGCAGGGAGAAGGGGGGAAACTGTCTTGGTGCCAGCTATGGGAACCCTTCTTCTTGTCTGTGGATTTCAACTCCTCTCTTCAGAATGAGACAGACAATTAGTCCCGCCCAACAGAAGTTCATGAACCCAAAATTCAATGTCTATGTGAGGTACAGGCAAGGTCACACAGACAGGCAGAAGTATACACCTTTAATACAGAATGCAGAATATGTATCAGGGGGTAGAACAGGAATCGGTAGTCAAAGTTCAGAGCCAAGGTCGGTGTCCAGATGACAGATGGGGGAGAGAACCCGTGGACAGAAAACGTGGTCAAAAAAATCAGAAAAGGGTTTGGCTGAAAAGTATCGCTGGAGTCTCTACTGGCACAAGGCTGTCGATCATCTGGCAGGGAGACAGAGACAGAGCTTTGCTTAGAGAGAGGAGCGCACCGGTGCAGCAGGGAGACAATCAGGCAGGACTCAGGTGAACTGTGTGAAGCTGATTAGTAACAGGAGGACTGGCAGAAAGGAAGAAAAAAAACATGACAGGCATGGCAGAACAACGTGGAATCATTACAATATCATGAGCTTTTTACCATGTGATATTATTTCCTCATGAAAAGAAAACCCAAACCCGTTTTCGGCTAAATTCATACATTTTCCTGCTTCAGCTGCAAATTGTGAGTTTTACTTTGAAAATCCTGTAAATCGCGAATGGAAACCAATTCCATCATCCGGCCCTGGTCCTCTCCCGGAAGCTAGTCTCTGATCTGAAACCTGCCTCCCCAGGCCGGTACAGGACATGTCTCTAATGGGCCTTTCCCATCTTTACCGGGTCAGCCCGGGCCGGGTAGCCCCAGTCGGCCCCAGCCTGGCCCGGTTGACTCAACACATCCTTGCCTTAAGCCCATGTGGGCTGATTCTACCCACCAATCAGAGGCTTGCTCTAATGGAAGGTGTGAATTTGCTGTCAGCGGTGGGTGTGTTGGCCCTGGTCGGCCTGAAGCAGACCTCCTCGAGAAGAGGGCTGAGAATGAGCCTTGGTTGGCCCGGAAAAATACCAGGCCACCCAGATATGTAAACAACCTACGCTACCCGGCCCGGGCCGACCCGGTACAGATGGGAATGGCCCAAAAGATGTGTGGAATCAACCGGGCCAGGCTGGGGCCGACCGGGGCTACCCGGCCCGGGCCGACCCGGTACAGATGGGAATGGCCCATTAGGTGACTAGTGCTTTGTACAAACCCAGTAGTCCAGTAGTTAGAGTGCCAAGGCAGTCACTGGACTACCAAAGCCAGTGCAACAGCAGGCTGGCCTAAGGCACTGTTGTAGGTGTTTTGTCAGAGCAGGAGTGGGCGGAGCTTCAATGAAACAGTTTCATTTCCAGTTATGAATTCAGGCTGATTAAAATAACTCGTATTTCAGATAAATGACATCTCAACAGTGCCACTGGTGATGTTTTATCATATACTGTGCCTACCTTTACTCGTGATCTGGAACCTTTAACATTTATTTCATCTGTCGTCTTCAGGAGGAATCTGACCAAGCTGTCGCTGCTGTTCAGCCACATGCTCTGGGAGCTGAAGGCCATGTTTCCAGGGGGATATTTTCAAGGTGACACTTTTAAGGTGGCTAAGCCTGAGGCAGATCAGTTCTGGAGGAAATCCTTTGACAACATGTATGTGGACCATGTTTGTCATGTTCAGGGTTTTGTATGCTCGTGTGCATCTGTAAGCTCTTACTGTGCTCTAACAGGTGCGTAGTTCAATGGAAAATCTTCAAAGAGAAGCTGAAAAGCATCCATCCATTTGAGGAAGGGATGGAGTCCATGGCGCTCAAATCAACAATTGATCTCACCTGTAATGATCACATCTCGGTGTTTGAGTTTGACACTTTCATACGACTGTTCCAGGTGAGCTTAGAGGATGTTTTGGAGAGCATACGTTTTCAGTTCTTGCGTGAATTTGTCAAATCAAAATGTTCTTCTGATCTGATCTCGCCATCCCCTTTTAGCCCTGGAGGTCTCTTATTAGGAACTGGAACCAGCTAGCGGTGACCCATCCAGGGTACATGGCCTTCCTCACGTATGACCAGGTTGTAGCTCGGCTGGAGCATTGCCTTCACAAACCTGGCAGGTGAACATCAGCACAACCAAAGGAGCAATGTTCTTTGTTTTAGCTATGTGGTCATAAAAGTTAACATTCTGCAAGTTAACAAGTTCCTGCTGAACAAAATAAGACATATAAATTAGTATGTGAGACTACGGGGTTTCATATTTGGTTTGGGTTGATTATTGTTAACTTATTTGCATTTTAACTTTGCCTTGCATGCTCCGACTTCTACATTTGTGGGAATGTTCACTAAAGCAAACCTGCTGTTGCCTTTTTACGAATAACTGTTTAATTTAACTTTATGCATCAGAAATACTCAAAACAGTAAGAGCAGATTTAAGCTCGTGTGTCTTTAGAGGTGCAACAAGTAAGAATTTTTCTGTGAAATAATAACACAACAGTCTCAAGTCTCAAATATGTTGGAGAGAAGGTTACATTGAAACTGATTTCCTTCTGGATGGTTGCCAGGTTTTATCCTTTAAAAAGGTAGAAGAAGAACATAGTCGTTGTTAACCCTTTGTCCCACCTCCAACTAAAAGGTTTCAGAGTCTGTGGGGTTGCCAAGACTGTGTTGGCATTTGTAATTCAACACTGAATGACTCTAATATCAAGAGTTAGTGAAGAGGGCTAGAGGCTAACATTGAGCTAACAATGCTAACAGTGCAAACAATTGGGTCTAAAACTATCTCAAGCTACTTTTTCAATTACCATCTTACTGTGTTTGACTTGTCTTCAATCGTCATCTAGAATCTTCTGACCCTGAGCCGTAAATGGCCACAGTTGCTCAGGGTGGACTCGTTTGTTTTGAATCATGGACTGCAGAACCGAGATTTAATCCACTGGATGTCATTCTTTCTTTGTGCACCTTTAAGCGTCGTCGTCATCTTCCTCCACTTATCCGGGTCCGGATCGCAGGGGCAGCATCCCAACTAGGGAGCTCCAGACCGCCCTCTCCCCGGCCACCTCCACCAGCTCCTCCGGCAGGACCCCAAGGTGTTCCCGGACCAGATTGGAAATGTAACCTCTCCAATGTGTCCTGGGTCGACCCGGGGGCCTCCTGCCGGCAGGACATGCCCAAAACACCTCCCCAGGGAGGCGTCCAGAAGGCATCCTGACCAGATGCCCAAACCACCTCAACTGGCTCCTTTCGATCCGGAGGAGCAGCGGTTCTACTCCGAGTCCCTCCCGAATGTCCGAGCTCCTCACCCTATCTCTAAGGCTGAGCCCGGCCACCCTACGGAGGAAACTCATTTTGGCCGCTTGTATCCGCGGTCTCGTTCTTTCGGTCATTACCCAAAGCTCATGACCATAGGTGAGGATTGGGACGGGGTGGGCCCGAACCGGATACATGGGCGAAAGCCCGGCCACCAGGCGCTCGCTCATGGGCCCCAACCCCAGGCCTGGCTCCAGGGTGGGACCCCGGTAACCCTCCGGGCCGGGTACTCCGCCTCTTTGATTGTACATCCATGAAAGATCCTCTGAACCGTTCTTTGTCTCACTCTTCACCTAAGACCAATTTGTCATAGGAGACCCTACCAGGGGCACAAAGTGCCCCAGACAACATAGCTCCTAGGATCATTAGGGCACTCAAACTCCTCCACCACGATAAGGTGACGGTTCAAGGAGGAGTGACGGTTTAAGTGTGTTTCTACTTAAGTGTTCTAACAAACGAGGGGGTTCTTTTCTATCCAGCTACATCTTCCGTCTGAGCTGCACAAGAATGGGTCAGTGGGCAATCGGCCACGTGACCTCTGAAGGAGACATCATCCAGACCATTCCTCAGAACAAACCTCTCTGCAAAGCACTTATTCAGGGCTTCAAGGAGGGCTGGTGAGTAGCACCACACACACACACACACACACACACACACACACACACGCACGCATACACGCACACACTCTCTCTCTCACAAAGCCCAATTATCCCCCGTGTGATTACGTTTTATTGCTAAGTGCAGTGTGTTCCTGTGCCTGCAGCTACATGTACCCAGATGGACGGGATTTGAACCCTCGCCTGACGGGTTTGTGTGAACCTTCTAGCAGGGAGAAAGTCACAGTAACAGAGGTAAGAAGAAGCCCCTCCTGTAGCAGCAGAAGGTGAATTTGTATTAATCGTTTCATATTTTGGGACATTCTTTGCTCTGTTCTGTCTCTCTGACCCCCCCCCCCCCCCCCCCCCCCCCCCACAACCCAACAGGAGCAGTATGAGCTTTACTGTGAGATCGGCAGCACCTTCCAGCTGTGCAAGATCTGCACAGAGAGGGACAAAGACATTAAGATTCTGCCCTGTGGACACCTCCTATGTCGACCGTGTCTCACAGGCTGGCAGGTAAGAAGAACCTTTGTCTATTTACGTTAAATTCCCTCCTGCTGATGCAGCTCTTCACAGAGCAGCCGTAGCCTTACCGCAACATTTTAGTGTTCAGTGATGGGAAACACGAGGTCGAACAAGCCAGACGCCCTTCTGTAGGCCCTTGTTTGACTGGTGGGTGTTGCTTTATTTTATTGTTACACCTATTTGAATGTGGTTTGGGTTCAGAGTCAGAAATGAGGTCCGTGTTTCCCATATAAACCTTTTCTTTAAATCTGCTGCTGTTTTCAGAATGTGTGTGTGTGTGTGTGTGTGTGTGTGTGTGTGTGTCAAATAAATGATTTATAGATTTTTATTAAATAATTTGCAACATCTTGGTGCATGGTGGTGCAGTGGTTAGCACTGTTGCCTCGCAGCAAGAAGATTGCAGGTTCGATACCCGGCTGCAGTATTTATGTGTGGAGTTGCGTGTTCTCCCCATGCATGCGCGTGTTTCCTCCAGGTACTCCAGTTTCCCCCACAGATCACAACATGCCCAATAGGTTAAAATTGTACACGTCTTTGGATAAAACATAAACATTTTAATCACTGGACAAATTAATAAGTGTTTGTTACGCATACTGTTGGTGAAAAAGAAACTAAACTGATCAGTTTCTTGCCAAATAATAAGTCATATCTCTTCAAATTCAAAAATACTTTAATTCAGTTGTTTCAGTACACACAATTCTAAGATCAGACATACATACATAGACACATGACAAGAACTGGCGACTGTGGTCATTCTCAACCCGAGTCGCGCTACCGTTATAGATCAAGAGGGTTTATATGAGGATAGCCGGGGGAGGGGGGGGACTTCAGAATCACCCCGAATAAACCTTTCTCAGTAGCCTAGTGATAGAGTGTCCGCCCTGAGATCGGGAGATCAGGGTTCGATTCCTGGTCCGGTCATACCAAAGACTTTGAAAAAATGGGACCCAATGCCTCCCTGCTTGACACTCAGCATTAAGGGGTTGGATTGGGGGGTTAAACCACCAAATAGTTCCCGAGCGTGGCTGTGTCTGCAACTCACCGCTCCCCCATGGGATGGGTCAAATGCGGAGAATAAATTTCGCACACACCTGTGTGTGTGACAACTAATGGGACTTTAACTTTAACTTTAACTTTGACAGAGAGGATAGCTTTGCTATGCAAAAAACAAAAAACAAAAAAAAAACACCTCAGACAGATATGCACACAGGCTTCAGACAACACACAACATAAGTGTCCACTAGGTGGGGGGCAGGATTGAGACTCTCCTCACTTCAGAGCATGAATTGAACTGAATTGAATCATCAGTTTCAGTACAGCGTGAACTCACAGCTGAACATGTTGCACCTCTGGATGATCCAGCCCCACATCAGGCCTGCTCACTTCTGCAGTAGTAATTTTCCAACTTTCTGCTTCCTCATTCACACACAGAATGACATTAAAGAATGTTTTTGCTGCCGCTTTCAAACCATAGCATCAGGCCCCGCCAGCCAGTTCAGGAGGTTCGCAGTTTTTAGAGAAAGAAAAGAAAGAGAAGCAGACTACTGAGTCCTGACATTTGGCTCAGAGTTTCCTGTGTGAGCTCAGCTTCACATCCTCCCCAAACGGTATCGGTTCAATTCTCGGTGTAAAGTCAACAATGTGTTTGAGATGATAGTGTTGGGAAACAATAAAGTTTTCTTCTAAATTGGTTTAAATTGTGGCCAATGAAACTTTTTGATAAACAGTAAGTTTTGATAAAACGCAAGAATAATAAAGCAGAAGTAAAAAAAAAAGAGTTCCAACGTGTCTCCACACAGTCATAGATGGTCAATAAACCCAGACAGATATGTTTAAACGTCACAAATCACCTTCATTTTCACCTCATCTTCAAAGTGGAAAAGCACGATCTAACAGCATCTGTTCAACGTGGTATTTTCCACCACGTCTTCCTCTATTCTTTGAAAATGAGTTCAACATATTCCCCTAGACAGTACAAAAGGTGTGAAACAGTTAAATTTAAATGTAAGTGAACGTATGTTTACATTGACTTTCCTTGTGTTTGCCTGTCTCGGGTCCTTGGTGATGATTTAGTTGAAGTCAGCGGGTCAAACCTGCCCGTATTGTCGCTGCAACATCAGAGGAACAGAGGCAGTCCTCGTTGAGCCCTACCTGAAACACAGCCATCAGTGGGAGGAGGGAGAAGGTGATGACAGCGACGAAGAAGACCACGAAGACATCGAAGTGGTGATAAAGGAAATTGCTGCCATGAGAAAGGTGTGTGGAGATGTAGGCCTGTTTTATACCATTTTATTTGGAACAATACTCATGAATGTTTTTTAACATATATACCGTATTTTCCGGACTATAAGTCGTACTTTTTTTCATAGTCTGGCTGGTGCTGCGACTTATATAACAAATTGTGTGTACCGCGCTGCTGCGGTCCAGGTTTCAGCTCCTCTGCCCCACTGGGAGGGTTCAAACACCACCATCATCTGCTGCAGACTGTGGCGGGGTGCTGCGGGCGCTCTCCCCGCCGGCTGGGAGGGTTTGAAACACTGCCATCCTCTGCTGGAGACCGTGGTGCGCTGCTGTGCCCTGATTGTTTATTCTGTCAATGTTACCGGTACTTGTCTTGCAATGTGAAACACTTGGTCTCAGATTTTGTAAGAAAAATAATAAAATTTCCCCCAAAAATGTGACTTACAGTCCAGTGCGTCTTATATATGTATTTTTCTTCTTCATTATACATTTTATGGCTGGTGCGACTTCTACTCTGGAAAATACGGTACTGTATGAGTTGCTCAATCCTAACAGATTGGATGTCAGTCATCTGAAATTATTCATATCTTAAATATTTCAAGATAGTTTAATAGAAACCTGTGTTATGGATTTACTGTTGGCATCATTGTACTGATGGTGCCACAACATACCATACCATACCATACCATACCATACCATACCATACCATACTTTACCTTACCAAATCATGCTTTACCTTACCTTACCAAGCCATACCATCTATCCTCCATCAATTTTCATCCGCTTATCCGGAGTCGGGTTGCGGGGGCAATAGCCTAAGTCGAGAGGCCCAGACTTCCCTCTCCCCAGCCACTTGGGCCAGCTCCTCCGAGGGAATTCCAAGGCATTCCCTGGCCAGGTGAGAGACATAGTCCCTCCACCGTGTCCTGGGTCTACCTTTAGTTCTCCTCCCGGTTGGACATGCCCAGAAAAGCTCACCAGGGAGGCGCCCAGGAGGCATCCTGACCAGATGCCCGAGCCACCTCAACTGGCTCCTCTCGATGTGGAGGAGCAGCGGGTCTACTCCAAGCCCCTCCCGAATGACAGAGCTTCTCACCTTATCTCTGAGGGAGGGCCCAGCCACTCTTCGGACAAAACTCATATCGGCCGCTTGTATCCGCGATCTCGTTCTTTTGGTCACTACCCAAAGCTCATGGCCATAGGTGAGGGTAGAAAAGTAGATCGACCGGTAAATCGAGAGCTTCGCCTTCTGACTCAGCTCTCTCTTCACCACGACAGACCGGTACAACGCCCGCATCACTGCAGATGCAGCACCAATCCGCCTATCGATCTCACGCTCCAGTTTTCCCTCACTCGTGAACAAGACCCCGAGATACTTAAACTCCTCCACTTGGGGCAGGACCTCATCCCTGACCCGAAGAAGGCGTTCTACCCTTTTCCGAATCAAGACCATGGTCTCAGATTTAGAGGAGCTGATTCTCATCCCAGCTGCTTCACACTCAGCTGGAATCGCTCCAGCGAAAGCTGAAGATCACGTTCTGATGAAGCCAACAGGACCACATCATCTGCAAAAAGCCGAGACCTGATCCTCAGGCCACCAAAATGGATGCCCTCCACACCTTGGCTTTGCCTAGAAATCCTGTCCATAAAGGTTATGAACAGAATCGGTGACAAAGGGCAGCCTTGGCGGAGTCCAACTCTCACTGGGAACGAGCCCAACTTACTGCCGGCAATGCGGACCAAGCTCTGACGCCGGTCATACAGGGACCTAACAGCCCGTATCAGAGGGCCTGGTAACCCATACTCCCGGAGTATCCCCACAGGGCCCCCGAGGGACGCAGTCAAATGCCTTCTCCAAATCCACAAAACACATGTAGACTGGTTGGGCAAATTCCCAAGCACCCTCCAGGATCCCCCTAAGGGTATAGAGCTGGTCCAGTGTTCCACGGCCTGAACGAAAACCACATTGCTCCTCCTGAATCTGAGGTTCAACAATCCGACGGACCCTCCTCTCCAGAACCCCTGAATAGATCTTACCAGGAAGGCTCAGGAGTGTGATCCCCCTGCAGTTGGAACACACCCTGCGGTCCCCCTTTTCAAATAAAGGGACCACCACCCCGGTCTGCCAGTCCAGTGGGACTGCCCCCGATGTCCACGCGGTATTGCAGAGCCGCATCAGCCAACACAGCCCCACAACATCCAGATCCTTAAGAAAATCTGGGCGGATCTCATCCACCCCTGGAGCCTTGCCACAGAGGAGCTTTTAAACCACCTCAGTGACCTCAGCACCAGAGATTTGAGAGGCCAACCCAAAGTCCCCAGACTCTGCTTCCTCACTGGAAGACGTGTCGGTGGGATTGAGGAGGTCTTCAAAGTATTCTGCCCACCGATCCACCTCGATCCTGAGTAGAGGTCAGCATGTCTGAACATGGTGTTCATTATGGACAATCCATGACATGCACAGAAGTCCAATAACAAAACACCGCTCAATGCCATACCATATAAATTCAAAACCTTGATTGGAAATCAGTTGAAGATAAAGTTTGCCTAATGAAAAAGAAGCTCTTTCCAGAACTTAAAAGAGAAATTTAGAAGTTATCAATCAAGTTTTAACACAAATCCTAAAATCAACAGGTAACCAGTTCAAAGAGGCCAACACTGGCGTAGCGATCTAAATTTTTCTTTCTTTTGCGGTGAAAAAAATTATCTTAACAGCTGTGGTCAACGAATTGATCAAAACATGGTTTACTGGTTATACCCGCACTGGGAGAGACAGATGTTGTACATCTGAGAACAACATGTATGTCTGCTCTGACTTCATGGAGGGAAAAGAAAAAAAAGGGGGCGGGGAAAAAAACTTGTAACCAGATTTCTCAAAAACACAACAAGTCCTACCTGCCATAGACAAAGAAGACAGACACACCTCTTACTTTTTGAAGCAAAGCCTCTGGAAAAAGATAAAATCTGTAGTTATAGCCATCATAAACCAGAGCAACATTTATAGCCTTCGTAAAACCCAAACCTCTCTGAAAACACAAGTTGTCTTTACTGCAAATTTGTAAATTACTAAACAAGCGAAAACTGTTCAATGTATTCTTTTTGCTATCACACCTGCTTATTACCAGCAACCACCCCGCCACATTTCCACCCACACTTGGGTTCCAGGGCCACTCCCAAATAGAATAGTACTACAGTAATCAAGACGCAAGGTTATAAAACCATGAATGACTATTTAAGTCTTTCTAGGAAACAAAAGACGTAACCTTTGACTGACGTCTAAGATTGTGAAATGCAGAAGACACCAACCCGTTGACGTAACTATCAAAGTTCAGAGCAGAATCACGTTTTACTGCAAGGTTGACCACATCATTTCCAAGAAGAAGTATAAGCGTAGCAAGGTCAACACACAGTATCTTGCCCCAAACAGAGCTCCAGCAAAGCCAGATTTTGTTGTAAGGAACATAATATTAATAATAAAATATAATAAAATGTAACAAAATATAGATGCTTGCTTGAATTGCTGCAAAAAGATTTGGGTTTTGAGTTATTTTGGAAGATTAAAGCTTTCGGTTTCTTGTTTCTTCTAGTATTTAGTACCTTTTCCTCTCCAAAATGTATTTGGAGGTAAGATTCTTACTACAACATACTTTGAAGAACAATGCTTCAAAAATGAACTATCTGTTTTAATCCAATCAAGTTGGCCACGTTAGCATTGAAGTTTCCTGGGGCGACAGTGGCACAGGAGTTAAGTGCTCACCCCGTAATCTGTCTTTTTATTATATTTTAAATGCTAAATTTAAATCAGAAGGTTGCAGGTTCGAGTCCCGCTCATTCTGTCGCTGTCGTTGTGTCCTTGAGCAAGACACTTAACCCACGTTGCCTGCTGGTGGTGGTCGGAGGGACCGGTGGCGCCAGCGCTCGGCAGCCTCGCCTCTGTCAGTACGCCCCAGGGCAGCTGTGGCTACATCGTAGTTCATCCCCACCAGTGTGTGAATGGGTGAATGACTGATGGTGTTGTAAAGCGCCTTGGGGGGTTCCAGAACTCTAGAAGGCGCTATATCAAATACAGAGAGAAAATACAGAGAAAAAACAAGATGAAGAAAATATCATTTCTATAGCGCCTCTCAAGATAAAAATCACGAGGCGCTTCACAAAAACAAAAATTGTAAAAATATAAAAAAGCATTTAGAAAATGTTTAAAAATATATTTAAAATAAGCAAAAATAGGCAATTGGGATTTAAAAAAATGTTAAGAGAGAGAGAGAGTGAACAGGAAAGAGGGAAATCAGTGGATCCTGAGGAAGGTGGAATAGGTGGGGAGAGCAGAATAAAGAGAGAGAGGTGAAGAAGGTCATACAAAAGCCAGCTTGAACAAGTGAGTCTTCAGCTGCTTTTAAAAGGAGACCACTGAGTCCACTAACCTCAGGCTCAGGGGGAGAGAGGTCCAGAGTCTGGGGGCCACAGCAGCAGATGATCTGTCACCTTTGACCTTTAGCCTGGTGCTGCACAACCAGTAGGCTTTGATCACTGGACCTCAGGGACCTGCTGGGGGTGTAGGGACTAAGAAGATCACCAATGTAAGATGGTGCTTGTCCATGTAAGGCCCTATAGACCAGAACCAGGATCTTGAAATGAACCCTGAAGTTGACTGGCAGCCAGTGAAGCTGGAGGAGAAGCGGGGTGATGTGGGTGTGTTTGGGAGTTAAAAGCACCTCATATCTTTGCAAAGTAAGCTAGTGACGTTTAAATTGTTTAAAATATTATTTCTTTGAATTCATCTGTAAAAGGTTACAAACGTTTTTTGAACAGTTCTCGAGTTTGGACTAGCAGGTACCCATCTCTCACATCAGAGCTCCTCCTCTACATCGTAAAAGTGTCGGTGCTCCACAGTTCCCGTCTTCCACCGGCCAATCTCAAACATCAGAAACTAACTCGCATGCTAGTTTAGCCCGCTTCCAAGCTGTACGTGACAATAGCTTCTCAGAATATTGTTGTTACTGTTTATCTCTATGACGCGTTTCTTGATTTGATAGTTGTGACCTGTTTTTGTCTTCTCTGCAGGCCAACAGTGACAGTGGAGCACACGTACACAAACCACAGACAAACAGGTGAAGTGTTGCTGGCAGAGCAGAGAAAAGAAAAACATGGGCTGGTTGTATTCTTGTAATAAATGCAGCTAACATGTTTTCCATCATCACATGTTCTGTGATGTGTTTTACTCATAATAGCGTTTTTTTTGTACATTTATTTAATTTTGTATGAAATTTGAATGTGTCCAATATTAAGTGACTTCTTCAAAACATTTGCAGCTATAAAATTTTTTCTGATTCTCATAGAAACAGCGCTGATTTCCTCGAAGAAACAACTCGTTCTTCCGCTAATGCTGAGTGTAAGTTACCGTGTGTTACTGTCTTGATTCCTGATATTTATTAGCTTGGCTTAGCTTAGCTCAGGAGTTAAATGTAGCATTTAAAGTATAATAAAAAGAACTGTGAAGGTTGAGTAAACACTATAAAAGTTGATGAATGTAAATTGGACAAATGCAACAACTATTTTCAGGTGTGAAAAACGTCTGATAACTGATATGTAGAGTCTGAAATAAAATAGATAATTAACTGTTGAGTATTAAAGGCCAAATCAAACAAAGCAAAAGTAAAAAAATTTAAGTTTGAAGTGACAATGTAAAGAAAAACAACAAATATTTATTTCAATATGTACAGTTTAGAGTTTTAAATAAACATTGGAACTAAATTGCCTTATTTTTGTTTAAGGGTTTTACTTCATCCCATGTAGCTCTAGTACTCGTTGCTTGATTTAACAAAATCATGCTGTCATGAGAAGAATATTTTATCTCAGCCATAAATTAAGTTTGTCTTTAAGACATTTTAGGCACAAAATAAATGATAGATCTGAGATTTACCTTTTTAAAGGTGTGGAACACTGAAAACCATTTTTAATTATTATTTCTGATTCTAACGGGTCACTATGAGTGTTTCATGCAGGCTGAACATGAAAATAGTCTCCTACACCTATCTCCTGCATTAGCTTCTTATAGAAAACAGACGGTGAAACTCTAGGATTAGAAAAGCCTGACAGATCTACGTCACCCTGTCACTTAACATTCATGGATTCACCCAGGGGCGGATTTAGGACTTAAGAAGATCCGGGGCTTAACACACGCGTGCGCGCACACGTGACACGCACTTGTCAACATCATATATGTCTTGCACCACATAATTTTTAATCTGAAGCTACATATTAAGCATATTCAGGGCAGAGTATTGTTCCTGTTAGTGTTTAGTGTGAGATGATAGTAAATATTCCCTTTCTTTCTCCAACAACTTTACCTGATAAGCTAACTTTAGGCAAACCAGCAGCACAACAAATATTTTCAAATAAGACTCACAAACCTGAGTCAACACCAGTCTCATCAAAGCTGGGGTTCTGTCGTTGTACTTTTGGTCTAAAAAACGTCCTTATGTCCATCTTCACTCATGCGTTTCAGGCAGAGACTGCAGAAGAAGCCGGCTGCTGAAGGGCTTCTTCTTCAGTGGTGGAGGCTCAGGCAGGCTGTATACAAACTACTGCCAGCTGCTCCCTCTCTGTTGGTCTTTGGTACTGCATGTTACTTCCGCGATTTAGATCCGGGGCTTTCCATGAAACATCCGGGGCTTCAGCCCAAGTAGCCGGCCCTAACGCCGCCCCTGGATTCACCCATCTTGACTCACGACGGGGAAGGCTGTTGTTGGTTTAGCGTCCAGGAAACAGCAGAGAACGTCTCTGCTAATAGAAGCTAACAGTTAGCATTAGCAACTTCAACAGGCTTGTGTTATTTGTGGAGACAAAACATCAACGTTGCAGAGCAAATGAAGTCGGTGGTCGAGTCGTGTTGCTGTTAACCATTCAGAGGTGAGATGTCCAAATATCAGGAAATAAAACTACAAATGTTGTCGTGTTAAGCTCTCCTTTAATGTGGCAATCTGCTACTTTCTGAAACAGATGCATGTGATCATTTTCCCCCAGAGTACGATTTACAAGGCATTCATTCCTACTAGAGGCCGCTGCAAATGTGTGAACCACACATTTAAAGAAGAGTTTGCGTAACACAGGTTCCTGTTTATGTGACCAATTAATGGGTCCCTAAATTTATCTTTACCCAGGAAGTAGAAGACAGCACAGTTTCCAAAACATTTAAACTAAAGCCCAATCCCAATACTCACACTTCCACCCTTCAATTGCTCGATCCCAGCCAGGGGTGTGAGTGCGTAGGGCAGGGGTGTCAAACTCATTTTAGCTCAGGGGCCACATTGAGGGAAATCTAGTCCCAAGTGGGCCGGACCGGTAAATTAAAAAAAAACTGCAGATTGTTTTCTTTGTTTTAATACAATCAATATAAAACAAAGCTGGAGCCTGAGGACAGTGTATCCAAAATAGTACAAGTACAACACCTGAAGTGTACTTGAAATTTTGAAAAAACTAAAAAAACATTCCTTAGTGATTCAAAGAGCTTACAGATCACATGGCTAGATCAGTTTCATGCAGCACTTAAAGTATATTTGACTCATTTTACTTAACATCTTTTAGCTTTCACCAGCACATCAATATCAGAAGTCACATCCTGAGTGGCGGCCAACTTCAGGATGTGATTCGAGTTCTTGTGTGAGCCTTGAGCGCAGCTTTGTTTTATTTATACTCGTTACAGAGAAAACTTGCTCACAAAGATAAGTTTATTTTCACTCTACATTGTAAAGTATGAAAATAAAGTTTACACAACCATCTCGCGGGCCGGATTTAACCTGCTTGTGGGCCGGATCCGGCCCGCGGGCCGCATGTTTGACACCCCTGGCGTAGGGTGTCTCCATTCTCAAATGCGGAAGTTGATCACGCTCCTTTTGCACTCTGATCCGCACTTGCTGCAGACTTGGGTGCATTACCCACAATCCATTGCTGCGGGAGAAAAGGCTCAAGTGCCTTTTCTGAAATACTTTCTAATGAAAGTACTTCATTTAGGATGATTAGTTGGTGCTCTGAAGCTTTTAGACAAAGCAGCAATGAATGTAAATGTATTTCAAATCATTGTTTGGTTGTTTGTTTGAACGTTTTTAATAAAGTTTATTTTTTTTTAAGTATCACAGCGACCAGCATCACGACATGCGTTTCAATCAATGATGCAATGCTCCCTGTCTCAATCTGGCAATTATTTGCACACTTGTGTTGTGTACTACGCACTCGAAGCCTGACAGCGCACTTTCTCCAAGTGCACTTTGCTGAAGACCGCAGGGCACAGCGCGAGTTTTGGGTTTGGGCCTTATTTGTGTTGATTTGTGTTGAACTGTAGGTAACTGTAGAATAAGTCATCCAGAAGCACAGAAAAGATGAATAATTTATCTGTTGTTGATCAGACAAATGTTTAATTTTCATCTCAAATGTGCTAAGAAATAGATTTTGATTTGCAGCTGAGGGGATGGAAGAAATCTCATTGAAACAGCTATGACACAAAATGTGACCTAAAAAGCTTTAAAAGAAACAAAAAGGGTCTGTTGCACTCATTTCGTTCAAATCAGCAGCCTGTTTTTGTGTTCTTCTCCAGTTGGAGCATCGTGGATGGGACCATCCAGCCCAGTTTATGAAAGAAGACGTAAAGAAAAGGAGAAAAATGCAGCAAGACTTCAGAAAGACAAAGCCGGATTGAGTGAAATTACAAGAATGATGTCATCCTAAAGTTTCAAAATGGCTAAATCTGAAACCTAAAAGACTGAGACCGTTCAGCGAATGTAAACACGTGCTCCTGTTTGGGTTTTTGTTTGTTTTATGCCTGACTGTAAACGACCTTGCGCCCGTTCTGCAGCACAGCTGGAAGTGAAGAGAGAGGGCTGAACCAACAAAACAACCAAACCACGGTGGCGTCCAACTGTTGGATAATCACGCTGCTGTTATCTGTGCAGTGACTTCAGCACTAATTTCTAAATATGGCCTCTCACACTGTCTTCTTTTTTAAATCAAGGCATTTAATAAACCTCAGAGAAATTAAATAAAGGCTGGAAATTTGAATTATGATGATAATGAAAAAGGCTAATCAGAAAGCATGAGAAAATACCGGCAAGTGATGAAAAACGCTTCCTCCAATTCCCATTTTTATTAATATACATGTAATTAAAGGACTCTTTAAGTTTATTAATCAGTTTTAATAGCAACAAGTGCTCCTGCTGGTGAAGCATTCTCCATTTTTCCTCAAACTCATACACACTAATGAATGAAAATGATTAAGTAACCAATTATCTTATTTACTGAGACTGTGTGTTATGATAAAAATATTTCAATTGTGACAAAGAGATTGTTGCCTGCTCTCTTGTAAGATAAAAGTTTAGCGAATAGTTAGAGAGGACTGGGTTGAGGACGAGAAAAGGTTTCTTCAGGGATTGTCCTTCAGAGTGTCTTCAATCCAGTAGAGGAACTCACACACCTTGACGTAGACGCCGGGGAAGTTGGGTTGAGCACATCCCCGGCCCCACGACACCAGACCGTGCACCTCGCCGACACACACCAGAGGGCTGCCCGAGTCCCCCTGACGAACACAGACGGCGTGAGCAAATGCATCAAACGTGTACGTGTGGATCCTGCGGGTGTAAAACTCACATTGCACGCATCTCTGCCGCCATCCATGTAACCAGCGCACACCATCCTGCGTGTGATCATGTCTGGATAGGCGCTCTCACAGTCCTTGTCGTCTACTATGGGCACGTCCAAGCACTGCAGGCGGGTTGGCATGTTCACTATCACAGGTGAAAACACACAAAGTTTAAAGACACACCTGGCAGTTTTGGCTTGCTTTTAGCACCCCCTAGTGTCCGTTTAGTAGAACCAAATATGAAATTCATCTCGCCGTGCGTTTGTCTTTTTAACACCTTAATCCAACAGTTGAAATGTCTCCTCAGCCTTCATTAGTGAACAGATCATCACTAAATCAAACAAATCAGCTGTGTTCGCAATCTAAAACATGCAGGAAACGTGCTGAAAAAAGACGGCAGCGCCAGGCATACCAGCTCCGTTTTGTCTCCAGTCCAACAGGTGGCGGACAGCAACTCTGAAGTTGCAAGTGCAATATTCTGGCCACAGAGAGTGGTGAGGTCTGACTGACATTTCATTAACCCTTTAAAGGGTCATTTTTGCACGTACTGTCTCAAGATGATTTATTAAAAATATGAAAAACTTGCATATTATCCCTTTAAAGTAAAAAGCTTCTTTCTTTTAGTGCTCATTCCCTCTAATTTAAGTCACCTCCTTCACCATCCATGGCTGTGTTCCCCCATCCAGACACTGAGCAGGGCAGCCCCCCCACCGGGCAGCCTGTGGGCAGAGGGATGGGTGCGACTGCCTCAGTCACCTCCACAGGATGGAAGAGCTTGATCAGCATGATGTCGTAATCGAGAGTCTGATAGTCGTAGCTGCACATGAAGATGTTTACAATAAACTTTAAAGACATTTCTGCACTGATAATTTAATGATGATGAGTACATGATTAAACGCTGCTTTATATTCATTCTGCTTCAATTCAAGAGTTGATTGCTCTAAAATATTATGTGCTGCAACACATTTGCCATATTGGTGCTGCAGCTATAGCCACAAGGTGGTCATTATGAGTGAGAAGCTACAAAAAAAGCCTCATCAAGGTGTTCAGGAACCGTCTCTTCTCTGCAGGTTACTAACTCACCTTCGCGTTGGTTTTCAGCTCTGTGAGTTAGAGCAGCTTTGGCATGCACAGAAAAGGGTGGGGGGAGCTCCAGGAAGCATGAAATGTGTTCTTTAAAATGTGCAAATGGAAGAGACATAGAAGATAAACTTTTTTTTTAACCACCTGGGGTGCCAGACGATGGTGTCAGTCTTCATGAGCTGCTCTGTACCCTCAAACACACGAACATCATGTTCTCCCAGGATGATCTGCATGGCATAAGGGCTGAGAAAAGGGGTAGATTGGGAAGCAGGAAGATACTTGAACAGTAGTTTTTCCACAATATTACCAACATGTTTAGTTTTTTTTCTCATCAGAAGGAAAACAAGGAAATTGTTGCAAAAAAGCTTTTATTTTTCATTTTTGCAGGCTTACTTGTACCAACAGTGGGCGACAGAGAGCACCCACTGCTCGTTGATTAGCACTCCTCCGCAGAAATGGTAGCCGTAGTTGAGAGAGGCCATGTAAGGACGAGAGTGAGGCTCACACTCCTCCCCGCCGATGATCCTGCCATCATGACGGGGAACTGCCACTGTTCAACAACACAAAAGTAAAAGCATTGTTTTTAAGTCTGAACATTAAGGTATGAATAAACGTGTGTGTGTAATGGAAGCGTGTGTACCAGCAGCTCCAACAAGCAGCAGAAGAGTGAGGAGTCTCATGATGGTTAGAGATCAGAGGTCGCCAGGACTCGCCAGTATTTATACCGCACCAAGGTCTCAATGCCCTCCCACCTTTTTTGAATTTCCACTAATTGTTGACCCCATCTGTGTTTTCACACCGTCTTCTCCCAGAGCTAAAAGCAAATCACCAAATCTGCTTTCTTATCACGCTCCTTTTTTTGTTTTTATTTGCCCACCTTGGTCCTGTCACAGCACACCTTCGACATCATCTGTTCAGCTTCTCAAAGTCACCTGGTTGTCTCGTGGGTCACTCCTGGTAGGCAAACTAGAGCAAGAAGACACCTTTTAAGGAAAAGCAATTATATTCAAATGTATAAATAAAAATGTTTAAAAAAAGATGCAAACAAGCTGTTGTGTAACAGTCTTAGTCACCTTTGATGAAAAGCCAAAAGAGGTGAGAACGTGGCCATCTGTGGTCTCAGGGACCCGACGGAACATGCTGGTTTTCTGCTTTTAATTAGTCGCACCCTGAAGAAATCTTCTTGAGTATTTTAAATCAGATTATGCAGTTCAGTCTGTTATACAATCAGAGAATTAGTCAGGTTTATTGCACTTTTACAGGAGCTGCGTATTCGTCTAATAAGAGCAGGATGGGGACTGGGGTGGGAGGAGTGGACAGAAATCAGGTTAAGGTGATGAGGAGATGGAGGAGGAGGAGGAGGAAGGATGAAGGGGAGGTCACAGAGAAGCTGAGGTATAAATGCAGAAATAAGTTCAGCGTCATCCAGTCTGGTCGTAGGCAGGACTGAGTCAGCCAGATAATGATCGCCATCGTTTTTGTGCTCCTGGGAGCTGCAGGTAAAAACTGCTTGCAGCATTTCAAATTATTTAAATAACTATGCAACAGTTGGGTTTACACATGTCTGATGCCACAGCTGCAGCACCTGTGGACGACAGAATTGTGGGAGGCTACCAGTGCAAAGCCCACTCTCAACCCTGGCAGGTGTCCCTGAACATCGGCTACCACTTCTGTGGCGGCTCCCTCATTAATGACCAGTGGATCATCTCTGCTGCCCATTGCTGGCAAAAGTTGGTTCTCTATTTCCATGACCCGAAATGTAAACAAACAATGCGGTTACGATAATAATGTGCTCTGTGTGTCGTTTTTTTAGCCCTTTTTCACAGATTGCCGTCTTGGGTGACAACCACATCTGGATGCACGAAGGCACTGAGCAGTACATGTCAGTGGATGCCATCTACTGGCACGCCAGTTACGACTACACCACCCTGGACTATGACATCATGCTGATGAAGCTGGCTCATCCTGTCACTCTGAACAATCATGTCAAACCCATCCCTCTTCCCAAAGCCTGTCCTACACCAGGGGACATGTGCACGGTATCTGGATGGGGGAACATTTATTCTGATGATGGTGAGATGAGTTTGATCTTGGAAAAAGACCATTTTATGATCGTGATAGATCTCTTATTGGAAGTCACAGAAAGTGTTATGAGCAAACTAAGTTTAGATGTGCAGCTACAGCCCAGCTCAAGAGTCGCCAAACACAAATGAGAAAACTCCCAAAGAGTTGCATCTCAGTCAGGTTTACAGATGCCGAGCAAAAAGTTAGTGCAGCAACAGCTGACGTTTATCTTGTGCATGTTAACTGTTGGAGTTAGTTCGTGCTGCTGCGTCTAAAAAAGCATCTAAATGTAGATTTTTAAAAACAAAGTTAAACACTTTTATTAGTTTTACCTTAGTAATAGATGATTACCACTGACATCTGTAGGACAAAACCATTTGACCATTTATGAAAATGTATAAGTCTTGATTAACCAGAACATTTTTATAAGAAATAAATAAATAAAAAACAATAAATCCCCCCCAAAAAGGAAAATTTAAAACATAAAAAAACCATAAGAAACTTAAAAGATAAAAACATTGAAAGAAATAATTTTATTGAGTATCTTTAAAAGGTTAAATAAATTATTACTATATTTATATTATTACCATAGTAAACATTAAAGCATTTATTCCCATTTATTCCCCTCATGCGAATATTTAAAGACCAAGTTCACTTACTTTTATCAACACATTTGCAGTGATCTCTAGTATAAGTAGATCTCTTGCTAAAGAATCTCCGGCACTCCTGAACTAGAAGTTAGCCAGAACAGGGGGGAGCAGAACACGGCAAGTTTTGGAGTCTTATTTCCTGATATTTGGACATCTCGTCTCTGATTGGCTAACAGCAACACGGCTCCACTGACTATTTGCTCTGCAACGCTGATGTTTTACCTGCACAAATAACACAAGCCTGGAGGAGTTCTGCCATGTTGCGGAGTTGCTAATGCTAGCCTTCCCGCTGCGAGCCAAGATGAGTGTCACATAAAAACAATAACAGGTAAAACCAGTTTCTCAGTGAACTGGAAATTTAAAAAAGAGAAATTTTAACCCTTTGATGCATGAATAATGAAATCTTCAACCACGATTTTTTAAACAATTTTTTTCATTCATATTTAGGTGTGAATGAAACAAATTTCAACAAATATCTTTTGTAAAATTTTGTTAATTTACAAATAGTTTATTACATGTCCAACTCAGGGGACAGCGTGCGTTCTGAACATGAAATGTGTTGGCTTGACTTGCTGAAGCACAAATGGAGGGGCTCACATGCAATAAAGTCTTCAACAGCTGTGCTTAATAGCAAAAATAAATAAATAACAATTTTGAGTACCTGTCCACTGTAGTGACCATTATGCATCAAAGGGTTAATAGCACTTTTCTTCATGTAGAAGTAAAAAATTTGATTTGTAACTTTCTGTATCTCTGTCAGTTTTGTATGTAACAAGCTGAGATTTCATGGTGCAGAAACTGAGAGCCCTTCGTGTCATTTACCCTGGGTGCTAACAGATCACGTAAAGTCTTACGGTACAGAAAGGAAATCTCAAACTATTCCCTTTAAGGTTTGACCGAAAAAAGCAACTTTCCTCAAGATGATCTCAATTTAAAATTCAGGTGTGAAATGGGATCCTACTAGGTGACGTTATTGATCAGTTCTGGATGTTTTATGATCATGTTTTCACAACTAGAAACGTAAACGGACCTTTTACTGTTTAAAGATATTTTAGTGTGATCTAAATCTGCAGTAAGATTCTTGTTTTTGCCTATTTGTTTTAGTCAGTTTGTTGGTGAATTGGTAAAACTTCAACCTTTGGTGTTTATTTATTACAACAAATAGAATTTTTAACACCATTTCAGAAAAACAGAGATGCTTTGAGGTCTTCAGATTAAAAAAAACTGTTATTATCCCGTATTTCAACCTTTGTTTTTCTTTCATGCTTTTAACTACAGTGTTCAACCCATTTTACCTTCAGTGTGTGGAGGTTCCCATCTTGTCCCATAAGGACTGTGATGCTTCCTACCCTGGAATGATTACAGAGCGCATGGTGTGTGCTGGATACCCGGAGGGAGGCAAGGATGCCTGTCAGGTATTTTAAACTGATCACACAGCACAAGAAAAAGCAACGCACTGTATAAATCCTTAAAAACGTAACTGGATGAGAAAATTAGCTATTTGAGTAATCCTCGCACCTTCTTTGTCTTAATCAGGGCGACTCCGGCGGCCCTCTGGTGTGTAACGGGGAGCTGCAGGGAATCGTGTCTTGGGGTCAGGGCTGTGCTCAGCCTAACTACCCAGGGGTCTACACCAAAGTCTGTTCTCTGCTGCCCTGGATCAATGAGACTCTTTCTAGATACAGCTAGGCTCTGATCAGCCATCGCAGAAGCTACACGAGGGACGGGGAAACAAAGCAGAGAGTGAAACCGAAGGAGACAGAGACAGCAGGTGGTTGTGGGTAACGTCAGAAATAAAAATGAGCAGGCAAGCAGCAAAGAAAGATGATGGTGTAGGAAAAGGAAAAGAAAAGATGTGTGAGGGAATGATCAATAAAACGTTTTTCATGCATTGTTGTGTTTGTTGGTATTTATACGTGAAAGCAGCAACGTCTTTATCAAACAAATACGACTGATGACTTGTTTTCACACCTTTAACAGCGTAGATTAATATTAGCAAGAACCAAAATATCTAAAACTCAAACAGTTTTACAAATAAGTACAAAATTACTAGTATAAATTATCGTGAGAACAAAGAGGAGACAGCCCAAAAGTACATGGGGACAACTAGTCAATGACCTGAAGAGAGGTGGTGCCGCGGTAACAAAGGTTACCATTAGTAACACTACGTCGTCATGGATTAAAACCCTGCAGAGCTTGACGGTACCCCTGTTTGGGCCAGCACATGTCCATGCCCGTCTAAAGTTCGCCAGAGAGCGGCTAGGTGATCCAGAGGAGGATTGGGGGAAAACGTCATGAGGTCAGATGAGACTAAAATAGAATATTTTGGTATTAACACCAATCACTTGTTTGGAGGGGGAAGATTGTTGAGTTGCACCCCAAGAACACCATACCCATAGTGTAGCATGGGGGTGGAAACATTATACTTTGGGGCTTCTGATCCACATAAAGAAAGAATGAATGGGCCATGCATCCATCAGTGAGAGCATCAAAGATGAAACATGGCTAGATTTTCCAGCAAGACAACGATCCTAGACACGATGCACGGGAACAACGGGAGTCTACGTAAACGGCGTTCCAAGGTCCTGGAGTGGCCTAGCCAGTCTTCACTACACTGTATACGCTACACACCTCAGTGCATTTATTTGCACTATTAAATATTTTTACTTTAACCCGAGTGCTCCAGCCTTCTTCTTCCACTGCACTGAACGATATATTGGTATCAGAAATTAGAATTAGACTACATCGGTATATATCGGTCTGCAATCAGCCAAAAAGAGCACACGCCACCCCTCTGTTCATTGAGCTCCACTGGCTACCACTAGCAGCACGCATCAAATTCAAATTGCTAACACTAGCATACAAAGTCCGAGGCGGTACGGCTCCCATCTACCTGAATCCTCTTGCAAAGGCTTACGTCTTGGCCCGACAGGATCGTCGGCTAGCAGTGCCTACACCACCCTCAGGACAATCCAGACTCTTCTCATGCATCGTTCCACAAATGTGGAATGACCTTCCAAGCACTACCAGAACAGCGGCTTCCCTTTCAATTTTCAAGAAACTCCTGAAGACCCTGCTCTTCAGAGAGCATCTTCTAAACTAGCACCCTCCCTGCACCCCCCTCTACTGTCCACTCCTTGTTCCCTCCTCTCCATGATTGATGTCAAGTTGTTATTGTTGTTGTTAGCCTCAAGGGCTACATGCCAATTATCACTTGTAAGTCGCTTTGGACAAAAGCGTCTGCTAAATACATAAACATCAGAAATTAGAATTAGACTACATCGGTCTATATTGACCATCGGTGCAAAATCCGATACTGAACATCAGACAACTTACAATAAAACATGCATTTTCTGCGAGAGATTAAGATACAGATCCAACAGAATGATCCAGTAAAATGTGACACAAATATTCCTCTTAAGAATATTTTATTTGCTTTATTCAGTTTGAATAAAAAAAACAAAGGATCTTTGATTGGATCACTTAGTTGCTGGCCATGGTGCTCTCCAGCCAGTCGCTGAACATGCAGACCTGAAAGAGAACAAGAACAGTGTTACAACGCTAAATCAGCTCAGCTGGAGTCAAAGTTTGTCCTGATTGGAGGTTACCTTGGCGTAGACACCAGGGCGGTCCTTCTGAGCACATCCGTAGCCCCAGGACACAACACCTTGCAGCTCTTTGTTGCACACAACAGGGCCACCAGAGTCACCCTGACAGCAAAAGGAAACAATCATTAGAAGGATGGAGATTATGTTCAGCAAGGGGCCGAAACGAGTTGTTAAATAATCCAGAAGACATTCTTGTTGCAGATTTGACCTGCTCCGTACCTGGCAGGAGTCCTTGCCTCCCTCCAGGTATCCAGCACAGAACATGGACTCATCGATCATTCCAGGGTAGGAGTTGTTACAGTCCCTGTCAGAAATGATGGGGACTTCCAGGCACTGCAGCTTGTTCTTGTCAGCAGCTGAGACGCACCAAAGAGAGCACAAGTTCATGGAATCAGGTTCAAAATAAAACAAACTCAACCAGAATCGGACCAGATTCAGATCTAACTCACTGGAGCTCATGGTGTTGCCCCAGCCGGAGACAAGGCACCTGGTACCAGCGGGAGCACAGCCTCTGGGCAGATCCACGGGCTTCACGTAGCTGTTGAGGGTGGCGGGCTTGCTCAGCTTGATCAGCATGATGTCATTGCTGATGGTGTAGGAGTCGTAGCGGGGATGACGGATGACGCGGGACGAGCTGATGAACTGCTCGCTTCCCTCAGAGATCTTGATGTTGTGCTCTCCCAGACGCACCTCCAAACGGCTGGAAACACACACACACACACACACACACAATAATCATCAAATCCTCGTTTAAATCAGAGCTGCAGACTTTAACTGAAACACGACGAACGTACGACTGGT
This sequence comes from Nothobranchius furzeri, assembly GCF_043380555.1. Lineage (NCBI taxonomy): Eukaryota > Metazoa > Chordata > Actinopteri > Cyprinodontiformes > Nothobranchiidae > Nothobranchius > Nothobranchius furzeri. Next base: position 75,959,773 of record NC_091745.1, on the reverse strand, counting down.
AGCAGTGAGCTGCAGACACAACCCATTCCTCGTTGACCAGAGAGCCACCGCAGAAGTGGTAGCCAACGTTCAGAGACACCTGATGGGGCTGGGAGTAGGGCGTGCACTCATACCCTCCAACAATCTTGTCATCGTCAAGAGCAACTGGAAAAAAGTGATTAGTGAATGTTTCTCAACTCAGTCAGGAACGTCAATGAATGCATGAATAATAGCGTGCTTACAGGCAGCTCCGATGAGCAGAACAAACACCAGAGACCTCATGGTTGCTGAGTGATCCTGTTGATGAGAGGGCTTCACCTGCAGCTCTGGATTATATAGGAAGGCCCCTGGCAGTGCTCCTGCTGAGGTCACCTCCCTCTGTTATCTCGGACCAATCAGAGTCCAGAACAGAAACAGTTTTGGACTTAATTTAGTCCTTCAGAAATTCTGACGTGTCGCTAAACTAAATTATTTACACTCATAATGTGTTTTTTTTAAACCAAAGGCTTGATTAGGTAAGTGTACTCTAACTACGTTGTGACTGGAACAACTTTCCTACTTAAGTCAACCTGTTGCTAATAACAGTGACAAACATTTCATGTGACATTTCTATAACAGTATGTTGCATAAGTCACAAGCTGCAAACCGTTTACATAACGGCCGCGCAGCAGGTGGCCCGTTTCACAACACGGAGCGTCCGGGACCAACTCACATGTTATTACAGATCCCTGAACAACAAAAATACTTATAACTACCTTTTCCAGCAGTCTTTCGCTGCTGCATTTCTTGTCTTTGAGCAAAAGGCCGGCAGTTTCACACAAATGAGTCAAATCTGAAACCTTTCACGCTTGTTTTCTGACTTGTTTTGTAGCGTTAGGAGAAGTCTCTGTAGACATAATTCTCACGTCCAAATCTGTGTCATTATGCCTTTGTTCCTGTGGCATCGCTTTAAAAACAAACTGTGATTTGTCTAAATTTCTCTCATGAGCATCGAACGTGAGAAAAACATCCTTTTGATTCTAGTGAGGCTTGAAAATTGCAAATTTGAACATTTTCTAAGAAATCCTTTGAATATGTTTGCTACGAATATCATTTCCATTAGCTGCTGCAATCTCCGTCCATCCATCAAGCCATTTTTGTCTGCTGATCCGGGGTCGGGTCACAGGGGTAGCAGCCCAAGCAGGGATGCCCAGACTTCCCTCTCCCCAGCCATCCAGCTCCTCCGAGGAAATCCCAAGGCGTTCCCTGACCTGCTGAGAAACAAAGTCCCTCCAGTGTGTCTTGGGTCTTCTTTTAGGTCTCCTCCCAGTTGGACATGCCCAGAAAACTTCACCAGGGAGGCATACATCCTAACCAGATGTCTGAGCTACCTCAACTGGCTCCTCTCGATGTGGAGGAGCAGCGGATCTACTCCGAGCCCCTCCTGGAATGTATCTCTAAGGGAGAGCCTAGACACTTTGCAGAGGAAACTCATTTTGGCCGCTTGTATCCATGATCTTGTTCTTTCAGTCACCACCCAAAGCTCGTGACCATAGTTGAGGGTAGGAACGTAGATCGACTGATAAATTGAGAGCTTCACCTTCTGGCTCAGTTCTATCTTCGCCATGACAGATCGGTACAACGCCCGCATCACTCCAGACGCAACACTAGCTATCTGGCGCTCCATCTTTCCCTCACTCGTGAACAAGACCCCAAGATACTTAAACTCCTCCTTGAGACTGGACCTCAGCCCTGACCATTCTACCCTTTTCTGACTCTTGGATTCAGGGGAGCCGCTCTCATCCCAGCTGCTTCACACTCGGCTGCGGCGGAACCGAGTCCCACTTAACCGAATATGTTTGCTACCAACATCATTTCCATCAGCTGACGCGATGTTAGAACGTGTATTAATTTTTTGTTTCCTTACCAGTGGGGGATCATAAGGAATTCAAAGATAATTTAATAGGTTGGATTTTTAAATGATGAAATTTGACTGATTTACCCAGCCTGAAGCCAAGACACTGCTCTCTACAGAAGAGATGCTCTAAGGCATCATGGCTGAATCACTCTTTTGGTTCGCATCTGAACTCATCAGTCAACGTGACCTTTTCCCATCGCTTCACCGTCCCATCTTCATGCTACTTGACAAACACAATCCTCTTCTTCCGGCTCTTGGACAGTACAGACGCTTTTTTCCTCCTCTCCTCCCTATCTTATCCAAGGCTCTTTGTCTGTCTTTGGGTGGACGGTGCTTCTGCATTTTTTCTGGAAACTGGAAATTATTAAAGAAGGATCTGGTCAGTTGGTCTTTCAATGCGATAGACAAAATTTTTTCAACGATGAGAACGGGAGAAGGGGCTCCCGGGTGCCCCTCTGGGACAGAGCCAGCTGGGCATATCATGGACTCCTGGAAACAGTGGGACCTGATCTGCCTATCTCAACTGTCTGTAGAGGATTCTGAAGACATCTGGATAGTCGTGGCGTTGGTGTCAGGTGTCTTGCTTTTGGCCTGAGTGGTTACCTGGCTTGCCGGAAAATTAATGAGCTGTCGAGGAATATTGGCTCAATCCCGGAGCTCAGGGATGGATTACACCGCGCTGGGAATGCACAGACTCATTTAATTGTCGAGATGAGTCGTAAGCTTGGAACTTTGGCTGAGATTCAGACTCTGGCACAGAAGGTGGATTCAATCAAGGAGAAAGTTGACGGGTCAGCACGGACTGGGAGAGATTACTTACGCCAGTATTTGATTTAAAGTGGTTGAGAACCAACAGAACTTTAAGACAGAGAGGAAATTATCTCTGTCTGGCCCCAAAACAAGTTCTTATCTGAATCTGGTGCCCTTGAGTCTGTGAGGCTGAAATGAATACTTCCCCCTCAGAAGAAATGTGGAATGCTGCCGTCGCCATGGCAACTCTGTCTCCCTATTCCAGCTTGGGTGGGACTGCGACCGGTGAAGGCTGTTGAATCGTTTCCAGGAGTCACTGTGCTCTCTTACCCATCTACCTCCCTCCCCTGTCCAAATGGAGGTGACGAGTGCTGCTTATCGTGGCTGCATGCACTGATGTGTGGAGAGTCCCCAACCCTACCTCCCACCTAGTGGACACTTATGTTGTGACGTCTGAAGTCTGTTGCATTTCTGTCTGAGGAGTTTTTTGCAGAGCAAAGCTGCCCTCCCTGTGGAGGGTAACTCTGAAGTGCCTTTTTCCCCTCCACCTGAACCAATCCTCATGTAAACCCCTCTGATCTCTATTAAGGTAGCGCGACTCGGGTTGCGAATGACCACAGTCACCAATTCTTGTCATGTGTCTTGCCTATGTATGTCTGATCTCTGAAATGTGTGTACTGAAAATCTAATTTCCCTCTGGGATTAATAAAGTATCTTTGAATTGAATTGAATTTTATAAAGATCAGCCTCTCTGATGAGGGATCTTCTAATAACCAGGCAGCAGCTTCACTCTTAATTCTTTAAGTTTTGTTTGTATTTTTTGTACTGTTTATTTTAAGTAGAATGCCTTCTCCGGGTCAGGGATGAGGTCCTGCCCCAAGTGGAGGAGTTTCAGTATCTCGGGGTCTTGTTCACGAGTGAGGGAAAGCTGGAGCATGAGATCGATAGGTGGATTGGTGCTGCGTCTGCAGTGATGCGGGCGTTGTACCGGTCTGTCGTGGTGAAGAGAGAGCTGAGTCAGAAGGCGAAGCTCTCGATTTACCAGTTGATCTACGTTCCTACCCTCACCTATGGTCACGAGCTTTGGGTAGTGACCAAAAGAACGAGATCACACATACAAGCGGCCAAAATGAGTTTTCTCTGCAGGGTGGCTGGGCTCTCCCTTAGAGATAGGGTGAGAAGCTCGGTCATTTGGGAGGGGCTCGGAGTAGACCCGCTGCTCCTCCACATCGAGAGGAGCCAGTTGAGGTGGCTCGGGCATCTGGTCAGGATGCCTCCTGGACGCCTCCCTGGTGAGGTTTTCCAGGCACATCCAACCAGGAGAAGACCTAAAGGTAGACCCAGGACACGGTGGAGGGACTATGTCTCTCACCTGGCCAGGGAACGCCTTGGGATTCCCCTGGAGATGCTGGCCCAAGTGGCTGGGGAGAGGGAAGTCTGGGCCTCTCGACTTAGGCTATTGCCCCCGCGACCCAACTCCGGATAAGCGGATGAAAATGGATGGATGGATGGATGGATGGATGGATGGATGGATGGATGATGCATGGATGGATGGATGCATGGATGGATGGATGGATGGATGGATGGATGGATGGATGCATGGATGGATGGATGGATGGATGGATGGATGGATGGATGGATGCATGGATGGATGGATGGATGGATGGATGCATGGATGGATGGATGGATGGATGGGTGGATGGATGGATGGATGGATGGATGGATGGATGGATGGATGGATGGATGGATGGATGGGTGGATGGATGGATGGATGGATGGATGGATGGATGGATGGATGGATGGATGGATGGATGGATGGATGGATGGATGCATGGATGGATGGATGGATGGATGGATGGATGGATGCATGGATGGATGGATGGATGGATGGATGCATGGATGGATGGATGGATGGATGGGTGGATGGATGGATGGATGGATGGATGGATGGATGGATGGATGGATGGATGGATGGATGGATGGATGCATGGATGGATGGATGGATGGATGGATGGATGGATGGATGGATGGATGCATGGATGGATGGATGGATGGATGGATGCATGGATGGATGGATGGATGGATGGGTGGATGGATGGATGGATGGATGGATGGATGGATGGATGGATGGATGGATGGATGGATGGATGGATGGATGAAGTAGTAATGCAATGATTTATAGTCATGTCACAACCACAAAGCCATATAAAGAGAACAAAAACCCTAACTATGTCATTCAGTTCATTCACCCACAAACCTTTTTTTTAAATCTGCTTCCAGCGATCTGATTGGTGGAATAGCTTAAAGTCTGGAGGAAACACCCTCACCAAGAATTCTAACAATATTCAACCTGATGTGACTGAAACAGATGGTGTGTCATGCCTTTGGACATGGCTAAAGTCATTATCAGCCGGGTCAGCGGCATAAAAAAATCTGTTATTAGAGCGGGTGAAGCTCACCTTTTCTTCCTCATTTCTTTAATCTTAGCATTTTAAAACAAAAAAAATTTCCAATATTTTAATATGATATAAATTTTGAAATCATCTTTTGTTCTTGTGAAGCTCCTCGTGATTTTTATCTTGAGAGGCGCTACATAAAAATAATTTCTTCTTTTTCTACTTACAACAAAAATGACATGAAAGTAAAATAAAGTGCATCCAGAACATTTTTATTAGTTTTTCTAATAAAACAGATGCCTTCTTGTTCTAATTATTACACGACACATGACAACCACATTCACCATTGTGTGCATTATAAACAGGGCGGCAGTAGCACAAGGGGTGGAGCCTTTTGTCCAGTAACCAGAAGGTTGCAGGTTTGATCCCGGTTCCAAACAGAGGATTCTGCTGTTGTGTTCTTGGGCAATACGCCTAACCCACCTTACCTGGTGGAGGTGGTCGGAGGGACCAGTGGCGCCCATGCTCAGCAGCCTCGCCTTTGTCAGTGTGCCCCAGGGCAGCTGCGGCTACAATGTAGCTCATCACCACCAGTGTGTGAATGGATGAATGATGCACTGTGGTGTAAAGCGCTTTGGAGTCCTCTGACTCTGAAACACAAGTGCAGGTCAGTTTACATTTAAGAGGACTTTTCATTAAAACCTAGCTTTTACATTATAAAAACATTTTTTTATGAAGCTGGGTGCACAGTTGGTTGTACTGTTGCCTCAGAGCAAGGAGGTTGCAGGTTTGAATCTCGTCTGCAGCCTTTCTGCGTGTTCTCCCCGTGCATACATGGGCTTTGTCCAGACACTCTGGTGTCATCCCACGGACTAAAAGCATGCATAACAGGAAAACTGGAGACTGAATTGTCCTTCTGTGTGTGTGTGTGTGTGTGTGTGTGTGTGTGTGTGTGTGTGTGTGTGTGTGTGTGTGTGTGTGTGTGTGTGTGTGTGTGTGTGTGTGTGTGTGTGTGTATGATAATGAGTGTTTATTATGTCAAATTACATCTGTAACAATAAAAAAATCTAAAAAACAATACCTCATTTGTGATTTTTTTTCCTTTTCAATGAATCATTTGAAAATGTTGCTTGTGTTAAATCACCTGAACACGTCTGACTTGTAAAGCTAAACATGTTTAAAATGCTTACCTGAATAAATGATCAGTGAAACAGTGTGAACGGTTGGCACCGTGTTGTGAAACAGGCCATCTGCTGGGCTGTGGTTATATCAGAGACGGTGAACATGATATGCATATTCTGACAAAAGCAGGTGTCATTCAGTATCAAATCAGCAAAATGTATTTATTTTTCCAACACCCAGACTGTTTCTGTTCTGGACTCTGATTGGTCCGAGATAACAGAGGGAGGTGACCTCAGCAGGAGCACTGCCAGGGGCCTTCCTATATAATCCAGAGCTGCAGGTGAAGCCCTCTCATCAACAGGATCACTCAGCAACCATGAGGTCTCTGGTGTTTGTTCTGCTCATCGGAGCTGCCTGTAAGCACGCTATTATTCATGCATTCATTGACGTTCCTGACTGAGTTGAGAAACATTCACTAATCACTTTTTTCCAGTTGCTCTTGACGATGACAAGATTGTTGGAGGGTATGAGTGCACGCCCTACTCCCAGCCCCATCAGGTGTCTCTGAACGTTGGCTACCACTTCTGCGGTGGCTCTCTGGTCAACGAGGAATGGGTTGTGTCTGCAGCTCACTGCTACCAGTCGTACGTTCGTCGTGTTTCAGTTAAAGTCTGCAGCTCTGATTTAAACGAGGATTTGATGATTATTTTGTGTGTGTGTGTGTGTGTGTGTTTCCAGCCGTTTGGAGGTGCGTCTGGGAGAGCACAACATCAAGATCTCTGAGGGAAGCGAGCAGTTCATCAGCTCGTCCCGCGTCATCCGTCATCCCCGCTACGACTCCTACACCATCAGCAATGACATCATGCTGATCAAGCTGAGCAAGCCCGCCACCCTCAACAGCTACGTGAAGCCCGTGGATCTGCCCAGAGGCTGTGCTCCCGCTGGTACCAGGTGCCTTGTCTCCGGCTGGGGCAACACCATGAGCTCCAGTGAGTTAGATCTGAATCTGGTCCGATTCTGGTTGAGTTTGTTTTATTTTGAACCTGATTCCATGAACTTGTGCTCTCTTTGGTGCGTCTCAGCTGCTGACAAGAACAAGCTGCAGTGCCTGGAAGTCCCCATCATTTCTGACAGGGACTGTAACAACTCCTACCCTGGAATGATCGATGAGTCCATGTTCTGTGCTGGATACCTGGAGGGAGGCAAGGACTCCTGCCAGGTACGGAGCAGGTCAAATCTGCAACAAGAATGTCTTCTGGATTATTTAACAACTCGTTTCGGCCCCTTGCTGAACATAATCTCCATCCTTCTAATGACTGTTTCCTTTTGCTGTCAGGGTGACTCTGGTGGCCCTGTTGTGTGCAACAAAGAGCTGCAAGGTGTTGTGTCCTGGGGCTACGGATGTGCTCAGAAGGACCGCCCTGGTGTCTACGCCAAGGTAACCTCCAATCAGGACAAACTTTTGACTCCAGCTGAGCTGATTTAGCGTTGTAACACTGTTCTTGTTCTCTTTCAGGTCTGCATGTTCAGCGACTGGCTGGAGAGCACCATGGCCAGCAACTAAACACAACATCCTGCCGCTGGCTTACACTGCTGCCTTTCTTCGGCCATTTTAACTATACACCTGTTGTTAATTTGTTCATGAAAATGTGCAGCCAGTTTCATACATATCAATAAAATCCTAAATCCTAACGTTTGTTTGTGTTTTCTTTTGACACGTCTACTTTTTGTTTTCTAACTTATTCCTTCGCTTTAATTCTCTGTGAAATCACATTTTTATTATGTTATAACGGCTGCTGCTGCTGCTGCTGCATGCAATCCTTTAGAAGCAACTTGTTACCTGTATACAACAGTGTCATGTTGAAGTGTGACATCATCTAGAATCCTTTTGAAATTACAGCTCATTGTTGCTATTTTGAGACGCCAAACATCGTTCTCACTTTTTAAAGGCTGCATGCTTGACAGCATTGTGACTTCACATCTTTTGCTTGAAATAAAATTTATTAATACTTTTATTAATTGCTGGTTTTGCACAAATGGGTAATAAATATGGAAGTTTTCACATTTCTTTCCATTTTTTTAATTTATGAAGTTCAGCATATTGCCAGAAGCATGAATACTATTTATCAGCTGGCTAAAACATTATTTTTAAGGTCCACAGTTTGCATGCTTTTTATGAATTAATTCAACGGAATTTCTGCTGTTTGTCTAATTCAAGTTTGTTGATCGACATAAACATTTGGAAAATGATCTGTAATATTTTAGAAAGAAAGAGAAATAAGCATTAAAATGTGTTTTGAAACATAGATGGGCCATTTCTTTGTTTGTTTGGTTTTTGAGAATGGCTTCACCTGACAACATCTGGGCAAGGTCATCATTAACCAGTGAACAGTTCATGCTGTAGTCAATGGAATACATTTGGAAATAATAAAAAAAAATCTGTTTATTTTTAAGTTTAAAATAATAAAATAATCTTATTTACAAAACTTATGAAGGATGTAGAATTTTACTTTAATTCCCTTTTGGGGTTTGTAGCCAGTCAGCAGCACAGGTGAGTGCCAAATTATGGAAGGTAAGCAGGCAATGAGAGTTAAACCCAGAATTTCTTTATAGCAGTCATGGTATTTCCATTCAAATTTACACACACACCCACACACACACACACACACACACACACACACACACACACACACACACACACACACACACACACACACACACACACACAAACACTGATCCCTATTTTTTTCTTTTTGCAGATAAAATGTAAAAAAATATATAAATTAAATGAGAAAATATTATACAATAGTGAACAAATATTACAATGCAATCTTAATTATTATTATTTTTTGTATTTTTCATAAATACGTATTACAGTTGAGCTGTCAAAGGAGGAGTTATATATGCAACAGAAAAAAATGAATTATTTAGTTTTCTAATTAAAATGAACAGCCAACAATCCAGTCAGACTGTGTCAATAAATGGCAGCAATATTACAGATAGAACAATAAATTAATCTGTTTTTCTTTTACCTTTCAAATAAAAAACAACAACAAAATTAACAGTGGAAGTCTAAAACTAATTTCACTTTGAAGTATAAACTGTCGTTTTAAACGAAAAATCCATTTGAAATGCTCACAATAATTTCTCAGCGGTGAGCGGAACTATAGTTCCTAGTTCAATGATCAAGTCGGACATGTTTGATGATGCACACCCAATGTCAAATGTAGCTAAAACTGTCCTCGGAATTTGTTTTCATATCTAGAAAGTCTGTTTAGTTCATATTTTCAAATTTTTCTGTAATAGATCGTCCGGTTAGGTCTTTCTGACCTTTGTTTTTATATCGCGGGTGTTTTTAGGGTTTCGAGATGCGCCTCACGCTGCAGCTGTTGATCTCCCACGGCCGGGTGGCCCGCAGGATGGGTCTGGGCCCGGAGTCCCGGATCCACATGCTGCGGAACATCTTGACTGGACTCGTCCGACATGAGAGGATAGAAACAACATACGCCCGAGCGGATGAAGTCCGCTTCTATGCTGAGAAGGTAAAAATCCTCCATCTCGAATCAGGAAAATCAAAGGAATGAAAGTTGCATGATCCCTAAAGCTCTCAGTCCATCAGAGCTTATTAAATCACAAACTAAGCTCAAAAATAGAAAATAAACACGAATCAAGCAGGATTACATACCCTGTGGATTTAAACACACTCAACATTAAGGTTTTTACCTTTTATTTTAATTAAGTGAATCAAGCAAGTGACGCCTGCATTAGGTTTTAATTTATATTAAAGGTTGGATATGGAACAATTTAATTAAAAACGATACAGTTTTTAATAATACCTCCACGGGGTGTTAAGAGGTGTGCAGAATTAAGCTTTCAAACTTATATTTGAATTAAAAATAATGAAATATTTATTTTGACGTGACACAGGGTTAATGTTTACATCCACCAGCCAGTAGAGGGCATCATTGCAGGTTGCCACACAGTCCAGCTTGGCACAGTGAGGCTTGCCCTGTGGAAGATGGTGGACTCGGCAAGTCAGGCAGCTGCTCCTGACCCCAGATGTCGTTATCCTTCTCAGAAGAGTTTAGTTGAAGTTTACAACAGATGGACCCAAATAAAACAGTTCACGTATCTGCAGCGAACCTGGTGGTATCCCAACGGCTGGGAACCTTGTTCTACTGTTGCAGCTACAACCTCCACACACTAGATGTCGCTGTAGTGTTCGTGTTCCATATTCCACCTTTGAAGATTTATTTCTGCAAGATAATTTGAGTGCTTTCACGTTTGTCATGAGAGAACTGTAAGCAAACACAATTTAAGCCACAGCATGTCTCCTCTTCATCATCATCATCATCAATGGTGATGCCCATGCATTCTGCTGATGTCGCAACATTAAATACGTTTTCTGCTCCTCTGCCCTACTGGTTGAAAGTGGAATTACAAGTGTTATAAACAACCCTGCAGCAGTCGTTTGTAGCTAATGATAAAACAGTTAGCTAACCTGAACCAATTAATACTAAAAAAAAGCCACAAAGTAAAAATATCCACACTGTTGGGCAAAATAATTATTATTACTTACAAATTCATTTGCAACAAAGCCAGGTCACCATCATTCTGTGATTTCATAGCCTCCTTTAGCTTCCTCAAACCAGTATAGGCCACACGGATGTTCACTCTGGTTTTAGCTCAAAGACATTACTCTTACTTTCAGGCTCTGCCATGACGCCAACAAAAATAATCATTTTGTTCTTTTATTGATTGTCGGCAAACTAGAAATGTTTACTGGCTGCCTTTATATTAGCTACTGGGACAGTAAACAGCTTCTGCTGTAAAGCAGGTGGAGACCTCCCACTAGTGTTCCTACCTGAACCACAACACTGTTAAGTGCAGTTACCCCCAAATTCCACTACCTCCACTCCGCTGCGCTCCGCTCCGACATGAACGCCGGAGCAAAATCGGTCCCGTTCTAGTCAATCAGAGCAATTCCACTACTGCGGTCGTGCTCCGGCAGTGTGGCGCCGTGCGCCGCCCTCTGTTCCGGCGTCCAGCAAAAATAGAATCGATCCTATTTTTGCCGGACGCCGGAGCACCTCCGCAGTAAATGGACAGAAATCACAAACGCCCAACAGGAAAAGGAGCGAGCACAACTTCCGTTTTTCACAATACATCGATAAACAAAATGCGTTTTTTGTTTCATATGAACAGGTTTAACAACTTTTAACAACTATCAATGGCGGCTGAAGTTTAAATGCACAAAAGTAAGCCATAAATACAGTTTCTACTATCAAAGTAGTCACACTTTGTTGATCCAAACACTGCTGATCTGTCAACACAAATGATGGGCAGATTAAACTGTTCATTTCGATGCTTCTCCCACACAACGGGTGTTTAGATCTAACTTCCGCGTTTATTGCTCGGACTGTATCGCAAGATCTCGAAAATCCCGCGCATGCTTGTTTGCCCACCTCAGGTCTCCGCAGCGGAGCGGAGCCGTTGTAGAGCGGGTACCAGTAAAAATTGAGTTCGGAAGCGAGCGGCTGCGGAAGGCGGGGGCGGACCGGAGCGGAGATAGTGGAATTTGGGGGTTAGGGTCAGCAGAGTGCCGTCCAGCATGAATTTGGTTAAGTTTATGCCTCAAGAATCACTGAAAGTAATTAGAAAGCAATAGTTTGAAGTGTTAAAACTCCCAAGTGTTGCTTTAATCGATCTGAGGAATCTATCTGTTATTGTGCCTTACAAATGGCATTTTCCTCTGCTGAAAGGTGGTGGCTTATTGTAGGATGTGGGTAAAGCTGGCAGAAGGAGGGCAAAACACACCTAGGGTGTTTGATGCACATCAATAAAGTCACCTCCGTTATTTTAAATTACGGCTGCCACACACTTGTAGCATGCAGTGATATATGTAGCATACATATATTTACCATAAAAAAGCAAAGATACCTGTGCCGGCTTGTTCACGTACACGAGAGACACGAGCGTTCCTTTTACTGATGTTTAATGCGGTCTTGCATCTTCTTTATCTTTACACCACATGAACACCGTAGAACTAATGAAAAAGCATAAATCGTGTACAAATTAACAAGTTAGTTGCCTTAAGTTTGCTAACATATAGAGTTTATAAATAAAGAATAAACATGCCACTTTGGCCTGCTAGTAGACAAACCGGTAGACTTGAAAACACTTAACTTTCTTCTCGAATGTTCTTAATTGGCACAAATTTGTCCGTTCACATTCACGTCAATAAAATCTCCGAAGCTACGAGAGACAGGAAGTGACATCACAGTGCTCTTAAACACACCTTATCAAAATAAACCAATTCAAGATTACTCAAATATCAAAAATTATTAATTCTGTGCACCTGTAAATGTTACTAAATGTATTGAAAACATGAAAAAAAAATATTTTAAATAAACATGTTAAATAAACTTTCTAGGGCATTCACAAAGTCACAGTGCCATCTTGTGGTGAAACTTTGAACAAAAAAGTTGCTTAAACTGCCTTTACAATACCAATTTTTTTAATCAGAGCGAGTACTTGTCAATACAGAGTGCTAATAAATGTTTGGTACAGCAGGGAAAAGGCAATACTTTATTTTGGCTTTTATGTTTTGTGGTACATTCCTGTGTCTAGTATAAATGTTATGGCTGAAATCATAAGTGGGTTTTATGTGAGGTGCAGAGCTCTGAGGCGCCCCCTGGCGGTTGTTTCTGGTAATGCATTCATACGTCTGCTTTTCCAGTGCGTGCCGACGTGGCGTGAGGTGGAAAAGCATCACTTTAAAGTACTGCAGGGATATTTGGCACATCTTTAAAAAAACAACGAGCTGTGTTAATGTCTGTTCGGCAGCTGAAACAGAAAACCATTTCTAACGAGTGATTCTCCATTTGCTGTCAGAGACCCGTTCCTTCTTATCGTGTTTTTCCTCTCTGATTAGTTAAATCTTATAAATATTAATGCGGCACAGACTCCCAGCGTTGGTCATTAGACCAGATGTGGTTCTCATTCTGAATGTGCCCGTGTTGCTTGATGATGTGTGAAAATAATTGTTCTGTGGTACTCAGGCCAAAAAAAAAAAAAAAAGAAAGAAATCTTTACTCATTATTTATCCATGGAGATCGCTAACCAAGCAGCACTTTCTGATTATCAATCCTCTTAGGCTTAAAGTGATCTGTTCTTTCTGCCTTTACCTCCCCCAGCTGATTGATTACGCCAAGAAGGGAGACACTGACGAGAAGGCGATGAAAATGGCCAGTTTTTGGCTCACGGTACGTGTCCGCATCTCTTCTCATCCCTCTGAAGTTACGAGCTGTGCAACGCTGAATGTAAAACAGCCCAACTGATGTTTACTCGCTGCTTCTTCGTTCCAGGAAAAGGACCTCGTCCCGAAGCTCTTTAAAGTCCTCGCCCCGCGGTTTGAAACGCAGTCCAACGGCTACACGCGGATGGCACGCATTCCTAACCGGGAGAACCTGGACAAGGCCAAGATGGCCGTCCTGGAGTACAAAGGCAACCCGTTTCCTCCGCTCTACCCAGCGAAGAAAGAGAATGAACTGACTCTGATCAACCAGCTGCTCAGAGGCTACAGAGAAGAGAGGGCACGGCGTTAGCAGCAAACCCCTAAAAAGCACCTTCTTGTTGGATGTGATGGATGCTTTTGCTGCATAAAGACCTTGATGCATTTCTTCTCATGTGTGCCATCAGAAATGAACGAGCTGAGTCTGACCAAATAAATGTTTATTCTCGAGTCACGCTCATATTTCTTCCATCACTTTTGTTTAGCTTCCTGAACTCCACGGTTTGGCCAACAAGAAGTATGCAAATAAAACGAGTAGCTTTTTTTAAATATATATTTAAACAATTCATACATTTTTAATACTGTTTATAATGAGAAGGTAAAAGCCGCCTCAGCAGAAACACGTTTATACGTTTTAAATAATGCAGCGTCTCTGATTAGATCCTCTGTTGTGTGAAAAGTTATGAAATTTTAATAAAAATATGTTCGATCCTCACCGTAAGTCCCAGTTATACTCAAACCGCTAACTTCTCACTAGTTTCATCTGTGATTGAACATTCTCGTGCTACAGAGGACCTCCTCAATTATTTGGTGTTTGTTGGTTGAGCTTAATTCCCCTTAAGAAACAAAAACTAATTCTGGTGACAAAAACACATATCAGAAAGAAGAAAATAGCCCCAAGACACATTGCGTTCTTTTTGGTAATCATTGGGACTGATTTTTGCTCTCATTGATTTTTTTATGACATCTGCACATATTGAGGGCCACGTGAGACACGCATTTGACTGTTTTCACGCACCCAAAATCTCTCACGCTGGAAGAGAAGTGAATCTGTAATAAAAGTATGTTGCACATTGCTTCCCTAGCTTCAAGCGCTACAAGTTCAATTTAAATTGACCTCACATGAGCGAGAAGGGGGGAAATGACGCCCTCCTGTGGCGAAAAGCTAGAAATAAACAGGAATGTTTTATGCTGCTTATCTCAGTGAAGCTGGAAAAATAAATCACATTTTTGCACTCTGGTGTGTTACGGAGAAGGAGCAGAATAATGGAACTGCACTTATAAAGTTTCAAGAGTTAGTAAAAACACTTGTAAATAATTTGAAAATGAAACGCCACAGCGTGTTTGCGTTAGCAACAGTTTTTTTTCTTGTTATGTGTTGCTAAAACACAATTCAAATGATATTTATCTAACAAAGATAAACACAGTGGTTGTGCTCAGTGGCGGGCTGGTTTCTAAGAGCACAGAGACGTGAAAGTTCCCCGTATTATTGAAGTGAATGGACTATTGGTCATTTCTGTCTGGCTTAAAGGATTTTTCCACCCTCTAGCGGACTGAAATCGTAAGTACAGGAAGTGTTAATAAAGCTAAACAAGACATTATACGTTAGCACTTCCTGTACGTTCCTTCAAAATAAAACACTTAAAATTACTACGGTTTTGAATTAGCAATATAAGCATAGTTAGGGCTGCCAACTCTCACGCATGACACACGCATTTGACTCTTAACCACGCTCTCGTGTCACACCCCCAATTTCTCATGCTGAAAGTCAATCTGTCAGAGGTGCTAACTCCCCTAGCTACAGGCAACAAGTTCCACTTTTAACTGAGCAAGAAGAGGACTGACGCCCTCCTGTGGCGACAAGATAGAACTGAACTGTGTTTATATTTAGACAATATTTGACCCTACTTATCTCAGTGAAGCTGGAAATTTTTGTCCACTTGTGTCTATCATGGAGAAGAAGGAGGAGGAGAAACCAGAGAACTGCACGTTTAAAGTTAGTAAAGTTAGTAGAAACACTTCCTGTAAATTACTTCAAAATTAATAACCACAATTTTATTTATGTAACAATAATAAACACAATGGTTGTATGCAATTGCTGACTTGCCATCAGGAGCACTGTGTTATTTAGATTTTTTTTCTTCAAAACTTTATTGAACAAGGTGAAAGCTGTGTTATTTATATTTATATCCTGTCTGGCTTTAAAGATGTACCGCCCACTAGTGGACAAAAACATCACTACAGGAAGCGCTAATAAAGTCATACATGATATCACGCATTAGCACTTCTCTTAACTTCCTTCAAAATAAAACATGCCAGTAAAAACGACTACGGCTTAATATTAGTAATACAGCATTACTAGACTAAATGTAACAGGAAAGCCAGAATGTTGTCACTTATAAAATCTACTAAACTACTGAAATTCAATAAATCTGTGCCATTTGTGTTCAACAAGCTTAAAGAGCAAGTAACGTCTAAATTAACTTTTTTTGCTGATGAACTGTATGAATGAGTGTCTAATAGTGTTTTAAATGTGTGTATTCATTATTTTAGCATTTTGGTGCATTTTCTTTAAAAATTAAAAATTCTGCCTAAATACCACAGTATAGCTCCACCTTCAGCTTAAAACATAGAATTTGACTCATTTTGAATACATTTTAGCAAATGGCTAAAGAGTAAGATACTACAGAAACCAGTAGAGTACTACGTAGCAGCTCTGTGTCAACGTTATAAAGCAACGAGCGTCTCGGCCACACCTTGTGGCGAGTTGAGAGTTGGATTTGCAAGCAGTGTAGGAGGCTAGCCGTAGTTCAGCATTAGCATATAGCATTAGCATATCCTAGTCTTTAGCATAGCTTTTAGTGTTATACATACTTATTTAGTGTTAGCTTGGCTGTTGGATATTGTAGTTTAGTTACTGTTTGGCTGTTAGTGTAATCAGGAAAGTAGTTCGGGTTTAGTGCTCCATATCGTGTTAGCATGGTGAGATGGTGTAGTGTAGTATGGTTGCGGAGCTCTGTCGGGTTGCACTCCTTTCCGCTGGACTTAGAAATTAGGCGCCAGTGGTTGCGTGTCTGGAAAAGATTCAGCTCCCGCCTGGTGCTGTAGTTTGCAACCAGCATTTTACCCGCGATTCTGCACGTCTCCGTTCCAAGAGGGAGGCTGTGCCCACCGTGGCTCTTCCGCGATTTAGATACAGCCCACCGACTCTGCTCCCCCACCATGACGGGCTCCAGTCTGAGGTGAGTAAGCTAAATAAAAGTTTTAACATCTTCTAAAGACAATTCCCTTCCTAAATGCAAAGTTTGAGAGACATGGTTCACTCCATTTAGCTAATATCAGCCTGCACTGCCTTCGGGCTGATTTGTCAAGTTCACAAAATGTGGAACGGGAGGTTAGAATCAGCGGCGAATCGGAACATATCTCGAAGCCCTGGCCGACAAAACGGTCCACATGACTGTCAGGCTCAGATAAAATTCGGGTTGTTTTTGTGTCAGTGGTAATTCTGCAACAGTGTTTCTAACTAATGCAGCACTAGTTGACACACAGCATTACAGCGTGAAATCCAGCACAGCGTGACCCGGTTCTGTGAGAAATTCTGTTCAGGAGGTCGCATTTCAGGATCTCCACATCATATGTGACTCTTTTACGTTATAATAACATCACACACTAGGAATGTTATAAAGCGCCTATATGGGACAGTTTTTTTTGTATTTTATCTGACTTTATAAACATCAATGTGCTTCTATTTTTTTTTCATGAACGAGCTGCAGAAGGAACTATTAGCAGTTAGCTAACAGCACATCAAACACGTCGGATCACACGCCCTCTAGCGGCAACAATGCGAAATTAAATCCACGGCAAGCTTAAAGGCATGTTTCTCTTAACAAATTAATCAATGATAGGTAAAAGTAAATAAATATATTTAGTAACACATTTTACCACTGTTAAAGGATTCATATTTTTCAGGTCAACTGGATGGAAACACATTTTGAGATTAAGGATTTTTCCGCCCTCTAGCGGCCAGAATTTGTTACTTACGAGCAACGTTCATAAAGTTAAACACAACATTACTTTTTGGCTTTTCCTGTAATTTCCTTCAAAATAAAACATAACACATAAAAATTATTACGGTTTTAAATTCGTGGTACAGCATACATAATGGACTAAATGATGGGGAAGCCAGAACGTCTTTACTTATAAAAACTACTTAACTACTAAAGCTCAATAAATATATTTTAATTATCTGTGTTTAACAAGATTAAATAAATGAGATACAGAAGGAGCTATAAGCAGCTAGCTAACAGCACAACAAACATATCAGATTATACGCCCTCTAGTGGCAACAAGGCTAAATTAAATTCACGGTAGCCTTGTGCAGATTTTTCTTAATAAATTAAATTTAGCAAATAATGGGTAATATAAAATAAATATACGTAGTAACAAAATTTTACGAACATAACATTTTAGTTTCTAATCAAACATGTCAGATTTAAAACTATTTCTTAGTTCAAAGACCAATTAATACCAAACAACATCTAATAAACACACTAGACATTCATTCAGACACTGAATTATTTTATTTTATTTTAAAAAGTTCATATTTTATTTTGAATAGGAAAACATGTATTTGGATTTCACAATGAATGTATAAAAAACTCAAATAAAATACAAGACAAAAACAAATAAAGTCAACTAAAAAAACTATTAGGCAAAAAGGCTACTGAAAAGCAGAATAAATGTTTGACCACAACAGTTTTTTTTTAATTTACTTGTTTAATCAGATAAATGTTGCCCTTTTAATTGCTTGCAATAAAGCACAATTATAGAGGCAATTATATATTTTTAAATTTGGGGGAAATTAAGGGCAAACGTGAAGATAAGTAAAATTAAATAATTTTAAAATAACAAATGAAGGAAGAAGAAACACATTTCCAAATCACTCTTATTCACAACAAAGCTTTAGTAGCCTTCCAACAGATAATGTATTTATATTAGAGCAGCTGAACATAAATACAGACAGTATTTAACCTTGAATGTGAGTTTAGAAAAATGCATTTTCTGTAAGAATTAGCCACCTGTTTGCTAGAAGCTTACTCACAGACATAGTGTGATACAACTGTTCTGCAGTGAAAATAAATGTAAAATTGTATATGAAAATAAATTGTTTTTTCCCCACATTTGATCAATTTCTTTGATATGTTCTGCTCAAAATTAATGAACATTGTGGGGCATTGTTTCATAGTAAATTGTGATTAAAGCATCAATTTAGCTGCTGAAAATTTATATCTGCCTTTATATCATTTTTTTCTTCCAGACTGTCATTTTGCCAAACCCAATGCCCCCCCCCCCCCCCCCCCCACACACACACACACACACACACAGCTCCTTATATTGTAGACCATCTGCTAATGAAGCACTGATTAGATGTTTTAGTTTGTGACATATTTTCAGTGATTTACTAATTCTATATATCTGGCAGATTTCTAAATTATTTGACATCCATCCATCCTCGGCCGCTTATCCATAGTCGGGTCGTGGGGGCAGCAGGAGAGAGGCCCAAACTTCCCTCTCCTCAACCACTTGGGCCAGCTCCTCCGGGGGAATCCCAAGGCGTTCCCTGGCCAGCCGAGAGACATAGTCCCTCCAGCGTGTCCTGGGTCGTCTTTAAGGTCTCCTCCTGGTTGGACGTGCCCGAAAAACCTCACCAGGGAGGCGTCCTGACCAGGTGGAGGAGCAGCGGGTCTACTCCAAGCCCCTCCCGGATGATCGAGCTTCTCATCCCATCTCTAAGGGAGAGCTCAGCCACCTTGCGGAGCAAACTCATTTTGGAAGCTTGTATCCGCGATCTTGCTCTTTCGGTCACTTCCCAAAGCTCGTGACCATGGGTGAGGGTAGGAACGTAGATCGACTGCTAAATCGAGAGCTTCAATAATTAGCTTAATAGTAAATTTTATGATTTCCCACTTACCTTTTCACGTAGGACCAGGATAGTTTGGGTGTTTTTGTTCTGGTCTGTGAAATCCTGTGGAAACAGCTTCTTTTTTTTGGCAGTAACTTTATAAATGTTATAAATAACAAAAGATGTAGTCGTCTGTAACCTTTTTTAAAACTTTAACCTGAAGTTGTTACATTAATGAGGAAAGTGATGCATTAAGATCAGTCACCAATATTCGTTATCTACCAAAATGGAGCAGGTTCTGTTTTCCACGCGGTTTCTTGACTCATCCAGACAAAATAATCAGAGTTTATGTCATAATTGTGTTGAACAAGGAGAACAATAAAACCCTTTTGCCAGGTTTAAGCACCTGTTACGCCCCCTCTCTGCAGGTCTAGGAGGATGAGGGGACTAACACAAGAAAATAGGTGTAAAAGTGTGTGTGAGGATAAAGGACGAGGAGGTTCGAGTAAAAACAAAAGGATTTATTAACATAAGGTGTCCGTGGGTAAACGGCATAAATAAGGCTTCGTAATAATAAACTACAACATAAGCAGTCTCACTGCTTATGACAAAGGCTTTCTGCCAAAACGCAAAATATCCCCGGCTCAAAAGTCCTATGGGGATAAAAAGAAAAACACCACAAAGGCTTAACCCTTAACAAGGTGTGTGAAAACACACTCAGAAGGTACCCAGGCTAATCTTGGATCCTTAGTAGAAAACCTAAACACAAATGAGCGAGGGAGAATCTCAGGCTACTCCTGGATCTCTATCAACAACCTTAAACCCAGCAGGAACGGTGTTAACAGCCTTAAACCTGTCTGGTAACGGTCGCTAAAGTGTCTGTGAGCTAAAGGAGAATCTCTGGCTACTCCAGGATCTCCTCGATGTCTGTTGCGTTCCTCCTTTTTAAAGAGCTGGTAGCTGCTTGATCGCTGATGAAGATCAGCTGCTGTCTCTGCTGGCGTGCCTCTCTCCGAGGTCCTGAAAGGGCGCTGGAGCGCTGGAGAGTGTGAGCTGGCCGCTCCTGGCGCTGTCCCTGGTGCTGGATCCCGTGCAGCGGGGACAAAAGGCTCAGGCTAGGATGAGAGGACGGACCGAGGGGACGAGGGTCGTCACAGCACCTAAGACACCATATAACAACACAGTACAGGGAAAGAGACACAAAAGTCAGAATTCTGTTTAAGCTCGAGGAGAATGGAATAAAGTCGCACCAACCCAGTCTCCATTGAGCTGACACTTCCTCAAACCATTCTGGCCTTTGAAATCCGAGCACCTCTATTTATTACAAATTTGGAGCTTCCCTGGTTACATGGCTGAGAGCTGATCTAAAGGGAGGGGGGAAACACAGCTCTCAGTCCTAAATTGGTACAAGTTTAAAACAAAGAGCATTCATTATTACACGAAGAACTTTCAGTGTCTAATCACACGATGAGTAGCAAACAGTTTGCACGAGTCAGCAATTGACAGAACAGCAGATCTCCTCAGGTCATCCGTGGATCACAGTTAGTCAGATTTTAACACCCTTAAAGTCTCATGAGGGAACTTTACAATACAGCAACTGTTTAAGCATTTAAATGGTAAAATCATTAAGCATAAAACATGACAAATGAAACATTCTTTAATTGTAATAAAAGCATAAAACATGATAATTGAAAACATGAACAATAATTCTATCATTTTTCAGTAGTGCTCTGCTGGAAATTCATAAAAATGCCTGCATGATGGATTGCTCCACAATCCAAGGATCCCAAAATAGGAAACCACCTCATGTGAGAGAGAGGTGACCGTTTGAGGCAGCCAGAAGAGAAAAACACACAACCTGCCAATTTAGTGGAAGGTCAAAAGTACTCCGCTGGAGTGAAGAAAACCTCAGCAGGCTTCAGGAACGACTGATAGCTCCTACATTACAGCCACTTGGAAATCAAGGCTGCTTGAACAGCATCTGTTAGGAGAAATAATAATTACCTCGTCGTCGTCTTCCTCCGCTTATCCGGGTCGCGGGGGCAGCATCCCAACTAGGGAGCTCCAGACCGTCCTCTCCCCGGCCACCTCCACCAGCTCCTCCGGCAGGACCCCAAGGCGTTCCCGGACCAGATTGGAGATGTAACCTCTCCAACGTGTCCTGGGTCGACCCGGGGGCCTCCTGCCGGCAGGACATGCCCGAAACACCTCCCCGGGGAGGCGTCCAGGAGGCATCCTGACCAGATGCCCAAACGACCTCAACTGACTCCTTTCGATCCGGAGGAGCAGCGGTTCTACTCCGAGTCCCTCCCGAATGTCCGAGCTCCTCACCCTATCTCTAAGGCTGAGCCCGGCCACCCTACGGAGGAAACTCATTTCGGCCGCTTGTATCCGCGATCTCGTTCTTTCGGTCATTACCCAAAGCTCATGACCATAGGTGAGGATTGGGACGTAGATGGACCGGTAAATCGAGAGCCTGGCTTTCTGGCTCAGCTCCCTCTTCACCACGACAGATCGGCTCAGCGTCCGCATCACTGCAGACGCCGAACCAATCCGCCTGTCGATCTCCCGATCCCTCCTACCCTCACTCGTGAACAAGACCCCGAGATACTTAAACTCCTCTACTTGAGGTAGGACCTCTCTCACGACCCGGAGTTGGCAAGCCACTCTTTTCCGGTCGAGAACCGCGGTCTCAGATTTGGAGGTGCTGATCCTCATCCCAGCTGCGAACCTAATAATGTTTACATTTAACCAAACTAATGAACTCACGAATAATCTGAGTGCATCTGAGACCAAAGTGTATTGCTGCCATTAGAACTTTACTGCAGTTCATTAAAAGTGATTTTAAACATCTTTCTGCTCACAGTTTTACCTGCCAGTTATTTACCAGCGTAAACATCACCTGCAGCTGTTAATTTTTGGCCTGGCAACAATTAGAAAATGGTCTGGCCAGGACCCATAGACAGAGCTCAGTCGTGGGGCAGAATCTACGGTTGCCTTTCAAGCCGTCTATGCACGCAGTAATCTACTTTAGTGATGTCACCACACAAGTGCTGCTGGGTGTTCATGCTGGACGAACAAACCACATTCACCAATAGAAAAAATATACACAACACACTCATTTTTCAATAAAACTGTTGTGCTCAAACAGCATTCACGGTGCTTGAGTAGGTCCACATTTGGGTGGGCGTGCTGGCCCTGACATTCACCTGGGACCATGGACGTAATTTGGGGGGGGGGGGGGGGGGGGGGGCATGTCCCCCCCACTTTTTCCAAAGTCAAGTTTTGAGCCCTGCACTTTTTACCGTTCAAAAACAATATTATGCTATATTAAATTGACACTGGTTGAGCTCTAGGACCAAGCAGAGAACAAGCGTTTGTGTTGAAGCCTGTTTCCCATTAGAACATACTGGTACCTGTTAGCAGCCGAAACACATCCTCACGTGCTTGTGGATATCATATGTTGTATATGGAGACATGCCTGTAATAATAAGTAAAGGTTATCAGCTGTAGCTTTAGTGTGCTCATAGGAAACGTGACAAAAGAACACAAATCACATTTCTCTTTATGGCCTATATACAGTAGCTGTCATCATCAACGTTACATGATTTACAGAATACATGTGACCAACTAGCATTTCATGTTCTACCACCGGATGTTTGGATCAAAATTTGAACCAATCAGATCTTAGATCAGGTGAAAGCCAGGCGTTTCCCATCATCCCCTAGGTTTTGCAGCCGAGGGAGAGCAACTGCAGCGCCTTGCTCCAAAATCTGTGGCCGCCTTGATCTCACGAGGTTATCGTTGCCTACGTATGCATGATATCAGAGCAAGTCGGCGTAAAGTCGGACACAAATCTAACCGACATGCACTGCTCGCCGATCACCGCTGATCTAATCTGCGCAGAACTGGCTCATCTCGAACACGGCCATCAACAAACTCTGCTGTAATGGTGCTTAACCTGCCCAATGTCTCTCTACAGAGTGCTGTGATTGGCCCGGCCTACACTTCACCGAGCCAATGGTGAACCTGCTGAGGCTGCTACAGAGTGTGGCTGGACCGACCTGCAGAGCAAAATCTTTTGCTATTATGGTTTGTCTAGATTTCTAGGCTAGCAAAATGTAGCATCCAGGGATACATCCTGGTAGAATTCTGTTGAAATAATGCACAATAGAAAAATTTATGATTTTTTTTAAACTGCTGTCAAATTTAGGAATTCGGAGCAGTTTTTTAATCCATTTCAGACTTGGCCTCAACTCATCGGTCCTGTCAGACGTAAACACCATTTCTTCAAACAGAGGCTGTTCAGGCACCCATCTAGAATGAGTAAATGATGTACCATTTATAACTTTACACAGACGCACACTGCTACGGCTCAGGGGAAAAGTGGCTAGCTGCTAACCAAAGATTTAACGGTTCAAGTCCAGCATCCTCATCTCAGTGTCAGGCTCCCAGCTAAATAAATGTAAATAGATAGATAGACAGACAGACATTTTTATTCGGTCAAAAACAATTTATCAGTTTTACATAAAAGTAATCAAGCAACCGAAAAAAGGAATAGGCTGAAGCCTAGTGGCTTATAATTAACTCCCACAGAGATAATCAAATCCTTAACCAAGGCTGATAGCTAAGGTGCATAACATTTAAAGAAAAAGCAATGATAAATCAAGAAATCAAATCAACACAAGGTTAGACATCAAACTAAGTTTCTATAACTTTGGAAGATGCAAATTTTTTAATTTTTCTTGAAAAACAACAAAGAATAACACTTCTTCAATTCATCATTAAGTCCATTCCATAACTTCCCTCCCAAAACCGACACACATCTATACTTAGCATTAGTTCTCACTTTAGGTATTTCAAACATATAAGACCCCCTCAAATCATATTTTTCATCTCTTAATTTAAACATACTTAAAATACAAATTGGAACATTCTTTTTCACCACTCTACATCATAGCTGATCCTACAAAAAATTGGTTTCTGGACTCCCTATATCCAGTTTTATTTATTATTCTAATAGCTGTTTTTTGCAATTTAAAAATTGAATCCAGATATGTTTTGTATGTTTTCCCCCAAATTTCCACACAATAGCTCATATAAGGCAAGCAAAGGGAAGTGTACAGTAAATAAAGGCAGCTCTTGTGCAATAAATCTCTTGTTTTGTAAAGAATAGAAATAGACTTAGATAATTTCCGTTTCACATGATCTATGTGAGACTTCCAACAAAGTTTATCATCAATTATTACTCCTAAAAATTTAGTCTCATTTTCTCTTTCAATTTCAACATTATTTAGATTCAATTTTACTTCAATGTTACTCTTAATACCTCCAAACAACATAAATGTTGTTTTACTTTCATTCAGTGATAGTTTATTAAATACAAACCATCTATTTAACTTCATCAATTCTATTTCCACTGTTTTCAGTAATTCCTTTATGTTATCTCCAGAACAAAATAAGTTTGTATCATCAGCAAACATCACATATTTTAAAATATCACTAGCTGTACAAATATCATTTATATAAAGTAAAAATAGCTTAGGTCCCAACACCGATCCTTGTGGAACTCCACAAGTTACTTTTCTAAGTTTAGATTTCATATTATTAATACTCACATATTGGAACCTTCTTTCCAAGTAACTATTTAACCAAAGTTGTACAACACCTCTTAAACCAAATCTTTCACATTTCTGTAACAGTAAAGAATGATCTATCGTATCGAAGGCTTTGCGTAAATCAATGAACAAACCTATTCCAATCTGTTTTTTATCCACAATTGTTGCAATATTTTCAATAAATTCAGTCACTGCTAGAGATGTTGAGCGATTTCTTCTGAACCCATACTGATGGTCATTCAATAAATCATATTTTTCAAGAAAATAATTTTGTCTGTTTTCAAATAGTTTTTCAAGAATCTTTGAAAATGTAGGCAGCAAAGATACTGGTCTATAATTTAACACATCCTGTTTATCTCCATTTTTATATAATGGGATCACTTTGGCAATTTTCATTGTATCTGGAAAAATGCCGGTTTGAAATGATTTGTTACAAATACAACTTACTGGTTGAAGGACACTATGAAGAACTTCTTTAACTAATGACATATCAAGGCCGTCACAATCCATGGAGTTTTTACTCTTAAATTTACTCACCACATCTATAATATCACTCTCACAGACTCCTCCAAGAAACATTGAGTTACATTTATAAGAAGTAAAATTTAAAAAATTGTCATCATGTCTTCCTGGTACAGAAATCTCTTTTGCCAAATTGGGACCTACACTAACAAAGTAATCATTAAATTTGTTGACTATACTCTCAATATTCTTAATCACTACATTACCTTCTTTTACAATACATGTTGGAAAAAATATAATATTCTGATTTTTTATTATCTTATTAAGTACACTCCAGGTAGCCTTTATATTATTTTTAGATTTCTGAAGCAGCTTTTCATAATAACTTTTCTTTTCATATCGCAAAATAGTTGTTCATCTGTTTCTATGTTTCTTATATTTGTCTTCATTTTCCTTAGTTCTATTTGTCAAAAAAATATTATATAACTTATTTTTCCTTTTACATGCTCTTTCCAGACTTTTTGTCAACCATGGTTTTTTTCTTTTTGAGATTTTCAGAAAACTTTTTTAGTGGACAATGGCTGTCAGATTGACAAAAATATGTCTAGAAATGCATTATATGCATCATTAGTGTCTCCCACATAAACCTTTTTCCAGTCATAATTTTCTAATTCTCTTTTAAAAGCTGCAATGTGTTCTGGTGTTTTTATTCTACCAATGTAATCAATCTTTCCCTCTCGAATATTAAATTGATTATTCATTTCAAGCACTGAAAAGACAGGCAAGTGATCACTTACATCCGTGACTAACAGTCCACTGAGTATTTTACCATCTATCTTATTAAAGAAAATGTTGTCAACAAAGTGGCACTACCCGTCTTTATTCTGCTGGGCTTTAGGATCAACGGATAGAGCCCAAAACTAAACATTATATCAGTAAATTCAGAAGTCTTATTGTGATCATTTGCCTTCAATAATAATAATAATACATTTTATTTCAACAGCGCCTTTCTGAACACTCAAGAACACTTTACAGAGATAAAATACACAACAATAAAAGATAAAACACCATAAACAAACAGACAGAATGGAGCAAAGAGAGTAACTATTGGAATGCTAGACGGAACAGGTGGGTTTTGAGTCTGGTTTTAAAGAGAGTGAGGGAATCAATGTTACGGAGGTCAGGAGGGAGTGAGTTCCAGAGCTGGGGAGCAGAGCGGCTGAAGGCCCTGCTCCCCAGAGTAACCAGACGGAAAGGTGGGACAGAGAGGTGGATGGAGGAGGGGGGGACCTGAGGGAACGGGTGGAGGTTGAAGGATGAAGGAGGTATGAGAGGTACGGTGGAGTTAGGTTATGGATGGCTTTGAATGTATATAGCAGAATTTTGAATTGGATTCTGGAAGTGACTGGGAGCCAGTGGAGCTGCTGAAGAACAGGGGTGATGTGGTGGAAGGCGGGAGTTCTGGAAATGATGCGGGCTGCCGAGTTCTGGAGAAGTTGGAGTTTACGGAGGGTTTTGTGAGGAAGACCGAAGAGAAGAGTGTTGCAGTAGTCGATACGGGAAGTGATGAGGCTGTGGACAAGGATGGCGACCGAGTGAGTAGTGAGGGAGGGGCGTAGACGGTTAATGTTACGTAGATGGAAGTAGGCAGACCGGGTAATATTGTTTATGTGTGACTGGAAGGATAGTGAGGAGTCGAGGATGACACCCAGACTCTTGACCTGAGGGGAGGGGGAAACTAAGGAGTTGTCGACGGGAAGTGTAAAGCTGTGGATTTTTGATAGTAAAGATTTAGTGCCGACAAGTAACATTTCTGTTTTATCACTGTTGAGTTTGAGAAAGTTTGATGTGAACCAGTCTTTGATTTCAGATAAACAATTGGTGAGGGAGGAAGGAGGAAGTGAAGAGGAGGGTTTGGAGGATACATAGAGCTGGGTGTCATCCGCGTAACAATGAAAATGGATGTCAAATTTACGGAAAATATTTCCCAGGGGAAGAAGGTAAGTGATGAATCAATATTAAAATCACCATAAAATAAAGTAGTCTTTTCTTTGTGTTTTTCCAGTATTACAGAAATTTCTCTCATAAACTGATCCATGCACGACGAAGGTGTACGATAAACACAGCTAACTAATATGTTTTTAGATCTTTCAACCTGAATTTCGATAGTTAAACATTCCATCAAGTTATCCACCACAGCGGTCATATTGTTAACAATTTTACATTTAAGACACGATATAACAAATATAGCGACCCCTCCTCCTCTTCTATTCCTCCTATTTTGCCAAAACAGTTCATAACCCTCTGGTCCATCCTGCAGTTCTGTCATCATTCAACCATGTTTCTGAAATTGCCACCACAGCAAACTTATTTTGAAATTGATCAAGATAATCTTTGATTTTAAAAAAATTACTGTAAAGACTCCGACTGTTAAAGTGAATTAACGAGAAACCTTTTATCTTAGGATCTAACTCTTCCCCACTATAATAATCACGTCATATCAACATTGTAATAAAGGTGGATATCTGGATCAATATTATCTAACTCATGAAATGTTCCACACATTTACATACATAGTTTTTTTCTCACACTTATCAAATATTGTCCATTTCACAGTCAGCAACAAAAGTACTTCTTTCTCCACTGAATTATCTTTGTGTAAATCTCTCAAGATCTGCAACATCTCTAACAACAACTTTTGCTTGTTCTGGTGACCCATCGAGTCTTATGAACACCTTACAGTTCCTTGTCCAGGTGCCTTTCCTTCTTTAAAAGTCTTGCCTGTCGTGCGATATCAGCATTTCTCTTTGTAAGATGCTCATTCACGTACACTCCAGTTCCCTTTAATTTCCTTCCCATCTTCAACAGTTCAACTTTATATTTCCTGCTCACAAATCGAAGTATAATAGTTGGCATCTTGTCATGCTTTTGTGAAATAGTATGGCATGCTGCTATATTTTTACTCTCCAAGGGAAAGTCTTTGTTTTTAAAAAACTGAATAACTTGCTGCTCAAGCAAATCCTTTTCAGCTCTAGGTGTGTCTTCTCCCTCCTTGTCACCTGCTGAACTCCGTGCATAGGTGTAGTGATTTGTCTTCAGACCAGAAATCACCACATCTTCCATTCTTGTATACTACTCCAGATCTTCAATCCTCTTATCTTTTTTCTTAATCACAGTCTTAAGTTGCCTTACTTCTTCAATCAAGTCCATTAGTCCTGTTTGCTGCTTTGCCACCTTACTCAGTTCTTCCGACATGAAGTTAAGGAACTTCTTAATTTCTTCAATATCTTCTGATAGCCTCTTTGTCGCCATGTTTCTTGATAATCTGTTTAAATTCATAGAAGACAAAAAGAATTCCAGGTTCGAGGTAATCCAGTAGGCCCAGTGTTACTTGTAGAGCACATGTGATGAAGAAAAAAGGAGTCAAAGCTTCAAATTTTTAGGTAATACTCCCAAAAAAGAAGCAAGACTTCTTTAAGAATGTAAGCGACTTGATCAATCTCTTGGATGTTAAGTTATTTCAATGATATTTGTTGGATTGGCAGGAGGAAAATTCATGAGACTCTCCCGTCAGTCATCTGAAATAAAATTGAGTAAAATGTCTCCTCAACAAACATAGAAACCAACTGTGACACTTGCAGCTTAGTTAACACCATTTCCATGGAGAACGTAAAGGATGAGTCACTGAAGCACAGGAGCAGATTATTACTAGAATGACTCACTGTCGGGGTTGGTGTTACACCCGTGTCTCACAAAATGGCTGCAGAAACGCCTATTTTCATTTTTTATAACAATCACAAGCCACATTTAGCAACAAAAACACATTTTAGATTTTATGTTTGCCTAAAAAAAGGCTTAAAACAGAAAAAAAAAACATTGCATGCAGGGAATTGTTCTGTAAGCTTGAGGCTGAATGGTTAACAGAGTGTAATAGGATCCTCTGAAACCATTATAGCTGCCAGCAGACTGGGAGCAGGTTGGAGACAGTCCCCAGTGCACGTTACTGTAATAGACCCTCATAATGAGGGCACATTTTTTAAAACTATTAACAAATATGAGATTTACTACCCTTGGATTTCTGCCTTTGCTCCAGCTGGAATACCCCCCCCCCCCCCCCCCCCCAATTAATAAAACAGTCAGACAAGGGTGTAAATAAAACCATAATTTATTTTTATTATTTATTTTGGCAAAAAGTGTCTATGTACAGCATATTTAGTATTACTTGACACCATTAAAATGCATTAGAATGGTGCTTTAGTGATGTGCTCTTAACCAGATCGCTCCCGAGTCGCCAAAAAGCTGTGCTGTTGTCTGTCACGCGTTATCACTTCTCTCTCCTGTGGTTAAATGTCAGTACACACGAGGCTGAAGCAGCGGTACTCTGTCAATAAAAGCCCACCAAGTCCTGGCGGACGAGTTGGCAGACACGCCAAAACGCAAGTCAGACAATCAAAAAATGTGTACTCTTAACTCAAGTATCGTTCAGTTTCACGGACTAATTTACACCTCTGACTAGACTCTTAGCACGTTTCACACCACGGTCCTAACGTCAGAACTCCATGACAGCAAGACTTCCACCGATAAATCTGGTATATTAACACAGATGTGGTAAATCAAGACAAAAGCATCAACTTTGAACAAATTGTTCCATATGATGTCTGGAAAGTGGTGGTTTTAGTTTGCATTTACAAAGTGGAGGGAATGCTACTGCATGATGAATACAGGTGTCAAAGTGGCCTAACGGGGTGACATCATCAGAAATAAACAGACCAGGAACATTAAAGCGCTCCATGCAGGACAGACGAAATGTACAGTTGTGTTGCCGTGTTCACAGCCCCCCTCCCCCGACTCAATATACAAAACTATCTGTTCAGCTTTCTGCACTGCGGCAAATCAAATATTCAGGTTTCAGGTACAAGACATGGGTGAGCATGATGTCACTTGTAATAAAAAAGAGAAAAAGCAAACTTCTGCTTGTAAATCTGAGATGTTTTGTTGGTGGAAGCAAAAAAAAAGTGTTTTGCAGATAAAAGTTGGTTCAGAAACACCGCTGTCCTTGTGCTGTGTTGCATCATTACATTCACCGGCGTCCACATTAACGAACAGGACCGTTTCAAAACAGGCAAATTCTGCACTTTGGTGAAAATTCGACTAAAACCAAAATGGGAAATAACACTGGTTTTCCATCGGGTTTCATAAAGCATAAGATCAGAATATTCAACAGAAATACCGCCATCAAAAATAGACTGAAGCCTACTGTATGGATTTTACACATGGATGGATTTCTCAATACACACAATAAGCAACTGTTCATCACATGGAGCACATTTATCAGCGTTTGCTTTTCGGTCAGGAAGTACGATACGAACATGCATGTTTTACGGGTGTGACGATTTACAGTTACACATCAGCATATCGATCAGAATAACCAGAGCCAGTGAAGGCATACACGTATAGAAATGAACCCATAGACTCCATAGAGCGTAAATATATCAAACTTTATCAAAATGTGTCCATTTTAAAACTAAAACGTGAAAAAATCTAACTTTTTACATGTAATGTGGCATGAGTTTTTCTGCAGTCACAGCACCAACTAGGACGTGATGTGGTGAAAATACAACAAAATAAAACAGTTTGCAATATCACTGTAAATCTGAAAGGATTTAGCTATTTACAAACTCTTGCAGGCACACCATCAAAGCCTCATGAATTTTTGAATGAAAGGATTTTGTTCATTTCCACTTTGTGCACAGCGATCGCTCTATTGCTCTGGCTACATGCACTTCCTCGTCTCTCCACCCTCAACTGGTCGACATCAAATATTTATTGCTTCTTTATTCTTTTACAAGCTCAGCATTTGTGTGTCGGCCGTTTCTTCTTATTTCTCCATTTTTGTTCGTTTTCACTTGATGGAAAAAAAGAACCATTTAGGAAATCATTTTCTGGTAACTTCTGTCTGTCGTTCTATTATTCTCGTGACCTTTTGACACCTTGGTTTTCATTGACTCTTCGTGTTCTTGTCATTCTGTCCATTGCTTTCATACCATCCCTCCTTCCACCACCGTCTTTTGTTTCCACTCATCTCACGCCTTCGCTCCAAAGCCCGCTCCGCTGCCACTCTGCATGCTGAAATACTCCGTGAAGGAAGGGAGCCGAGATGGCATCGGGGGCGAACGAGAAGCCGGGCGTGGAGGTATCGGGGGCGGGGGCAATATGAAGGCCATATCTGCTGCAGTGGTGATGATCTTCTGCTCGCTGTTCCTTTGCACATCTGGTCCTTTGCGCGCCACCGTCTCCTCCACAGTCTTTACTGGATCCTTGAAACAAAAAAAAACAACTTTTGTTTTGACTTGTGGTCTTTTTTTTATTCAATAATGCTCAAGATTAGGGCTGCACGATATTAGGAAAGCCTGCGATATTCGATAACAGTGATTAATATCACGATGACGATATTACTTGCGATAAATAAAAACGTAACTCAGGAACAAAAATAATCAAAAACAAAGAAATAAAAAAATCCTAAAAAATGAGAAAAGCAAAAGGTGTGAGGAAAGGGAAAAAGAAATGAACAAGAAAGGCAGAATCAGCGGAAAGAGCAGAACAAAGCTAACTCAGGTGTTTGCTAACCATCTAAATTAAGTGCCGTCCGCCTCGGGGGCGGACATCTGACCAATGAGAACCCACCCAATTGGCCAAATGGGTGAAGAGCTCTATTTGATTTGTTAAAAAACATCATGCTTCCGTTTGATTGTCAAAATACATCATGTGTAGCAAACATCTGAGCTGTACATTCATTGCGATATTTATCTGTTCTTTGCGATATGCATATTGTGCATGCTGATATCGCGATAACGATATAATTACGATTTATTGTGTAACCCTACTCAAGATGCATGCAAAAACTGAAAACCCAGCATTCCTTGAAATAAAACATATAGCTCGTCATCTTTCATGCCAGAACTTTAAAAGATGACATTTGGGTCAAAACCGGAGGAAAAACACTGCAGGTGATATTGCAGGAGCTGCTATATCTCAGATTGTGTTTTGCATGACTCTGACCAAAATTGGTTAGCTGTCCACTTCTTCTTTAATTGGATTGAAATTTAAGCTTTGCATCCGTAAAATTGACAGTTTTTCCAATTTCGTGTTTGCTAACGTCGATTAGCTGTGGCAGGCATCATAAATGGATCCAACTCCAAATGTTAATAAGCTGCAGATGCACAACTAAGCAAGACTCATTAAAACCCTCCTCAGTAGTTAATGAAATG
Source organism: Nothobranchius furzeri (assembly GCF_043380555.1). NCBI lineage: Eukaryota > Metazoa > Chordata > Actinopteri > Cyprinodontiformes > Nothobranchiidae > Nothobranchius > Nothobranchius furzeri. Next base: position 75,927,085 of record NC_091745.1, on the reverse strand, counting down.
TTTTACCAACGTAAAAAACAACTGAATACATGAAAACACAGGCAAAAACACTAACGCTCACCTTTCGTCCTTCACTAGGAGGAGGCTTAAAGAGACATGCCAACAAGAGAAAATACAATGAAGTAATAATAACGACATTAAAAAAATACGCTAACAGGCTCATTTTCAGGCACAGTTATTTAAAGAGAGCACACACTCATTACTCCAATGCGTTTGCTGTTGTCTCCATTATAAATGAACGCCTTGTGAGTTGATCTCTGTGGAGAAAAAGGCTGTTTCAGGAAGTAGAAGTTGGCCAGAGGAGCAGGGTCAGAAAACAGCAGGATTTGGAGGCTTAAGCCATGTTTGAACTATAATAGTTCCAGGAAATTTCTGGGAGAGGGAAAATTGACCAGGAGATACGATGGCTCGGTTCTCTCAGCCGTTGCATCTTCACAAACATCGACCCTTTCAGGACTTCGCTAAGACATCATAATTTAATCCATTTGGAGGAGTGAGAGAGCGGCTGTGTGATGCAAAATGTGGCATTCAACTACCAGAAGAAGCGCTGAATTTAACGGCGCTCTGTGAGACAACAAAGTGGTAAAACGCTTTTTCTCATCAATATTCATGATAGTCAAACATCTGACCTCCCATTGGTTATCGGCACTGAAACCTTTCCACTGCCTGTTTGCTGCCTGTTGATGTTTTATCTCCACAAATTACACAAGCCTGAAGGGGTCTGCCATGCTGTGGAGGTGCTAATGCTAACAGTTAGCGTCTACTAGCCGCGACGCGCTCTGCTCCCCTCAGGATGCTAAATCAACAACAGCCACATTCGGCATGCACGGCTGATCGTATTTCAAAAGGAACAAATATTATACGCGTCTTGGTCAACCCAACCTTTCAATGAAATAAACTAGAAAATACACAAAAAATCAGACTTAAGTTCGGCCCTCCAGCACTTCACGAGAGCTGATGGATGCAAATGAATAAGCTGACATTTACTAGCAATAATGCCAACAACTGGGCTAATAGCATAGAAGTCAGAGTATTTACTGACCAGAAACACTTTTTACTCCAGCTATTCTAATCATGCTGTTGATGGTGATGTGCTGCTACTACAGGGATTCATGACGGGCATTTATGTCCAAATTAGACTGAAAACTTCTCAGATTGTACATATTGTTGCTCCTTAGACGTGTTTTTTTATGTGCTGTAATTTTAAGTGTTTCATTGTCCCGAACCATCCTCGTGGGTTTGAGTTTTAGGGAATCTGTTTGTGAACCGTTCTTGTGTCTGTCACAAAGCAACACCCACTGAGCTGAAGTAGACAGATCATCACATCAAACATGAACACCTTATTATGTCGTATTTTAATACCAGGCCCGTTGTTGTGTTCTGCAGAGCATCATCGCCTGGAGGAGATTGAAGCTCCTGCCAAGCAACAATCATTAAGAAACAAGCTCTCTTGCAAACTGTACGGCTACACTGATGCGTTCTAATTTTGAAGCTTGTCTGTTAAGATAAGAACAGTTAATTTCAAGCTACGTTTGACACAATGAAGTCTGCACGTAAAAGCGCCAGAAAATGAGCCTCATAAAGTAGATAAAGGAAGCCATGAAAATTTTTGTGACTCGACATATTTCTCATTCCGATGCTTGTTTCTAGTCTGTTGTTTCTGTCACTTGTTCACCGACTAGACTTATTTAAAGCGGATAATTCATCAAGCATCTCATCTCATACATAGGTTTCCTCTGCTGCTAAATCAGTTATCCTGAAAACGGTGTTCCACAGGAATCAGTTCTTGGTTCCAATTCATTTGAGCTTTGTTTGCGTCCCTCTAAATGAGCATCTGCATTTTTCCAACCTAGCACTTATTTTTTCATAGTCTGGCTGGTCCTGCGACTTATGTACCAAAGTGACTTATATACCAAATTATAAAAACCGCGCTGCTGTGAGCCGGCTCCGGCCCAGGCATGAGCTCCCCTGTCCCGCTGGGAGGGTTTCAAACACCGCCATCACCTGCTGCAGCTGGCGGGGTGCTGCGGGCCAGCTCCGGCTGAGGAATGAACTCTCCCCGCCCACTGGGAGGGTTTGAAACACTGCCATCCTCTGCTGGAGGCCGTGGCGCGCTGCTGCACCCTGATTGTTTATTCTGTTATTGTTACCAGTACTTGTCTTGCAATGAGAAATGCGTGGTCTCAGATTTTGTAAGAAAAATAATAAAATTTCCTCCCAAGATGAGACTTATAGTCCAGTGCGACTTATATATGTTTTTTTCTTCTTCATTATACATTTTATGGCTGTTGCGACTTATACTCCGGAAAATACGGTAATTGGATAAAATCCTGGTACTTAGATGATACTCTCAAACTGAAGACATTTGTGTATTTTTGTATTAAGTACTGTAATCCTGTTTTCAGTAAAACATCTCTGGAACATCTGTACTTCGCCCAAACGCCTTAACTGATCTGTCTGCGTCAACTACATTTTCTACGCAGATTTCAGTTACACTGATCAGGATTTTTGAAACTCTGCATGGTGATGCTTTTTCATACATGTCTGCATCTCTACAGCAGCCGTCTGCCACCACCAGGACCCCCGAGGCCAGCTGATCACGGTCGGTTTTTGTCTTCAGATCAAAGCTAAAAGAAGAGCCTTTGTAGTTGTTGCTGCTACTCTCTCATCGCCTGACCACGCATATCTTTCTACTGGACAACATCTTGTTGTCCTTGATTGTATTTTAGCTAATTTTATAGCTAAAATAGAATGGGGCGACGGTGGCACAGGAGTTAAGTGCTCGCCCCGTAATCGGAAGGTTGCAGGTTCGAGCCCCGCTCAGTCTGTCGCTGTCGTTGTGTCCTTGAGCAAGACACTTAACCCACAATGCCTGCTGGTGGTGGTCGGAGGGACCGGTGGCGCCAGTGCTCGGCAGCCTTGCCTCTGTCAGTGCGCCCCAGGGCAGCTGTGGCTACATCGTAGCGCATCCCCACCAGCGTGTGAATGTGTGTGTGAATGGGTGAATGACTGATTGTGTTGTAAAGCACCTTGGGGGGTTCCATGACTCTAGAAGGCGCTATATCAAATACAGGCCATTTACCATAGCTTTATAATTAGAGCCTTTTACGCCCTTTCTCATTTTATTTTGAAAGTCACATATGAACAAACATCACGTGTAGACTTACTGACTGGATGGAGAAAAGTTCAGTAAAGTTTGGCTGAGAGTCTCCAAGGAAGGAGCTGTTTCCATAGGCATGATGGGGAAACTTTTCCCCTCCTTCACCTCCTTTTGGACTGGACAAGAGGATCCCAATCTGGGATGTCCGAACGTGATACGGGAAATTTTTGTTGGCTGCTGATGGTCTTGTAATAACCTAAGAAACGAGCAAATAACAAGTGCATTTTTGTAAAACTAATGCAATCAGCAAACATAAGCTCTGGTTAAATTTTAAAAAGTACAGACAAATCCAGAATATTTGGGTTAAAATTACAGTCCACTCGAAAAGAAAAATGTGCTGAAAGTTAAAAAGAGACACATACTGATGTGTAGACAGTCAGAGTGATGCAGTGAGTATTTCCAGGGATGAAGAATGTACAGATGATCGCGATAACGACAACTCTTGAATAATGTGAACTTTGCAAAGGGTGTGCATGAGCACGTGCGTGTGGTACCAACAAGGAAGACGATGTGAGCGTAGAGGTGGATGCCCAGCTGAATGCCGTTGACTATCTTCTCCCGAGCCCAACGGGGAATCGCGAAGTTGGCGATCAGAGCCATGACGGGAACGGCGAAAAACCTGAGGGAGAAAAAAGGAGCAAATTTAGTCAAACAGAGGAGAGAGCTTATGAAACAAGGTGATGAGGATATGGTTTGATGGTGAGAGACAGGGCAGGGAGAGTAGAAGAGAGCTAATGATGGAAGGAGAACTGTAGATAATGAGGCAAGGGATATTCACCGCAGTGAGGGAGAAATGCAGAGATAATATTAGTCTTTGAAAAGTGGCGTTCGCTCCAAACCTCCACTATTAGACATTACTGATGAGGGGCAGGAAATTGACCAGCGTGTGTTCAAGGGGGATGTTTTTGTCGTTGCACGAAGTGAAAAAAACTGTTTTCCAGTGAAAATCATGGAGTTTCTAGCAAAAATATATGAAAGCATGAATTATTCCAACACATATTTTCCTCTGGCTATCACTCACTCTAGTGGTTATATCTACAACACAAATAGGGGAAAGATGGAAAACATGATGTTCACAGAGTGAAATAAATTATTCGACTTCAGGAGCCACCACGCAGAGAAATGTGTATTTTTCTACTCCTGCTGTCTCCAGCTCAGGTGTTGTCGCCGGCAGTGAGGGCAGAGTGAGGTCACGCTCTCACCATAGCGTGTACGTGGTAAAGAACGGCACGTAAAAGGGCTGCTTCTCAGGGTAGTGTTTCAGGGAAACCAGCACGGCATAGCAGAACCACACGTAGGCCACCAGCTGCAGGGCCATCAGGCCGTAGCCGGCGGGGCTCTCGTAGACGTAGAGCACTTCACCCGGGTCGAAGAACTGATATGGAAAGAGAAGACACGCGTTACAAACACGACTTTTAAAACAAAGAAAACGTAGGCAAATCGTTCTGTTTTCAAAGACATCGCTCACCGTTCAGCTGACCCACTGAGGTGGCCGAGCCAAAAGGCCCAGCTTGTCCCGTTCTGACTTTGTGTTTGATATTGACTCTTTAACACAACTAGGTGTGTGCCCACAGCTTTGGGTACACGTGCAGGCGCTGGATTTCCTTTCACAAGTGCAGTGACTGGAAGGCACGAGTCAGACAGAGTTACTCTTACTACATAATGCAAAGTGTTGAAAGCTCAGTGCGATGCTTCCTGAGATGCACTCCAGCCAACCAGAACCTGGCAGACTTCAGACTGCAGCCAGAGTACCAGGAACTCTTTCAAAGTCTCCATTTCAGTCCCACTTGTAACCTAGTTTAGCTTTTTTTAGACGGTTCCCCTGAGTTTCCAGCTCTGCGATAGCAGGCACCGCGGAAGAGGCCAGGCGGCTGATAAATCCTCAGAACTGCACACTGTGAGAGATGCGTGTATGCTTCGATTAAAAATAGCACAGACAGTTCCACAACACTCTTCTGGTCGTGGATCATTACCACCCAGAACTTAAAGACCATAATCCGCCGCCTCTTATAGCAGCAGCTTTACATCCCACTGTGCAGCAGCATCGCCGCTCTGCAGATATATGCGTGCATCCTACAACTCCAGAGGGCGTTATTAATGCATCGGCTCGTGTGCTCAACATCATAGCCGCTAAAACACAGTTTCATCTTCACACACAGAACATGAAAAGAGCATGTTCTGTAATTAATGAGAGGGAAGACCTTCCAGTATGCTGATTAGTACAATCCAGCTGTCCAGCCTATACTGTAGATCATTTAACATTTAGCATAAATGTGTTTGGCTCTGTTTGTAAATGATAATCTGTACCATCTCCTTTCAGGACATATATATATATATATATATATATTTTTTTTGTTTGTACAGTCAAGTTGACGCATTTTCATAATTAGCAATAAGTCAATGTAATGAGTTTCTTGACAGAAAAAGCCATTACGGCCCACGCTCATCTGTGGGGCTCGTTCTTTCATGAATATTTATGAGAGTATTAAAAAAGCCAACGAGAGCAGTAACACAAGTGGAGCTTTTGGTGAGTCAAGTCAGAAACCTTCCTATCAGAAGATTGAAGGAGGAAAGCAAAAGCCACAAATCTTAACAGTTTTTACACACCTTAGTTAGGTCTGGAAGAAAAGATCAATGCACTGAAAGACTGTGAGGTTTACCGATGCAGATAGTGAATCAATATTGAAAAGCAGTGTAATGATTATTGAGTTTACACACATACATTTACTGTGTGTTTTGAGTGGTGTAATTCAAACTCTGACAGCTAGGTGGCAGCAGTTCCTACCGTCTTTATTCTGATGGAACGAGATCTCGCAATGTGTCTTGGAAGCATCTCGCCTGAGTTTTCTAATCAAATTCAGTTTTAGAAATTGCAAATGGTATCGCAATATTTCATATCGCCTCCCCTGAATCGTGATATATATCGTATCGCCTCCCCTGAATCGTGATATATATCGTATCGCCTCCCCTGAATCGTGATATATATCGTATTGCCTCCCCTGAATAGTGATATATATCGTATCGTCTCCCCTGAATCGTGATATATATCGTATCATCTCCCCTGAATCGTGATATATATCGTATCGCCTCCCCTGAATCGTGATATATATCGTATCGTCTCCCCTGAATCGTGATATATATATATTGTATCGGCCCCCTGAATCGTGATATATATCGTATCATCTCCCCTGAATCGTGATAAATATCATATCATCTCCCCTGAATCGTGATATATATCGTATCGTCTCCCCTGAATCGTGATATATATATATATATATATATATATCGTATCGCCTCCCCTGAATCGTGATATATATATATATCATATCACCTCCCCTGAATCATGATATATATATATATATATATCGTATCGCCTCCCCTGAATCGTGATATATATATTGTATCGCCTCCCCTGAATCATGATATCGTATCGTCAGATTCTTGCCATTACACACTCGTAACTGTTCTTATCAAACACTAATGTCTAATAAATGTATTCGGCTGAGTCTTTATAGACTTTTCAGGCTGACAGAGTGATATGGTGGATATTTTACAAAACTTTCCTGGTTAAAAAACTAATTAGTCCAATAAATAAAATAGGAGAACTAAAAATACCAATAATTGACAATTTTAGTCTTTTACTCAATCTGAAACTTATAGTTAGGGATATTAAATCTGTGTGGAACAATCTCAGACTTAAACACATTATAATAAGTTTACAGTTCTGTTTGATAAAATTCATGTTTCATATATTCGGTACCAAACTAGAAAATAACAAAAACTACAAAAATTATTCACTTTTTTTTACATTGTTAAAAGAAAGTCAAAACGCCTTTAAATGTCACAATTTGTAAATATCCATGTTTCTTGTAAAATAAAAACTAAGCTGAGATTATTCTAGATTATACAATTCTTCATTTGTCACAAAGACGAGCTGTAACCGTATATTTTAACATTTGTCTAAAAGAGTTGAATTAAGGTAAAAAAAATCTAAGCAGTCCATATTTTAGGCTACTTTTTAGGCACATTTCTTTACATTCTGGTCAGGAATTTGGCGAATCGTGTTTTAGCTGCTCCATCTTGTGAAAACACACAGAAAACATTATTGCCTTAAAATCTCTTTTACCTTTTTATTTTTATTTTTTTACGATACACCCAAATAAATGAAAAATGCACATAAAAAGAAGCCATTTGTATTTTCTTTAACATTGAAGATTAGGAGTAATCTAAAAACCCATCATTGGTTGTGTCTATTCTGTTGTGTCTATATCTTTCATTTATTATCATCACCGTTTTCTTTTGAACGCCGGGGTTTCCAGCACCAAAGAGACTGCAGCCGAGCAGAAAGCAGGACAGAACCGCCTTCATGTTCTTTTCCTCGTGGGTTTCATTCAATTGCCTATAAGCAAAACTGATTTTCACTGCAATCCCAAGAGCTCATCGTGTGGTTTTCTGCGTCAGTCGCAGATTATAACAGACAGACTGTGGTTCAACTAACACACGAGTCTTGTATCGTTGCATCTTTTCCTGCAGCAGCTTTGCTCTCTGTAGAGCTCTTTTGTTTAAGTTTGCAGCTTATCGCAGGCTGAAGCCACCACTCCAGATGTCAGCCTCAAGTCTTGTGTTTCTCACACACAGCTCACTCGGCTGCATCGAAGCCTCGCATGCCGGCAGCACGAATTAGATGGCACTTAATTAAACTTGTTTATATTTATCTACAGGAGTGCCCTGAGATGACCCCTGTTGTAATCAGGACTTAACCGTGTTTAGAGAAGCATAGAAAATATGGGGATTATTCTAAATAACAGGATATTTTGTTGCATTTGCCATTGTGGGAAAAACTGGACACGATAAATCTTTCTGTGCATAAAAATAGCCATGAATTCGTTTCCAGCTTTATTTTGCTTCATGAAACCCTTTCTTAGATACATTTTTAAAAATCAAGTTCACTTGTTTCAAAACATTAGCAATGCTATCTAGCATAGATGAATGAATGCCTTGTGAGTGAATCTCTGAGAAAAAAAGCTCTGGCGCTCCTTTTTCAGGAACTAGAATTGAGCCAGAGGACAAGGGGACAGAAGATGGCAGGTTTTGGAGTCTTATTGCAAACATCTCTCCTCTGATTGGCTAACGGCAACACAACTCTACCACCGACTCTATTTGCTCTGCAATGTTGAGGTTTTATCCCTACAATTAACACAAGCCTGAAGGAGTTCTGCTATGTGGTGGAGTTGCTAATGCTAACAGTTAGCTTCTACTAACCAAGCCATGCTCTGCTCCCTCCTGAACGCTAAGCTAACAACAGCCTTCCTCGTCGTGAGCTAAGATGGGGGGGGTTCATGAATGCTAACTTTAGTGTGTGATGTAGATCTGTCAGGATTTTCTAATCCTAGCATTTCTCCATCTATTTTCTGTCAGCAGGCTAAAGAAATAGGGGTAGAAGGCTATTTTCGTGTTTAGCCTGCATGTTAAAACCAGAGTAAGCGATCATATTTAAAAAAAAAAAACATTATTGGCTAAAATATTTTCCCCTGATGATGAATTCCTTGAATAAAGTCTGAGTTTTCATAATTTGACTTATGATCTGTTGAAAGACCAACTCCCAGTCTGAGTCTTAGCCATTGTGTGTGTGTGTGTGTGTGTGTGTGTGTTCAGTACCTCGGCCTCGTAGATGAAGAGGATGACGTAGGTGATTGTGTAGACCGTCATGTAGATGCTTAATTTAACAGACCCGCTGTGGCTGATCCTCGCTCTGATAAAACCGGGACAAACCCGTAAGATCAGAGGTTGCACACATGTTGGAGAGAGATAAGAAACAAATACACACCAACACACTCAAGAGATGCACAAAACTCGCACACAATTATGCATTTGATGTTTTATGCTCAAGCAGAGAGCTGAATACACAAGCAGGGGAGCAGCAACTGAATGTGGCTAATAGAAGCAAAAACACGAACAGAACAAAGAAAAGAACCGGCAAGTCTTCGTTCGCAACAGTGAGCAAATCCAAAACATTCAACATTAAGTCTGAAACTATATTTAAATTTTCTTTCCACATAAATTCTAATAAAAAACATGTTAGGATTTTCTAAAACTGTGAATTTGTCATGCAATTTTTTTAAACCTTGAAGTTTTTATTTTATTTATTTAAGTATGTTCAAAGATCACAGAACCATGCAAACTTAGAGGAGGATGCTATTTGTTTCTTTTCTTTTTTCCTGGATTTTAATGCAATTTTTAAAAATAGTTTATCTTCCAAGCTCCGGCTTAGCTCAGTGTGAATTTTCAGAAAACTAACAGTGAAGCAAGACGAAGCTTCACCACTAATCTAATCTCAAAACCTTGTAAAACACAGTTTAGCTCTATTGATGCTTTCTAAAAACACAAAGACACAAATGAGCATCTCTTTTACCCAACTAATGTGTAACAGCTGGCTTGTTTTCTTCATCTCAGAAGTCATGGCTGAAACTAGAAAACACGTGACCGCTGGGTGTAATCTGGGTTCCAGGTGACAGATGGATAAACACTTTCAGTGACAAAGAGGAGTCGCATAAATAATCTATTGTGCAGTCGAGCTGCCAGTCCCAAACAAATGACCACTAAGCCTTGCCGGGGGAGGAAAAAAACAGGAGCAAACCAAAATTGAAGATAATTCTTCTCTCAGATGGGCCCTAAACTGCAGCATGGACACATTTCACCACCTGGAGTTAAAGTTACAGTAGATAGCTTTTAAAACTTGAAGCTTGAGCTTTAGCATTGATCTCAGTGACTGTTGAGGTAGAAACGATCTGTTTCACATTTGACACCACTCTGCAACCCTCTGCGGGCCAATAACCACACTAGATAGTCTTGTGAAGCGGGTAGGTGTCCTAGCTAGTTCTCTTTACCTGCTTTTTGGCTGTTAGCTGCAATGCTAGTGGTTAGCATTTTCAGTTCGCTGATTGTTAACAATAAGCACAAGAAGAAGAAATGGAAGAAGTTTAATTGCTTTTTCTGCTGGCATCATGGCAAAGCCTGGAAGTTAAAAGCATGGACCAATGGGCGCTGGAGAGCATAACAGTGTCGTCGCCATATTGGATGGGTTCCTCTAAACCAGGGGTTCCCTAAGTGTGAGCTGCCGCTAGGGGGTGCGCGAGATGAAAAGTGTAATGGCTGCGGAGCTCAGAAAAGTCTGTCATATGTCACCATTAGCGTAGCCAGAAACTCATTTGTAGGTGGGCCTTAGAAAAAATAAGTGGGCACAATAAATGTAATTGAAAACAAGTATATTTTGCGCGCGTGTGTGTGTGTCCTCCTCCACATGTGCCCTAGCTTCATAATAATAATGTGCCGAGCTTCAGCGCTCTGGCCTGCGCACGCTGTCAATATCAAGATATGCTCCGTATTTGAACATTTTTAACGATGTTGGAGAAATCTGAAGGTGGTGAGTCATTCTGGCAGATTGTAATTAACACCCTGTCTCATGCAGGTGTTCTGACATTGTAAACCTCACACACAGAACATCGTGGATGTAACAAAATAAATCAAGAAATGATTCCCATCTGAGCATTTTAGCATTATTATATTAGCACACTTGACTGTGGGACAGCATTCTAAACGTGTCGGGCTATTAACAGCACGCTGAAGATCTGAGGTTCAGAGTGCGTCTGTCAGAGGTCAGACGTGTTCCAGCGGAACCACGGCTCACGGGTGCACAAGTGAGCACATCTGGCTGGGCAGAAGTCATTTTACAACATTGGTTTAAATAGCGCCAATAACGACACGCGGTGACTTGAGCGGCTCATGGAGCTGTGCCGCACACACACACACACACACACACACACACACACACACACACAGATTCAATAAGCGCATGCTGCGCAAACTCCGGTGCCGCGCCGTCGGACTGAAGGCAGAAATGAGCGCTGCCTCCTCTGTGATGAAAACTTTTAAGAGGTTTTATAACATTTTTCATTCAAGGTCAAATTAAGATATTAACTTCTATTTTGGGATGACGAATGAAATTTGAGTCCGCTCCAGCCAGTGACTCCTCATGAACCTGACAAGTCCTGTTACTGCAGCATTTGTTATTCTAGTCCGTGTGGCAGCAGATCGCAGATTCAGCCACACCATAAAACAGCAATAAGTCGGTCTGAGGCAAAATATCTTTTCCGTCTTTTGCCCTATAGACATTTGATTACACACAAGTAGGTGACCAGTTCAGGATTACGCAGAGCAGAAGGAAGGAGAGAGCTCTGGCCACAGTTTAAACGTTCCTGCTTTAAGAAAACCGTTAAATTGCATTGTTTATGTGCTATCTGGGCACTCTAAATATTTATTTAAAATTAAATCAAAGGAAATTGTAATGGTATTGAATGTTTATTAATTACTATTTAAAAAATGAAAGTGATGGGGAAAAAGGTCGATCATATATATATATATATATATATATATATATATATATATATATACTGTAAATCCTCTAATATTAGCCTGTATTTAATTAACTGATTGATTTATATATATATATATATATATATATATATATATAGTGGAGCTTTTTACTTTGTGGTTTATTAGTTGTCTCATGTTTGCGTTTAATCATTGTTAGCACTAGCTAAAGCAGGTAGTGGCAGGGTTGTTTACGACAGTTGCAATTCAACTTTTAACCACTAGGGTGCAGGAGTGTTAGTTTATTCACACAAAGATCTCAGCACCCTCACAGATTTCCTCCGACACATGGCTTTGTGTCGTAATGAGACAGCGGCAGAAAGGCCTGACAGTGAAAGACGGCAAAGACATCAACAGAACGTCGCACAAGTGAAAAGATGCACACAGAACATGAGAGGATGCATAAACACAAACATGCACGCAAAAACAAGAGAGCCCCTTCCCCACCTGGTGACAGTGAAACCTTTGCCCAACAATATGAGCATCAGAAGGAACACCAGGAAACTGACGGAGAACAGTAATTTCCCTGGAGATGCACAGAGAGGTGGAGAGAGGCAGGACAAAAAAAGAGAAGACAGAAGGGGTAATTAGGTTGTCGTTTCCAGAAGTGAAAAATCAGAGAGGAACAACAAAATCAGGTCAGCACACACACGTACTGCACACACAGTCACGCATGATCCGGTCTCTGCCCATCAAACCAGCCGCTCTGTTTCTTCAGACGCACACACATCCATCATCGTCCACTCATCCATTCTGCTCAGGCAGCGAGAGATTTTCCGCCGCCGAGCCAGCGTCAGTCATTCAGCCAGTGACCAATTCGGGGGGAAAAGAAACTCACCGAGAATTTTCAGGCTGAAATTGCCAACTCCATCCCTGGCATACAGGCCCCAGTAGACACAATGGAACAACAGGCTGAGCACTGCCAAAACGAAAAAGATGGTGGGAGAGAAGAGAAATGGGAAGGATGGAAGAAGGGATAGGTGAGCGGGCGTTAAAGAAGGGAAGGTAAAAAGAGAGGCAGGACAGAGGAAGGCAGACGGGGTGATAATGAGAGAGGAGGATGGGAAGGAGGGAGAAATGGGGACAGAAAGAGGTGAGAAAAGAAAAAGAGAGAAGTTTAAAAGAAAAGATTTGCAGAGAGAGAGAACGAGAGAAAGGGGGAGGAGAAGGTGAAAGAAAATTTAGAAGAAGCGAGAAGGGATTTGGAGTGGGGACAAGCGAGGGAGGAAGAAGAAAGCATGATAAGAAGTTGAAAGAAAGCAGGGAGGATGGCGCGGGGGGGGGGGGGGGGGGGGTGTTCATCAGTTACAGCACGCTTCACTGAACACTGAAGCGGTGCAGCTCGTCTGTCTGCAATGGCTCCTATTCTGGGTCTCATCACCGTGATCGTATCTGTGCTCTTGAGATGTGGCTTAAGGTATGAGACGCTGCAGCAATGCAAGAGGCTCAATGTAATCCCTAATGTGTGTGTGTGTGTGTGTGTGTGTGTGTGTGTGTGTGTGTGTGTGTGTGTGTGTGTGTGTTTCGAACAGAAGCCCTTACCCTCCACACCTGCTGCCGTCATGAACATTTTGTAGGTTGTGTGAAGAAGCTGTCTTCCCTTCAGGTTGTCTGGAGGGAGAAGAAGAAAACAACAAGGTGACAGAGGTGTGTGTGTGTGTGTGTGTGTGTGTGTGCGTGTAAAGATAAAAAGGATGGAGATATGCTAACAGATGGTGAAAGAACGTAAGAGGGGTACAGAGAGTGTGAGACAGATGAAAACAGCAGAACAAGGGAACAGGCCAGATAAATGTGTGTGTGTGTGTGTGTGGGGGGGGGGGGGGGGGTCATTAGTATGCATCCATCCTGTGATACCCTTCTCCAATGAGGCTCCATACATCTTCTCAGTTCCGGCTCCCTAATCTGAGAGGAAATATTCCTCATGCATATTTAAGCGGGCTATTTTACTACCAAAACAATTCAGCTAACGGAGGCGGACAGCGAGGGAATGCCTCGGGAGAGGGAGGGTAGTAAAAACTCACAGCTGCCCCGTGCAAACGGATCCAACCAGTCAAGGGCTGGGCTGTAAACAACAGCTCTGCTAAGTGTTTATTCTCTTTCGTGTCTTCTGTGTAAATACGTTTTCATGCTTTCGCTTGGTTCCATTCTTGAGCTAACTAAAGAAAAATAGCAAAGCCTCTATTTTCATGAAACTTGCATTTGTATGTTTATGTTTATTTATTTGGCAGATGCTTTTATCCAAAGCGACTTACAATTTATAACCTATAGGGCATGTTAAGAATAAGAATAAGAACAACTTTATTTATCCCGAGGGAAATTCTTGTGTCATGTACATGCTCAAAGCAGTTGGAGAGACAAAGGAACAGGTGAAATAGAAATATGATATACAATATATTCATTAAAAAAAAAAGATCTACAGTAGTACCATGTAGGATAGTGCAAAACAAACAATCGCATGTCTCAATAATTAAATACATGACTGCATCCTTGTGAATAAGTAATTAAGCCGTCGGTGCAGGCGATTCACAAAAGTGATTAAAGTATTGTGTAAAAGAATATGGGTTTGTAGCAGCATATGATATGATGGGGGGATAAAAACATATTTACAATCAGAACTCTTGGGTAATATTGCACAGTCTGGGAGGGAACAGAATAACCAAGGTAATAGTATTTGGAGAATCACCTACAGCGTGAGGAAGAGTTAAACAGTCCTATTGCCACCGGTACGAAGGATTTCCTGTGGCGGTCAGTTCTGCATTTCGGGGCAATGAGTCTTTTGCTGCGTGTGCTTCGGTGGTCCATCATGTGGGCGTGCATGGGGTGGGAGGGGTTGTTCATGATAGAGAGAAGATGTGATCTGTGGGGGAAACCGGAGGACCCGGAGGAAACCCACGCATGCACGGGGAGAACACGCAACTCCACGCAGAAAGGCCGCAGCCGAGTTTCGAACCTGCGACCGTCGTGCTGCGAGGCAACAGTGCTAACCACTGCACCACCATGCAGCCCATTTTCATGGTAAGAAGTTGCTTCAGGGGCTTCAACAAATAACAAAAATGCACAGATTCATTTCGCTGAAGGCCACAAACAGAACAAGTCAACTTGTTTGTATTTATGTAACCTAATCAAGTCACAAATGACTAGAATATTGATCGTGTCCCACTTTAACCACATCAGGGCACAGAAAGGACAGAAGTTTTAGCTGATAAAAAGTTGTATTATTCGTTACATCAGAGGTAAAATCATTTTACTGAGCTGGAAAATGATGTCATGAAACAGAGAGAATGCATCCTCTCCTGCTGACTAGTGACTTGTTGCAATCACAAAGAGATGTTTGATGAGTGCAGAGGTCTTCCATCTATTCAGGCTTGTCCCTTCAGGAGTCGCCACAGCCAATCATCTGTCTCCATTTACCGGTAGTCCCATTTTCTGTAGCTTCTACCTTCACACAAACTAACTTCAGGTCCTCTTTCACCACATCCACTAATCTCCCTTTCTTCTTCCTCCTGCCAGGTGGCTCCACCCTCAGCATCCTACCTAGTTATCCCTCCTCTGTCCAAACCATCTCAGTCTGTCCTCTGTAACATGAGCAGTCCTCTGATGGACTCTTCCTGATCTTATCCATCCCCACTATTCCCAAAGAGAACCTCAACGTCTTGAGCTCTTTTCCTAATGAACACTGTCTCTAAACCAGTCGATTCTTCTGTTTCAGGCCCACAAAACAGCAACTGTCAAGTCACACAACCACAGATATCCCTGATTTGACTATCCAAATACACTTTAAAATCAGAAAAATTCAGGACATCTGGGCACCCGCTTCAGCTCATATTCATTTCTGTCCATTTATGACTCTGAGGTTGAGTTTTTGTAACAATTATGGATATATAGCTTCAGAATTAAGCTAAATGAGTTTTAAAAATGGGGGTTCTTCATGAACCTGGCCTCTAAAGTCTTCTACCTTCTTTTCTTCCACAAGACGAGTGAAGACATAAAACCTCTTATTTCACATTTGAAAAAAAAAATACAATTTATTTTCCAATTTTGTGCAAGAAAATGGTTTCATGTGTAACTGAACCCTAGAGCCAGGAGCCAGAGCACAACGAGTAAGTAAGTAAGTAAAGTAAGTAAAAGTTTATTTATAGAGCGCCTTTCACAGATATAAATCACAAAGCGCTGTACAACATGATAAAGACCAGGGCAAATACCTCTAACCAGTAAAAACATCAGAAAAACAGTAGCAGTGATAAACGTAGAAAATAAAATCACGAGTATAAACAAAGTGAAGGTGTGAACCCGAACAAAGCCATCATTCTGAAACATCTAGGGAGGGAACGCCTGGATGAAAAGGTGAGTTTTTAAATGATTTTTAAAGACCTCTACAGTGTTGGAGAGACGGAGATTAGAAGGTAGACTGTTCCAAAGTCTGGGTGCAATAGTCTGAAAGGCCTTGTCCCCTTTGGTTTTCAGTCTGGTTCGAGGAACAGCCAGGAGGTTTTCAGATGTGGATCTAAGGTTCCGAGAGGTGGTGTGTGGGGATAAAAGCTCAGATAGGTAGCTTGGAGCCTGGTTGTTAAGAGCTCTATAGGTCAGGACTAAAACTTTAAACTGTATTCTATATTCTACCGGGAGCCAGTGGAGGGACTGTAAAACTGGAGTGATGTGAGCTCGTCTGCTGGATTTGGTTAGGAGTCTGGCTGCTGCATTTTGGATGGCTTGAAGGCGTGAGAGGGAGGTTTTGCTGAGACCAGTAAAAAGAGCGTTACAGTAGTCTAAGCGTGATGACACAAAGGCATGGATGATTTTTTCCAGATCTGCAGTAGAAACCAGTTTACGGACTTTTGAAATGTTTCTCAGTTGAAAGAAACAAGAGCGGGAGATGGTTTTGACGTGTGAGTCTAAACTTAAAGCTGGAGCTTCGTTTTTCCCCGAGGAGACGCATTATAAAACGTGTAAAAAGTCTCATTTCTAGTCCCGTCTCTTGTCCGTTTACTAGAAATTAAACATGCAGGTCATTTAAAACCTAGAATGTGAAATTATAAAAATAAATAAATAAACTCACTATCTGCACCCAAAATTTACAAGCCACCTGCTGGAACCAATGTCCTGTGACTGCGTCATCTTCATCATGGACGAATCGGCTGACTGACGTCCCAGAAGAGGGCTTTGAAATCCTTCCATTTAACTCTGGTGACTTCAGACAAAACTAAACAGCTTCAGCTTCATACATGGTGTTAAAACTTAAAATGCTTTAGAAAACTGTATTTAATTGTGGAAATCCTCAGATCAGGCAGCGACGATGGGCTCCTTGTTTGTTTATAGACAGTCGAAAGATGATTAATGCCTGAACTTTTCCTTCTCCTGCAAGTTTATTTGCTCGTTTTCTTGTTGCACTCTGTTTTAGAACTGGTCTTCAGAAACTAAACCTGACTCGGACGTATGGGATTAGATTTGTGCCAATAGGATCAAGAAAAAACACTTTGGAGAGCAAACAAATTTTAAGACATTGTGAGAAAAAACATTCGTTTCAAAAGAAAAACTTACGATCTGAATCAGATTCTTAAAATGATCAAGAAAAAACACTTTGATGGTCAAACAAAAATTAAGAAAATGACAGAACAAAAATACTGACTTAAGGAAAAAAAACATGTTTCAAAAGTAAAACTTACTATCTAACTAAGGAAATTGATAACAAAAACACATAGAGGCAAACTGAAAAAGGAAACACACTTTGTTACTCATTTTAAGAAGTTGATTCAGATAGTAAGTTTTTCTTTTGAAACAATTTTTTTTTCTCTGAATGTCTTAATATTTGTTTGATCTTCAAAGTGTTTTTCTTGATCCTATTGGCACAAATCTAATCCGATATGGACTGCTCCTGAAACACTTCCACTCTAAGTGTTTATTGCGTGCAGTTCATGAGCAGAAAAGGTAGAGAACTTCTGCAATAGAGTTAAATGCCATTTTGTTCTAATTCAATCGACTCACTCCGCTGGTTTCAACAAATCAAGATAAATGTCCTCACCGGAACAAATGTAAATGAAGACAGCCTGGAGGTGCACATTTTTCTCCTTGAAGCTGCCTTTCTCAATTGCTTCAGGGTTATTTTACCTTTGATTTTCATGACCAACTCACTTCAGTAAACCTAAAGCCGTCTTATCTTTTCCACTTTCTGTGAAAAAACTCCCTTTCTTCATCTTTGTGCCACGTGCACGCTATCGTGACAAAGTCTCAGCTCCAGGAGTAAATCTGAGCACGTTTCATCTTCGCTTATCTTAAAAACACACGCATACACTCCTATTCCATCAGGAAAACATGCAGATTTTATTATAGAAGTCATAAAAAGTCCATTTAATGATCACTGAGCTTTAAAAGTCAGAGTAAAATGTCTCGAGGGGAAGAACGTGGCTTGACTAAGTGGAAAAGGTGGTACTTACAAGCGAAGTAGCAGGAGAGGAGAAACACCAAGGAGAAGATGACCAGGAACGTGATGTCCGTCTCCAAAATCCCTGCGAGCAAAAGTTGGAATAAGAATATTTTATTTTAAAATAAAACGAAAGAAACCAATTAGTTGTTTCACAGATAGGTTACAGAAGCAGATCATGAGTTATGACGGGAGGCATTGATAACATTGGAATAATTCATTTAGAAGACACATGAGCATCTTCTTCTCATCCCACCCTCCCAGTTCATCCATCATCATTAATTCGTTCAGCCATCCCTTCATTATTGCAATTTGTTCCGTGCACTGTGCTTTATTGGCCATGCTAAGTGGTGTTAGCTTGTGCCATCGGCGATTCGTTCCATAATCCTTCTCATTCGGCCTAATCGGTCTTACCAAACTCATCTGCAGAGAAATGCTGCGTCCAAAACGACTGGCCATTGGTCAGCTTCATCTCGTACTCCAGCTGCAGGCCTTCGCCCTACCAAAGAGTAAAAAACAAATAAAAATACAAAGAGGTGGGCACGTTGAGATTAAAAATGTATTCTCAGGCATTGTGATCTGCAAGGAAAAGATGATTAATGTTTTATGCTGCAGTGGACAATTCTGCAGGTTCAACTGGCAGCAAAAGGTAATGGCTTATAGATTTATGTTTAAACACTCTCAGGACACCTCACCTTTCCAGGGGAAGACTGAAAACTGAAATTTATTGGACTATTAGAAAAGAAAAATTATGATCTGGAGTTAAAAGCCACACACACACACACACACACACTTAATCATTAAACTCTGAAGTGATCGGACCGGATCAGATAACCTAAGTACCCGAGAATTAAAAGGGCTTTACTTTGAACAGTTTTTTTTTTTTACCCATAAAGTTTATTAGAATACCTCGTTATATTTTAGTGCACCAATCAGCCACAACATTAAAACCACCCACATGAATGAAAACAGTCGTGAGGACATGACATTTACACTTGCTTGTACCGTACAGAGATCCTCGGACCTTTTAGGGCACGGGCGCGCCGTAGTCCGACAGAAAAGATGCTAACCAAGGTTTCACGCAGCAGGTGGGGCCGCCATGATTTGGGCTTTTTCCAGCACACCCCATTAATGCCAGATTTGAAAAGCCTTGAGTTTGGAAAACGAGTTAACACTTTTGGCTCACTATGACTATGACTGCTGAAATGCTGCAACCACTTAAACACACACAGCCCTCCATGGTAAAAGCACTCACTAATGAAATAACAAAAGCCAATCAATATCCCTGACCCCAAATATAAAAAAGAAACAAAGATATTGATTTGGCCATTACATTTCCTTGATCCTAATTTTTTTCACCTCAGGATCTCTGGTACACGTTGATACTGCTGGGTTAGGTCCCGTTTTGCCTTCAGAACTGCCTCAATTCTTCAAGTCGTTGATTCAACAAGAAGTTTGAAATATTCCCCAGAGGTTCTGGTCCACATTGGAATAGAATAGAATAGACCTTATTGATCCCACAGTAGGGAAATTCACTTGTTAGTATGATGTATCGGATGTGTCGATTGCACATCCGTGATGTAAATCTCTCGTTCCAACACATCTAAATAGAGCTGGACTGGGTTAAGATCTGGTGACGTTGGAGGTTGTTGGGGGCCAGGACATCTCAGAACTCTGTTTCAGATGGTTTGAGATTTGTGCCATGGTGCATTGCCCTGTGGTCCTAAAGGGTTGGACATGGTCAGCAACAGTACTCAGGTAGCCTGAACTGTTAGTTTAAAGGCAGGATGGATCCATGTTTTCATGTTTACCACAAGCTCTGACCTGAGCATTTAAATATTGCAGTTTAAATTCAGACTGCCCCGGTTTTTGAATCTCTAGTTCTGGTGATCCCGTGTGAGAGCTGTAGCCTCGCGTTTTTAGCTGACAGGAGTGGCGCCGGGTGTGGTCTTGTGCTGCTGGAGCCCATCTAGGTTCAACATTTGTGTTCAGAGATGCAGTTCTGCGGACCTTGGTGCCATTAGGGGTTATTTGAGCTACTGTTCCCCTTTGACTTCTGACAACAAGACCTTTTCTTTCACCCTCCTTGTGGACCCAATACCAGCAGGGAGAAGAAGTGAGGTTGGGTGCAATGCAGGTTGGGGGAAGTCAATGGGATAAGGAACGTTTTCTCTCTGGTTTCCTCTCCATGTGAAGCGGAGCGATACCAATTAGATATGTTTGGACTCTACGTACAGCTTAGGCTCCCAAGTCCTTGAAAGGGGCTGGACTCTGTCCTACTCTGGAGTTTCCTGATACTCAAGTCCCCAGTTAAGCGCGTCAACCATGCCACATTCAAAGCCACTCCAAGTCATCTTCACCATGTCTAGATGATCAAGTTGTTGCCATGGGATCAGCTGATGAGACCATGCTGTTAGCAAGCATCTGAACTGCACAGCTGTACAAATAAGTGCCAGAAAGCACAATATCTTAAAATTAGGGGTGGGACTAAATTAAAAAAATCGAATTAATTAGAGGCTTTTGTCATTAATTAATGTTGATTAATCACATTTTAATTGCTTAAGACAATTTGCGCCCAAACAATTTTTTTTCAATCATTAAGGAACAGATGACACACCCACACTTTTATGAGTACATTTCTGTAACCACAAGGTCTAGTTGATTACTTTGGTCTCATTATAAAGGTAACCAGTGTGGTATTTATTGGAATGTGTAAATATTAGTACATGTGTTATGGATTAAGTGTAAATAGACATGAAACGTTGTAAGCCTACTGAACGGAACACGAAGTGGCGGCAGAGCACTGCTGATATATATATGTATATATATATATATATATATATATATATATATATATATATATATATATATAGCATAGAGTTCAGGGGAAGTTCTGCTGACGGTTAAAAGATGCTTAATTCTCCAGCTGCAATAAAGTTCATATGGATAAAGTTACTGCCTGCCTGTTTTCTACCAACTAGAAAACATAATAAAAAAGTTAATCTGCCCCCCCTTTTCTTATCTTCATGGAGCTAGGGTTGTCACGGTAACCAGTGTAGCAGTAAACCCCTGTAAAAAAGTTGACAATAATAATAACAGTCTTGTTTAAAAAAAATTATCTCGGTGGATTACCGTGGCTGCGGTGTAGGCGCGGTGACCCTTACCAGCCACCGTATCATCTGCTGAAGTTGCCGGCGGCACATGTGCACTTTGTTGTTTACAACCAAAACTTTCTTGAAGCTAAAGCTGAAATAATGGCCAAAGGAGGAGACGGCAGCGCTCAGGACATTTATTATCCCTCAAAGAAGACAAAGTGGGAAGTACGGGCATGTTTTGGATATTTGAAGAATGCAGAGGGACAGTTGATAGAAGACGGCTATCCTGTTTGCAGCACGAGCAGAAAAAGTGTCTGTGAAAGGCAGCAACGCTTCAAATCTCATGACATCTGTGTGACCATCACCCACAACTCTACAGTCAAGCTAACATTAGTGTTTTAGCTAAAATGCGTGATCCGAGGATTTGGGTTGAGGAAGAATGCAACGAGTCGCTATATAAAGCAGCCGCAGCGCCGCTACCTGCATATAAACCGTGTCGTGGACACCGCCATGTTGAAATGACGCTATGCATTACGGGGCTCCCAGGGGCAGATAAGAGTTGGTCTCTCTCCGAGAATAATTATGAATTCAACAATGATTACTGCCTGACATTTTCCCACATCTGCAAAGCTCACTGGAAGGACACAAACCGAGGACAATATTTTCCTCACATAGGGTTTTACTCAAGTAAGGGTAAAAAAAGTATCTGATTAGAAGGCTACTTGAGTACTGAGTATCATCTGATCTAATATTTTTAAAATGATGACATCAAACAGACATAAAATGAGAAGTTATGGGCAAATATTGGTATTTTAAAGACTAAAGGGGAAAAATGTAAACAAATAAACAACATAATTACAAAATAACACATTTTAGGCAAAATTTAGACACAAACTGAGGACAATATTTTCCTGATATACAGGGTTTATTTAATTGTCTGAAAATGTAACACGTTTAAAAAAAATACCACGATAATACCTAAAACCGGGATAATTTTGGTCACAATAACCGTGAGGTTACATTTTCACACCGTGACAACCCTACATGGAGCACAGTTTGTTATTATTCATTTAATCATAGTATTAGTTGTGCTTGGAGCACGTAAAAAAGGTTTATATGGTCTTGTAGCTCACGCTCTGCAGTTTTGTTAGTGCAGCTTGATGATATTTATTCATAGATAAGGCATAAATTGTGACGTTAAACTTTTCTGGTCCCCAGTTGATGGGCACTCGGGCTCAAACAGGTACATTTTTGACGCATTATATTTTCTTATTAATTAATTGTAAAACACCTTAAATTCCCACTCCAACTTAAAATGTCTTACATCCACGCCTCAGCTCGTTTTGTTGAGACTTCACTTTTCATGACAGTTGCTGATCGGTTTGAATATTCTAAAGTTTTTCTCATGCTTTCAAAACGTACCCTCAAATAAACAGGAGAAAATTCATATATATGGGGTCATTCTCAAATAATTAGTCTAATTTTTATTCTTTAACCCAGAATCAGCAGCTTAAAAATAATTAGCACAATCACCCAATTGATCCGTAAACTGCCAAATATGAAAACACGAATCTTGTATTGCTTGCACGCTGCAGCAAGCATGCTTCACTCTTTCCTAAATGGATGAAGAGTGTGCTCAGAGTTTCTAACTCCAGTGGATGGATGCTTCTCTCTTACGGCACACACTGGAACATCGGAAAACTCACACGACATCCGACTTTAAACAGCAAACCCAGATTTCTTCTAACGTTTCCAGGAACACGGGAGGCAAAAAGAAATACGAATTTCCCACAGAGGCTGTTGATTTATCTCTTAAATGTAATTGTGTTATGCTGCCAACAACTTTCCCTACTGGCCTGGAAGAACCTCGCCATCTCCCAGGTGAGACCGAGACGTTAGCAGAATCTAGGCTGCTGGGCTCTCTGCAGCTCTGACCCAGATTAGAAAATATGGATCATGCAATCTCCTCTCTGATTTCATGCTGTTAGTAAGATACTTTAATCTTTAACATGCAATCCATTCAACCGGTTCCAGGCCGATATATTTGTTCTACACTGATATTTTATTGACGCAGGATTTCATGACTTTGCGGAAAAAAGTAATTGAGAAAATAACTCATCCCCTGAAAGTGAATTCTGTCTGCAATAATGTTTTTCTGGCAGTAAAACAAACAAAAAGCATCAATCTGAAGTGAACTTGGGAGGTGAGAAAATAAAAAGAGAGGGACGGGGAGCAATGAACAAGAGAAAGGGCACGGGGATGGGTTGACAATCAGAGCAAAGGGAGCTCATTTCACACACGCAAGTTCAAAGCTGATGGAGTTTGCGCTTGTTGCAGCGGAGCGAAGGAACAGAGGGAGGGAAGGGAGGAGAAAAAGTCTTTGATTTCATTTGGCAGACTGAGACTCCATTTTACTCCCTCTATCAAAAGGGGCGAGAAGCATGGAGCGTGCACTGCCACAAAATCAATACAGACATAAAGAGCAAGGAGACAGAGATAAAGAGAGCGATAGATGTGGAGAAAGTTTAAAATAAAGGTGGAAAGAAAGGACGGATGAAGAAAAAGGATCAAAAGGCAAATCGGGACAAGGAGATAGATGCACGGGAGACAAGGAGATGAAGGACGAGGCAGCGGGAATTCTCTGTGCAGGACAGAAAAAGTGACAGGATGAGTTTGAGGCTGATGGCTGGTTTCAGGTATAAAAGCCACCTGACTGACTGCACTGCAATCACACACTGTAGGCGTTCTCACATTTAGCTACAGTTTGTTTCCCCTGAGCTCCGGAGAAAAGGGGCTTTTGAGAGTATTGAGATTTTTGCTCCTTGTTTGATTGTTTTTGTAAAACGTGTTTATAGAGGCGTCCCCACCGGACACCGCAACAGAGCACGACCAACGGTGCTATTTCTGTATGTAAATACGAAACGTGGCACTCAAATAAATAAATAAATAAATAAATAAAACACAGTTTGACAAATAACTGTTGTTGCATTTCTATGAATATGAGGACCCGATTTGGTGACTCCAGCGCTAGAAGAGCTCGTTTTACATCACCACAGGAACAAGAAATAAGCTCCTGCTTTACAAGGGACACCTTCAAGCTAAACTTAAAGCCCCATTCTGCAACTTTTACACCTTAAATAATGTTTTTTTTTAAAGTTCTGTTGGCATGCTATCATAGGGTAACCGTATTCCCATTTCCAAAAAAAGAGGACAGGGGGATCTGTGCCTATGATGCCACACTATGGCAATGCCACACAAACCACGTTGGGACCCATTTTTTGTAACAGTTAAAATTAATATCATATTTTGCCAACAAAAAGTCTCTAAAACAATTTATATGTAAATATTTTGCATATTTATTGCAAAATCTCATTTTTCTGCTGCTTTAGTAATGGAACAAGGTTTTATTAATAAGAAATTATTATACCTTGTGTTTTACTACAGCATCGGTAAGCGTCCTGTGCACAGATGATTAAAGGGACTTTACGGAGTTTTAAATTTTTATGCTCGCGATTGCCCCCTCAGGCCAAAAGCGTAACGGCAGCTTCAATAGGAGGCTCGTGCACGAGGCGCGCATGCTGTACGTGCACACTCCTTAACGAAAATAACAGCTGAGACAGTCCTGTGTGTGTGTGTGTGTGTGTGTGTGTGTGTGTGTGTGTGTGTGTGTGTGTGTGTGTGTGTGTGTGTGTGTGTGTGTGGCCCGGAGGACAGAGGACAGGAGAACGCGCAGCTAATTAATTAAATAATGTGGTTCTGTACCTTTCTCTTCAGCACAGCAGACAAAGGTTTATGATGGGTCAGTCCTCCTGCATGCTCAGATCATTCCCTTCCCTTGCTTGAAAAATTGTTCCAAAATGAAAGTTGAACCCACATCTATTTAATCTGTGAATTCAATGCCGTTTGGCGAGTCTCAAATAAAAATTTGGGCATCTTACTGTAAAAAAAATATACCATTAATGTAAAAAATAAACTCTAAAACAACCATGTTTACTTCCAGAAACGAACCCGGGTCTCCTGCACGAAAGCCCAAAATCTTACAAGGTAAGCTAAACCACCAGTGGCATCTTTTGTATCTGTAACATTTATATCCTCCATCACAGCTGGAACAACGTTCAAAGAACGGGCCGGAGGGCTATGCCTGAGCGTGAACGCGCATGAAGCAGCCTGCTCGACCCGAGCATCTCTCTTTTTCTGTGATTTTACAGAAAAACAGGCAATCACAGTAAAAATGCCAGGGTTCATTCTACAGGACCAGGGCATTGCAGGAGAATGTATGAAGAAGACATTTATTATTTCTATACATGTTTTGGCTGTCAAACTTCCATATAGTCCCTTTAAGGATGCTGGTTTCAGCTGTGAGATTAGTTGATAGGGTCAATGAAAAAATAAGTTGTCACAAACTCCATGGAAACTTTCAGAGAATCCACAAATAGTGGCTTTCAAATAGTTTTGTTACAGACATATTTGTGTGAGTTTAATTCGATTCTATTCAATTTTATTTATATAGCTCCAAATCACGACAAGAGTCGTCTCAAGGCACTTCACATAATAAACATTCCAATTCAGGTCAGTTCATTAAGCCAATCAGAAATAAGGTTTCCTATATAAGGAACCCAGCAAATTGCATCAAGTCACTGACTAGTGTCGGTGACTATACAGCAATCCTCATACTAAGCAAGCATATAGCGACAGTGGAGAGGAAAACTCCCTTTTAACAGGAAGAAACCTCCAGAGAATCCTGGCTCAGTATAAGCAGCCATCCTCCACGACTCACTGGGGATCGAGAAGACAGAGCAGACACACACACACTGCTGTCCGACAATTTTGTTTTTTGTCTGATAATATTAGAACATGTCAGTAATATCTGAGGTGTTTTTACAAACACTGTATAACTAATACTCCTGGAGAGGGTAGGAATTACACAGAGGCTTCTGGGGAGCCCAGTTATAGGGGTGGGTGGTGTTCTGTTTTGCCTTGGCCCCCAAAATGCCTTGAAACGGCCCTGGGTGTGTCCCGAGTTTTGAAGGCGATCTGAATAGTATCAAACGTAAAAATATTACATGTGTGTAACTTGTTGTTTTATACAAGTAAAAACGTGTAGTGGAGATAAATCTACCTAAGTTTTACTTTTCAACACTTTGTTTTGTTTTCTTGTTTTTATTGAACTATTTCCTGTCCTGTCTGTCTCTCATCTTCCTGCGTCTCCTCTAAACTCTCCAGAAAAATTGTTGCCTGGATTCTTACTTTTTCACCTCATCAGTTACTTTTGAGCAGATCAAAGGGATCTCCTGACCGCAAAGCGGAGAGCGCGTTTCGATGCTGCGTCAGTGAGGTGAAATCACCGCAGCACAGGTGATGAGCTCCGCAGCAGCAGAGCGCTTCAGGCACAAATAAGACAGAAAGTAGAGAACATGTGCGGACATGAACGATCGTGTGTTAATTATAGTTTTTTGGTTGCGGCACTTTGAGAATGGACCGTGCGCTGGACGCAGCAGCCTGGATCGCACCAACGATCAGCGCTCTGCCGCTCTCTCTGCTCTCCGCTCAAAAGAACCCCGGGTACGCTGAGAGTCCATAAATGATGTAATGTAGGTAGAAACATTTTTTTCCCGGCTCGATGTGTAGGATATCCAGCTCCCCCATAATTCGATCCCTGCTCCTGGATGAAAAACCAGACATTTTCATCAATGTACGACCCCCAGACAGAGAGTGAAAAGTGGACATGTCTGGTGGAAAGAGGACGTATGGTCACCCTATACTATCATCTCTCATGTTTATTTTGGGAGTCGTGATAGTGTTATGGGGTCCACATCTACTGCTTTATGGGTCTCACTCTTCAAAGCAGAGACTGAAGAAAAGTCCAAAGTCGATGCAGAGTGAGCAACTTGGGTCTGATTTTGTGAAAAAGCTTGATAACATGTGTTTTTTAGTTGGGTAGCACCTTCTTTTGTGGAAATTAATGCACTGGGGGGCGAATGGAGACCCATCTAAAATGGCGGCCAGCAACTACGGCAGCGCTAGTCCACGAGGCTTCTACGTATACATGTCTGTGTTAGACCCACTGTTTAGAGACTTGAGCAATGGCAGATCCAAAGAAAGCTAGAATTCACTCATCAGAGGAATCTAGGAAAAGAAAAAGAACGACAGAGCAAGAGCAAAGACCAGAGTCTATGTTGGGCTGGCTGTTCCTTGCTGGAGAGCTCTTCTTGAAAGAGCGGCATGTCCTACGAACTCTGACCTAGTCGTGCTGCTAACGGATAGGTAAGTAATAAATGATTTCACCGGGGTTATTGTGTTTGGTTGGGCATAAAGTTGTTATACAGTCCTGATGAAAACTTTATCCAATGCAGAAACGCTGCTTAATGTGTGTGTTTGGCCACGCGAGTTGGAAAAAAAGCCAGTAAACAAGCCTCTTATGTGTGACAGAGAGGTTTGATGTTACCAGGGTATCTGCAGGTTTAAGGGAGCCAAATTTAAGACTTTTTAAGACCTTTTTTAAGGCCACTTTGACCAAATGTAAGCTAATTTTTTAAATTAAATTTCTGCTATAATTTCCAGCTATTGCCTGGAACCGGTGCTAACCACGTCGCGAACGTAGGATTAGCCATCCAGTTACCATTAAGCTTGCACCTCCCCATGATGCAAGCTCCCACTAGCTTAACCAGCTAATGTGCTCATCTAAAAATAGCCCCGTTTCACAACCAACTGAATGTGTACGGTTCCGCTTACGCCAACATCGTACACAAAAATGCTGAACACTAACTAGAAATTCACAAAAATTTCATAGAAATAAAATAATCTTGTTTATTGGGTCTTTGGTAATTTAAGACCTTTGGAAACTGTATTTAAGGATTATTTGTAATTTTTAAGGATTTTCAAGGCCTTAAATTTGGAAAAGTAAATTTAAGACTTTTTAAGACTTTTCAAGGACCTGCGGATACCCTGTGTTACGCAGCAAGCCTGGAGAGGGCGGCAGAGAGCATATATCCGCAAAGTTCTGGAATGGGGCTTTAAATCTGCAGTTGCTCACATCGAGAAGCCAAATGCCATGTGGAGAAACACAACAGGTGTAGTTTAAATCCGTTTTAATACCTCTTCATTTAGATATCAGGAACATTTTCTACATTCAGAACTACCAGCTTCTGGTTTATTTAAATTTTCAAAGGTTCTTTGAAGACATAAAGCTCTAATTCTTCAGCATTCCTCTTTTTCAGAAGGTTTTCTACAGACTTTGACAACCTGGCTGCAGGGAACTTCTCCCTGCCCAGCAGGATCGTTTTGGCGAGGTCAGGCGATAAAGTCTGATTCGCTGTTGGTGCTTCAACTCACCCAGAAACTGCTTGAGGTCAGAGACTTTAAAGGCCAGAGAAATGCTTCAAAAACAAACTCGAATAAACAACTCCACCAATGACGACGCTTTGTGCAGATAGAACAGGCATGATGAAAACTCACATTTAATAGAAATAAGAGAGAGAGAGACGTGGTTTCAGACCAAGTGTAACTTTATGTGTTGAAGAACTCTTATTAGTCACTCGGGGGGGAAAAAAAGACTTATTCTACTCATTAATTCTTTTATTAATGCATTCTCATGAGTTGCTACATTTGGAATATTTTTAATTATAGCAATCATTAATGTCACTATAAATTGTTATGTTTCCCAAGAACCATAACTATTTGCACTGAGCAACCCTCAAAGTCTGCTCATTTCCTACACAGATGAATATATCACCCAGAAGACTTGTAACAATGTCAAATCCTCCTGCTATCATCTCTTATTTATTACACTCCAGAATGCAGCACTTCAAGTCCAAACTGGCATCCCATCTGGCACGGAGGAAGAACGCTCCTGCATGATAGTCGCAAGTCTTTGAGTCTCCTTTCACTGCCTGCGCCAATTAACAGCTGCTTTAATTTTAGCTCTTCTTTGGTTCCTCCGAAACACACGATCTTGTATCATTAAGGAGATTTCTGCTCCGAATAACGAGGCTGAAGTTGATCGCAGCTTTTTAAAGGTTGTCATTTCCTTTCAGTTTTAAAGACCACAAGGCTAAATGCCCCGGCAACAGTTGTTGGGTTCAGTGGCAAAGTAGTAAAGCTGGGCAAATCTGTGTAATGGTTATTTTCAGAAAGGAGAGTCTAATTAGTTCTGTAAACACTCCTTGAAACAGCTTAATGACATGTAAGGAAGTCTGTTTGCTTTTTAAGGATATTTGTAGAAGGAAAATTTCAGTCATTTCTTTTCTAGTCTCAAAAAAAAAAAAGAAAAACAAGTCAGATAATCTATAAGACTAGCTGCTTTAGGCTCATTTCCACTGTTGTAACGTCTGTATACGTTTACCGGACCTTCATGGCATGCGCATGTCTCCATTTCTCTGGGCCAAAAGGACCACTCTGGGAATTTCAGGAAACAACGAAGTATGTGAACTGAGTTAGGTACTTAGTAAAGCCCAGTAGAGTCGCTGGGCAGGACTTGTGGTTAACTCATTCTGATTGGTTGCAACTCTGTGGAAAATTATATCTGTAGACTTTGCCAAAAAAATCGGAATTAGCAAAACTGGAAGTTGCTGATGAAGTGGATTGGAAGATAAAGAAAATAAGCAAGGTTGACGCTGCTTTAAAGAAAACATACAAAGCAAAACTCACCTTTTACACCCGTGTGAGTCTCTAATGCCTCTATAAGCACTCAAAACTTGAAAATACCCATTCATCCGTTTTCTGTAAGCGTTAGGATTTAGGGATTATGTGTCTAAAAATTGTTTCAAAAAGTTCCTGTTTGTGATGTCACAAATTTGCATAGAACCACCTCTCACGTGCAGGAGAGAGCTGCAGCTGGAAGAGCAGCTGCTCTACTCGGAGCTCCTTCAGGACATCAGAGTTTCTCATCTCAGAGCAGCCTGAGTGGAGGACGGGTGGGCGTTGCCAGCTCCAGCTTGTTCTCTTGAAGTGACAGAGCCTTGAAGCGGCTCATTCTGGAAGGTACTGAAACTTCCAAGGCTAAAACTGCTTCAATCACTTCATGTGAGAGGGATTTACATGATCCTGCCACAGGTTTTGTGCTCTGAAGTAAACAAAGCAAAGCAAACTCCGATGACTATTGTCTGTATTTCTTTTCCCCCCTTGATAAAATAATAAAAAGAGGAAGAACGTGTAGTCTTATGGTAATAAACGAGAGGAGTAGCTTGACATTTTTAAGTAAAGATCAGCAGTTCATCGTAATGTTTCATGCAGGTGAAGGATTTAAGATAAGACTGACACATCCCGTTTCTTAAAAACTGTCAGATGTGGACACAGACCATGAGTACAAACAAAGTGAGAAGAAAGTAGAGCTGGATAACAAACAGACAGTAAGATGGTGTAAAAACTGTGATGGTGCCAGGAAAAATGCACCAAATAAGCCAGAGAGGTAAAGAAATCAGACCGATGCGACGGGAAGACGGAGAGAGGAAAACGTAATTAAGATGAGGCTGACAGGGAGAAACAAGAGCTGCCGAGGTAAATAGACATGAAAAGGCACGACGCGTGTCACAGCTTGGTGATGAGATGAAAGAGAGCAGGACATTGCCAAAGATTGTGAGCGACAGCAGGAGGAAAGATGAAGAAGTGTGAAAGCAAAAACAAAAAGCGGGAAAGCGAACAGCCCGAGACGAGGGTGGAAATTGGCTGCAGGACGCAGCATGCATGTGTCCACGAGAGAAGAGACGAGCTTTTATTCTCAAATCGGGCAGCATTAGGCGGTGTGTCTTTCAGCGGCCGCTGGCATGACACGAAACCACACTCCGCAGGAAGCATCCATTCTAATCATACCCCCTCTCAGCCAGCAAGCTCTAAAACAACCCTCCGCAAAACTCAAGGGCACCAGTTCTTACACATAATTACACAATCTAGAGCAGGGGGCTGTTTCAGCGTGTTACAAGCAGGCGTACTGGAATACTGACTTATTTCACCCATCATGAAATCATTTAAACCATCCACACAGAGATTAGATCAACAGAACCAAAAACACAGGCCTGCTCTGAGCATCTGTGCTCGACAATAGGAAGCTCCTACCTGTTAGCTTAGTAAAATCCAGATGGTGACTTTTATTGGCCAGGGCAGTGTATTTATATACAGGGGTGCACATAATATTTTTGGGTTGGTACTCAGGGGAGAACCTGTGGTTTCTGCTTGATCCTCACATTTTTTAATGCACTTAATTCTTAACTCAACTCACAATAGGAACAAAACAGAGTAATGGGTAGGGATGAGCCGGATACTCGTTTCAGACGAAAGGTTTATGATGGGTCAGTCCTCCTGCATGCTCAGATCATTCCCTTCCCTTGCTTGAAAATTTGTTCCAAAATGAAAGTTGAACCCACATCTTTTTTTATCTGTGAATTCAATGCCGTTCGGCGAGTCTCAAATAAAAATTTGGTCATCTTACTGTAAAAAAATATACCATTAATGAACTCTAAATGAACTATGTTCACACCCAGAATTGAACCCAGGACTTCTGCACGAGAGTCTGACGTCTTACTAGGTGAGCTAAAGCGCCAGTGACATCACTTGTATCCGTAACATTTATATCCTTGATGACAGCTGAAACAACGTTCAAAGAACGGTTCGGAGTGAAAATGGCTATTTTGTTGCTAATTTGCAGGAAATATCTAGAAGAAAGTTCTACAGAAAGTAGCTAAGGGTCCTCAGAAATGTAGCTAGCTTTGTCACTAGGCGTTAGGAACAGCGACAAAGTGGCACTGCCTCTCTCTCTGCTGCTAAAGCTACGGATAGCAAATGCTACGGGCGATGCCTGAGCGTGAACGCGCATGAAGCAGCCTGCTCGACCCGAGCAGCTCTCTTTCTGTGATTTTACAGAAAAACAGGCAATCACAGTAAAAATGCCAGGGCTCATTCTACAGGACCAGGGCATTGCAGGAGAATGTATGAAGAAGACATTTATTATTTCTATACATGTTTTGGCCATCAGACTTCCATAATGTCCCTTTAAGTCTAACAGCACTGCACCAACTAATTTTTTATTATCTATTTCTGTCTTTCAATCATCAGTCATCTGTGCAAGAGCAGTAGCCGTGGGGTGCCCTTTCCTGTAAGCGTGTTGATATACTGAATCCAGTCCATTGATACAGAAATATTCTTGAATTTGTTCACATAATGTTCTCCATTATCTTACCAAGAGCTGGTAGTAAACTAATGGGTCTGCTATTTTCTCCAGAAACTGGTTCTCTATTGTTCTTTGGTATTGGGATTATTTTGGCTATTTTCCATTCCAATGGACAAACACCTGCTCCTAGACTTGTATTAATAATGTGAGCCACAGGTATTGCAATGAAATCAGCTCTAATTCATCAACTCCAGCTGGGTTTTCTTTACCATCCTGAAGTAATTTTGCTATTTTATCTGCATCTACAGTCACGAAAGAAAATTTACATGTCTTGTTTGCCATAATTTTCTCTCTTATTAATTCACCAGATAATTCTGCATCTTTATCCACAAAACCAAGTCCTTCCCTTATATTTTGAATGTTGTTACTAAAATAGTTGCTAAAATAGCTAGCTAATTCTCTCGGTTTGGTGAGAACTTTCCCGTCCACTTCTAAAAAAAAGATGCTGTTACCCTTCCTTTTCTTCCCATTAATTCATTTATCGTATTCCACATTTTTTTTACTATCCCCTTTTACAGAATCAATTTTACTTTGATAAAACACTCTTATTTTCATTCCATTTAGTGACTCCCACCTCATTGTGTCTCCTGATTTTATCGCTTCTGCCTTTGCCTTCTCTCTTAATGTCATTTTCTCTCCAAGTTCTTCATCCAACCAGGGAGCCTTCGAGTTCCTCACAGTTAATTTTCTTCTTGGTGCATGTCTCTCAATGACAGGTGTTAATAATTTATAGAAAACTCTTCGAGCCTCATTAGGATCAATCTCTTTCAAAATTATCGACCAATCGATGCAGCTTACATCCATGTAATACTTACTCCACTCCAAGTTCTTTAAGATCCGCTTGAAAATGATCTTATGACCAGAATTAGGCTTTTTTGTCTTTCGACCTATTGCTACTAAATTGCGATCACTACAGCCTACCGGTACTGTCACTGCTTTTGAACACTTCGCTGGTGCGTTTGTAAAAATTAAATCATTACAAGTGGCTGATACTGATCCATCAGCCCTGTTACTTATCTTAGTTGGGCTCCTGATCATCTGCTTCAAATTACAAGTTTGTGTACTAGCTAACAATATACTTCTGTTGGCACATGATGTTTTAGTCCAGTCAAAATTAAAATCTCCCAGTAAATAAATCTCATTATCCACATCACACTCTGTCAATCATTTCACATATTACATTAACATATTTCACTTCTGCATTACGCCGGGGACACAACGGCCGCCGAAGCGCCGTGAAGTGCCACAAATTTGGGACCGCCTTCATTCGGCGCCCTTGTTATCCTATTCTATAGACCACATGGGCCGCCAAAGCGCCTCGCTCCAGCCCGCACCATGCAGCGATCGTTTCGGCATCTGCTCTATTTTCTTCGTGAGCCGCGGCTGAACCGCGTCAATTCTGGCAGGAAGTCAAACCTAGACATAAGAGGCAGGCCGGTAAATTTAACAAAATAAAGCATTTCAAAATACAATTCCACAATAGTCAAATGTGTTCGTGAACAGACATTGCATAAAAACCACACACACACACACACACACACATACACACACAGCAAACTTGTGTGTGACCACGTGAAGGGGTGTGGTTTTGGGTGTCTTTCAACCGGAGCAAACAGGACAGAGAGGCAGAAAGTCGTAGGCCAGCTATTAACAACTGGTTCACACCATAGGTTCACACACACACACACACACACGTACAAACACACACACAGACAGCAATGGGGAGGGGGGTGGAGAGGAAAAGAGCAGAGAAAAGGCGGAGAGGAAATGGAGGACACCAAGTGGTTAAAAGAAAAACTACGAGGCACGCCTCGACCGGAGCGGAGAAACAAGCGTCTGGTCTGAACTGAGGAGCAGCGAGCTGCGGCCGAATTTCGTGAGCGCTTCGCCTCCCGGCGCTTCGGCGGCCGGTGTGTCCCCGGCGTTAGGCGGGCAGTAACAGCACCCAACTAACAGCAGCTTTAAATGAGGTAAATGCACCTGTATCCAGATTACTTCTAATTCCCCATTTCTTAAATCTCCTCTAACCTTTCCTGGTATGTGATCTCGAACATATATATATTATACCCCTCTACACCTAGCAAATTATTACTAATTGACCCATCTAAATGTGTTTCAGTAATCGCCATTATATGTAAATCCCACCTGGATGTCGTTTCTGCTACATCCTGTATCTCATTTCTTAAACTACATATGTTCAAATGAGCCATCCTCAATCCTTTTTTAGGCAATTCAAGAACATTTGTCATTATATCATTCCAACACTTTCCATGCCTCCTTGTGGTATTTTAGCTCATTTAGATTACCTTATAGTTGCTTCAGTATGTGTCCCTTTGCTCAAATAGGAAAGGATACTCTGGAGCAAAAATGTGCTCACGTTCATTTAAAATCCATAGAAAGGCAGCGCACAACCTAAAATGTCCAGCCTTCTAATGAGCCCTCCTCCGGTGATGCTGGGTACATTTCCACCCGAGTCTTTTCTAGTTAAAAATCCGATTCTGCAGTCTGTTCAGGTTTTTTATTCTGATACTTCATGAAGGCTAAAAAACAAGAAGCACATAGCAAACTGCTGATGACGACGCTTGTCTGAGGAAAATAACACAAACAGGATCGCATCATGAATGCAAAGATAGGTTTTCACAAAAGCTCTCCTGCTCTGTGCGTCACCTCGTAAACCCACCCTCGTTAAAAAGAGCAACACAGCATAATGTCAGGAAGGGTCAGAGGTCAACACTTGCCCCACACTTGCTGAGAGCGATGTACCACCATCTCTCCCTCACTGAGCGGAAACTGCGACCACCCACGCAGCTGAGAACCTCCTCGTTGCCATCATCCTCCACCTAAGAGACAGAAAGACATGCACAGAAGATGTTGTTATTCCAAACAGGCAGCACATTTGACCTCAGAGACACGCCGACGTGTCACACCAGACTGGGAGCCTGAGATATCAAGACACAAGCGTATTTCACACCCCAATATAGCCTGAAAACGAGATGCACTAGGCTTCCCGACAACAAAGTCACGCTGGCAGTCACACATCTTAATGTAATAAACAAACAAGTCAGCTGACTTGTTGGAAATGAGAATTAAAACAAGAGATTAATAAAGAGAGGAGAGATTTTCTGGGATCAACTGTGAGAAAAACATGTAAATGAGTAGAAGATTATGAAAACACATTACTCAAGAGCCATTACGGGCCATTATCTCTCACTTCTCCTCCTTCAGCTCTGTTTACCATTTTCCTAGTTTACATATTTCTGTGGTGTTTGGCACAACAAAACAACATGTGGCAGGAAAGGTGATAAAAAGACTAATGAGTAACTGCTACATACAGATATGCTGCATGTAACCACACATGAAGGTCAGAGGTCAGCTTAATCTGCAAAAGCAGCGGCAAAATTCAGGTTTGGAGCAGATTTTTTTTTCTACAGGGTCAGGTAAAGTGTGTGTTCCTAGACTGAGGCCTAGTCCACACGTAGCCGGGATTTTTTAAAAATGAATATCCGCCCCTCCAAAAACTTGCATCCACACCACCGCGTTTTAAAAAAAAAAAACTGTCCACACGTTGTTAAGGACATGCCAGACCTGTAGGCGGCAGTACTTCCCCGTTCTTAACCTCGTCCTTCGTCTGTGGTCTTCCGCAAGGAGCAGTAATTCCGCTTGCAAAAACAAACAAGCAGAAAGTGCTTGGACAATTGATGGATCGGGTAGTGACAGAGCGCAGCTCTGAGGGCATCCATGCTGTCGGCTAGTGTAAACACAGGTCGCACACGTGATGTCAGCATTTTTTTGTCACGGAAAGTGACGTTGCGGGCCTTAAAACTCCGGTTTTGTCCGTCCACACGCAGTCACCCAAAACGAAGAAAACGCAGATCTTCAGTTTGGCCGGAGTTTTTAAAAAGATCCGTTTTGGTGTGAAAAAACTCCGTTTTCGTGTGGATGACAGGCCAAAACGTAGAAAAATATCTACGTTTTGGCAGATCCCCGGCTACGTGTGGACAGGGCCTATAACCCTCTGTGTGAGCGTGTGTTCTTACCACACATCCTGACCAGGTGTAACGTGTGGTGAGATTTATGACCTGGTTGTTTTCGGGCCTCAGCACCGCTTCCTTTTGGTCGCAGCTCTGCAGAAAATATGTGGGGGAAAGAAATCATTTAAAGCATGTTTAAAGCACTAGAAAATACACTCAAATAAATGCAGACATAACGGCAATGGAGACAGACTCGCCAGCTGCCGTGGGATGTTTTTATTTTGTTTAACTCGTGCAAAATTAAAGCCGTTATAGCGAAATCTGCAAACAAGCTAGGCTTAGAACGCAAACAGAGTCACGGAACACTCACCCCTCCGCTCAGGTATCTTCCCTGAGATGCTTCCATCGGAACAGGAAACCCGTGATTCCAAAGGAAACTAGATAGTGCTAAACACCAGCCATTGTTTTCTAGGTCCAAACATCTTCTGTTGTCTGCGACGTCAAACAGTGTTTATCTTTTTAGGACTCTGGTAGATTGTCCTAAAGTTGAAGTGTAAGGGCTGCAACAACGAATCGATAAAATCGATAAAAGTCCATT
The DNA here is from genome assembly GCF_043380555.1 of Nothobranchius furzeri. Taxonomy (NCBI): domain Eukaryota; kingdom Metazoa; phylum Chordata; class Actinopteri; order Cyprinodontiformes; family Nothobranchiidae; genus Nothobranchius; species Nothobranchius furzeri. Next base: position 75,890,252 of record NC_091745.1, on the reverse strand, counting down.
AAGAAATATGTTTGCACGCATTTTGTCATCGATTCGTTGTGTTGCGCAACCTTTGTTTAACGGTCAATGTGCAGCTCATCTGTAGGCGGCAGCAGACCGTGGCAGATCAGAACGAGAGGAAGTCGGTGTTTTGATGAGGAACACATAGCTGAGTTAAATCAGTCTTTTTTCCCCTCTTATATGATGTTCCTGAATTATTGCATTTTATAAAGCAAACAGCAAATAGAATATCAGCATTGTATACGTTATCATCCTCCGCCCTCCTTTCTTTAAAAACAAGATAAAAACCTGCAGAAACTGTGATTCATGGCCAGGTTATGTATGATTAAATACTAATGCAAACAGTTTTACCTTCTAAACCAGCCCTACTCTCATAATACAAAACAGAACTGACTCACAGATTCACCAAAATGACCTTCTGCTTAATTCACGTGCATTATCTGCGCCCGCTTTCTGCTCCCTTTCAGTGTCAACTCACAAAGCAAATCAAACTAATTATATACTGGTGCAAACACAACTATCAGTTTCAGAAGGTGAGCAATTTAGACTTTTTTTTTTTTTTGCATCTGATTGTAATTCCTGCTGCTCCATCTAAAGTTGGACCTCTTTTACTAACAAAGCAGGAACAGATTTGACAAACTGAGAAATGTCAAAGAGCTCCGAGTTTTAGAGGATGAAGTAGAAAGAAACTCTTTAAAACTGTGAAATATAAACTTGACTGAATTAGCTGGAAATCACATTCAGATGCATTTGTTTATTTCTCTTAAATAAAGAAGACTTTATCTGTTTAGGGCTGCACAATATATCAAAAAATGATCGTCATCGGGATAATAGGACGTGCGATAGGCCCATCGCAAAGCACGTCAAAAACGGCGATAAATGTTTGGTTCAACGTTTCCATCCGTGTCATACATCAACTTTTTGTAAATCAGCTCTGTTTTTTATGCGGAAGTATTATTTGACCAATCAAATGTTGCCCTTCTGATATGCGGCCAATCAGATGGGTCCGTTCACGTAATACGCCCACCCCCTACGTAGACCTTAGGATGGAAAGCAACACCCGAACTGAGTTAGCGGCGCCGTTCCCTTGTTCGTCATGCTGGCTCAGAGCAACGAACGCACTTTGTGCTGAGGTTTCTGGATTCAGCGTTGCTATCAAACGTGAACGTGAGTCTGCTCGGTGTCGTTAATCATTTTTACCGGGCTGACTCCGACACGTGCCGGTGAACCAACCCACCTTCATGTCGCTAGTGTTAGCCCCAGGCTCCGGTTAGCTTCCAGCTAAAAGGCTACAGCACTCTCCTCCCAGTCCCACCCTGCTAAAGAGGGCCTGGAAAAGTTCCCCCACACATCAAAGTGATTTTTCATTTATGAGCTTTTATAACCGTGTTAATCAGGATAGTTGATTTGCTGCTGCACATAAACTGTCAGTCAGAAGCTCTGCTAGCCGGTTATCTTAGAGGAGCTAGTTCAGTTTGTTAGCTTGTTATCAGAATCATAGTTGCAGTTTCATCATCTGAGCTGCTTTTTAAGATCTAGGTAAACTTGTTCAATTTGGGGTTAAAAACAAACGTTTTCACATATTTTCCATGTAGTTTTTTGCCAGTTCCTCTTCTGAAAGGTAGACAATTGTTTTTCTCTTTCCCTCAGAAAATCTTAATATTCTCCTAGTTTGGCCCAGCACAGTTCACTTCCCAATAGCAGCGACAGCCTTATATCATAACCACATAAGTGGAGAAAATGTTCAGCAGCAATGAGAGAATTTGCTGTTGCATTTAAGTGATGTTAACTATTATTTATCATTTAAACTTATTTTCTGATATTTTTATTTATTCTAAGAACCCTGGTAAGGGATGTTTTTCTGTATTTGGAGCATCAGAAAAAGTTTTATGGTGGAGGTGATGTTTTAAAGTCACTGAGAAACTGCATGCATGCAGTTTGTTGTTTTGCTGCTAATACAGTAGCAGGTGCAGCTGCATATTTTTTCAATAAAAATGTTATGTTGTAATGGAATTCATGCATTAGCTTTTGTTTGCTTTGAACCCAGAGCAGACATCACATGCCAGACGTCATCAACACTGCATACTTTAGTATTTGTTCATTTATCGCAAGTAATATCGATATCGCAATATTAAGCACTGTTATCGAATATCGCAGGTTTTCCTAATATCGTGCAGCCCTAATTCTGTTCTATGCATCTATTCTAGACACCGTTGTACACTTATTGATTGAAGACTAATTCTAGTGGGTGTACAGCGTGGTAATCATCACTTTTTTATACACTGAACTAAAGATGCAATTAACTAAAAATTAATGCAAAACTTAAGCATTTTTTTCCAAGATTTTGTATAATAGTGAGCATTCCTTAAAGCTCCAAGAAAAGAATAAAAAGCTCAGTCATGCAAGAGAAACTCAAAGTGGATTTGCTGTTTCCCTGCAAGCAAGATCAAGTGTTTCAGGCATCTGGTCAAGGTGCCTTCTGGGCAGTTTCCATAGGGGGTGTTTAGAGCATGACCCAGCAGAAGGAGGCCTTAGGGCAGATCCTGGACATGTTGAAGAGACGATGTCTCTCAGCTAGTTCTGGAATCACTTCAGAGTCGACAGAGACCTGGAGGAGGCTGCTGTTCTCGAGTCTGGCAGAAAGATAATATATTTCTGCAGAAAACCTTCTTTCACGCTCTCATTTTCTATGAAGCTGCACGAGTTGAGGCAGAATTCTGATCTGGATTATCAATATTAAATCATCATCTACAAGCAAAAGGAAAAATCTTTAAAAACCAGCTGGAAACCGACGACCCAGATTTTATCTGAGCGGGACAAGATGTTCGCAATCCTTCGTTTCAAGTTAAACGGTGAATATTAGTTTCAGCTTTTGCTGTGATGTGTGAATGAGTGGTATTCTTCCGTTATGGAAGCTTGTCAAAATGCATGACGCAGGGAGTGTCAGAATCTCACCTTTTCAGGCTTCTTGTACACAGCTGGCCACTGAGAGCTGTCGTCAAAGTAGAGCAATATGTTCTGACAGCATCGGGACTGTCGAGCAGAGAGAAAGTGACAGGAAAAGACACTGCATTGGGATGTGCATTGATCAGAGAGGAGTCAGTCAGACAAGCTGAGCTTTATGGAACAGAATTGGTTCCACATTCTGCAGACTGAAACATGTAAAACAAGGCATGGGTTAAAGAGAAGAAGATGGCGAGATCTGGAAGAGGGGAATAAAAGGGGGGGGGGGGGTATGCAAAGCATAGGAAACAGGGAAAATGAAAACGATGTTAAAGGGACATGTGATTTTTATCTAAAGCGGTCTTACACCCACTGTGCAAAGACCTAGTTTGGACGTCCTACAGACGTGGGCTGGACAGACAGACTCAATATAGACATGATCAGCAAGTCCATGAAAGTCCATAAAAACTATTTAGCCTCCCTGAATCAATAAAACTGTTGGTACAATTAGGCTTGATGTAGTTTGAATAGCTAAAATGTGAACACTGTCTTTTCAGCTTCAGCGTATATCTTGCTAAAAGCTGCATTTAAATTTTTATTAGTTTCACTGTCTGCTAGAGTCTAATGAACATTGTGCCATTTGGATTTTAACTGTGTAAAACTAACAATTGGTAAAACATTTCATTGAGGTTTTTCCTCACATTTACATATCTTAATAATTTTGCTAAAGTTTATTAATGAATTTCACAGACACATACCACGTAAATGATCCTACCTTTGGGTAGCGAAATCGGAAATCCAGCCGCCCAAACTCGGTGAGAAAACAGAAGCGTGTGAGGAAAACCCAGTCCTGGAGAGAAGGGGAAAAATATGAAGATATTAGTCAATTATGTTTATGTTTATTTATTTAGCAGACACTTTTATCCAAAGCAACTTACAATTTATAACCTATAGGGCATGTTGTGATCTGTGGGGGAAACCGGAGTACCCGGAGGAAACCCACGCATGCATGGGGAGAACACGCAACTCCACACAGACAGGCCGCAGCCGAGTTTCGAACCTGCAACCTGCTGCGAGGCAACAGTGCTAACAACTGTGCCACCATGCAGCAATTAGCAAATGGCTAAAGGATGTTTTCTGAAAGGAATATTCACAGTTTAAAGCATGCATGTCTAAAGTGTGGCCCGGGGGTCATCTGCGGCCCTCTGAATTAATTAGTCTGGCCCCCAACTGGACTTCTGTAAAGACGACTTTTGTGCATTTTGTTGATGTTGAAATGCTTCCCAACATTTTTATACTCAGATTTGTTCTTATATTCCTATTTGGGCATATTTTAGCGTGGCAAGGTAGAGAATCAAGGGCCCAGGCGGGATTCAATCCCCAGACTCCCGGGTGAGAGTCGCATCCTAACCAGTCAGCCAAAGGGACATCCCCTTGGCCAAGCAGCCAGGGCGCATGATCAATCAGGATACAGAGACAGGATGCTCACACAGTCACATCAGGAAACTTTAGTAAAAAGACAAAGCACAAAAACCTTGTCTGAGGGCCGCATGGACTATTAAATTGATGTTTTTGGCCCCTCAGCTGGTAAAACATGAACACCCCTGGTTTGGAGCCGTCTTTAGCAACAGGAGCATTGCAGGTTTACATTTATGATGCCAACATGTGATTAAAAAGGTTAATAAAGGCAATTACAGATTGAATTTGTAGCTAAATTTAATGCAAAGATAAATTAAGTAATGAATTAGATTACGTGTTATTTAATGAGCCATAAGGCGTGGGATTCCATAGGAAATATGAAAACCACCTTACGGATCGGTGAGTTATATAAACCAGAAGATTGGATCTTTTTATTGCAGGGATTAGATAACCACTTCATATTCACTCAGAGACAACAGAAGAGAGAGTCAAGTTTAAAAGTTAAGAATTTTATTACTAACAAATTAAACTAGACTGACTTCAAAACTAAATGTATGGTGTAACTAAAATGGATGAGACGGTGAATGGATGACGTGTGATGTCAAGCAGAACGAGCAAATCCGAAGAAGCGTTTAGTTCTGATGGGAATTGAAGGTGTTGTCTTCACATTAAGCTCTGTACTATGTGTAGGAATTACATGAATTAACCTTTAAGTGAAGAAATGGGTGCACTACCACTACGTGTACTGCAAAAAGGTGGTGCAGAAAGCATCAAATGAATCAAACCCTAACTGATATGGGAGAAATCACCTGCACTAATTAAGTTATTTTATAAGAATGAAGGGCAAAATCGGCTCGTAGCCCTTTAAGAGAAATTAACTAAGTTAATTCTTAATGTTCTCAAAACTTAATTACCCTAACAAACGTACTATAAAAAGATAGTTATGTGAGTGTCAAACGTTAAAAATGTAAATCAGTGAAGTTAGTAATCAACCTACATGTGAATGTACCCATAAGGAATTACGCAGATGTTATGGTTTATTGGTCGAATGAAAAATTACCAAACACCATCAAAACCACGCCTCCGTCAGATCTGTAAGATTCTGATTGGATCAGTGAAAGTAATGTGTCATGTCTTTTTAACACCACGTGAAATGAGTCATGTTGGAACACAAAGTCATAGTACCTTTATATTCTATAGGATTATAGTAAGGTAATTAATATTTTTGATTTCACAGATCGGTCACATCTTATTTATTGACTAACACTTTGATGGATTAGCTTTATTAAAATAGAGTTCATTGATTAATTAAAAGAAAAGAGTCCATTCTTCTTTCTTTTGTTGAGCTGAAAATAAGCAGGTTAGAAGGAATGCATGAGACCTTGATACTATATCTCATGCAGACTAGTCTTGAGCAAAGAAGGGAAAAAACTGTCATTCTGTTCCGTTACAATTAGAATAATCACATGAACGAGTGCTGATTGTTATTTCTGGCATGGCAGTGATCTACGGGAGCCTGCTGGCAAAGAGAACTCACGTTTTGTGGTTTGTGAATAAAGTTGAGTCAAACAGTTCGAAGAGAAACAAATGATCATCTTACTGAAATAAGTTATTCATAAATCCTGGCTGGCCATCAGATTAGCACATGAATACAACCTGCTGCCTTACTTTTACAAATGTTTTTTTTCTCTCTGAAAAAAAAATTAACCAAATAATTTCTGTTATCTGGTAACAGATAAAATTAGATATTTTCTTACATTTAAACTAAGGCAATATTATTAGGAATTTAAAAAACGGGTAGATTTAATTATGTTAAAAAAAACTTCCTGAATGAAAACTACTGGAAATTTAACAGGCTGGATACAAAAAAATGTGGGGATGTGTAGAAATAAAAGAGAGAAGAGCAGCGTCAGAGAAGAAAGACAATAAAAGCTGAAGAAGACATTCTGCGGGCAATAAAAAAAAGAGAGAGAGTCGAAATGGGACTTATAACAGCGGGGAGCTTTGGAGGATGTTAAAAAGTAATAATTTAGTGGAAAACAAAAATAAAAGTTAAAGTAAGAAGGTAGTGGCAGGGGTTAAACTGGTACAAAAAAAACCCCCAAAGGCTATTAAAGTCTGCTGAGAATAATCAACGCCATGTCCATTCCTAATATAATTTAAATATAATAATATATTCATCAGCTATAGGCAGCATGAGACCAGATATTAGTGCTGATGTGGCGCTTCGCTGAGATTACATAAGGCTCTGCAGCTGAGGTGGTATGACAAATCAGCCCCTGGTGGTCTCAATATGTGTTCGAGCTGCATGTGGGCAGAAACATTCTGCAGACACGCATCATCGTCCTCAATGCAGCACTAAAACGATGTACTGTCCAAACACACGTCTATCAGGTTGACTGCGCTGTAAAAAAAATCATAAAAAAACATGAAACATAAAAATGAATACTAATTTAATATAACAGATTTGTCAAATTAGAACAGGAAATTACAGTAATTCAATTGTCAAAGAGATCACTTTTATTGTTTTCATTTTAATGCAAGCTACTAATTTGTTTCCAACACTTGTCGGGCACGAGCAATTATTAAAACCTAAATTGGAGCCAATTAAAATGGCCATGAACTTGTTATTTCAACAAATTTGCAGTGGTCTGTAGTATGAATGAATGCCTTACGAGTCACTTTCTGTGGGCTAAAAAGATCTGGCGCTCCTGTTTCAGGAAGTAGGAGTTAGTTGGAGGAATAGGGGGGGGGGGGGGGACCGATATATCGGTCGGGCCCTGATTTTAATAGAACTTTCACTCGTTTTCACTTCAGTGTCTCTTTGAATTCAATTTTTAAGTCACTTATTTCTGATCTTTGAATCCTTCAAAAATAAATTACATAAAAAAAAATATTATACATTAACTAGTATTTCAGCACCAACAAGGTAATTCATAAAAGGTTATTATTTGATAATCTGCCATACATAAGAAGATGAAGTGAGTGATGGCTTCAGGCTTGACTTTCAAATTTTGTTCAACTGTTGTAGAAAGTTATTTTTAGACCTGACATTTCTTCTTCTATCCACTTCTAAAAGCACAAACTGCACAATATGTTGACATGATCAGGAACACGAACTGGACAGAAAGACTGGTGGGAAAGCAGCAAAGAAAAACTTCTAAATACTTTCTGAAAGCATGAAGGATTCATCAAGCTACTGCCTTCAAACTGGTTTTAGTGGTTCTTGAGCCATAACCTTGACCAAATTCACACTACAGCACTCTGTAGCCCTCATCAGTTTTGTGGTTCGGGTAGGAACACCACCTCCTTTACAGCTGTTAGCTGTTTACTGTGCCTGTAGCTAATATAAAGGCTAGCAGTTAACTTTTTCAGTCCGCACAAAGACAATTTTAGCTTTTTTGTTGGCATCATGGTGGTGCTTGGAACTAAAAGTGAGAGTAATCTTTTTAGGGGTGAAACTAAGGGCTTCAGCCAGAGTGAACATTGGTGCGGCTTACGCTCGATGGAGAGAGCTAAAGGAGGCTACAAAATCACGGACTGATGGTGACCTGGCTTTGTTGCTACTGGACTTGCAAGTAATATCTTTTGTTCAGTAGTGTGAATCTTTCCTTGTGTGAGCAGAGTTTCAACTAAAATGCTGTTTAGGAATGACCAGATTCACAGGACCTTTAGAGACATAAGATGTTTTGCAGAAAATAATCCATAAAACTAAAATATAAAGAAATTAAATATGTTTCAGCTCGCTAAATAGATTACTGCCAAACCCGCCAAGAGTCGAGCCGGTGTCAGCAGAGGGCAAAACAAAACTCAAGTCGGACCATTATGCCACTGGACTAATAGAGCTCATACTATAATCAGCCTAAAATGCTGTTTTAGGCGCGTTTTGTTGGAGTGGCTGTGGGCAGAGATTTGCTGAAATAAACTTCATTTCGGGATATATTCAGGCTTTTTCATGTAGCAAATTATATTCACCTTGCCTAATTGGAACACAGAACATAGTATTAACAATGGTAAACTTGTAACAGCCGTAATTCATTTGGGTCAGGTTAGTTTGCGATAAAGTTAAAAAACAAAAACAGAAGTCAGTGGGCGGGGCTGAGTTTGCGTGAATAGGCGGGGCTGACTGTGGTGCAGCTCCGCCTTTGTGGTTCTGAAGCGAGCACTACTTGTTTATTTTTTAAAGCCGATACTGATTTTTTTAAAATTTAGTTGCCGATCATCGGCTTTTTAAAATAATTTCAGTCGATGGCCTGTATAGAAAATGTTGAATATTTCGGCCAATCTATTGGTCGGCCTCTAAACTGAACTAAATTGGAAAGTTTGTTTTTTGTGAAGTCCTGAGTTGACTCGTCGTAATTTGATGCTTTTCAAATAAACTGAACTGAATTGTAAGATCTCATTCAATTATCCACCAAAATAAATAATCGGACATATGATTGAGAACAATTATAATAGAAGATTAGGTATGTTAGAGTCCAGTATGTGATCCCATTAGTCATGCACTGGGTTTATGCTGAACCTATAAAGATTCTTGTGATGTTTTGGGGGTGACATTGGAATTAGAAAGGAAACTAATTCACAGATGATGAATCTTGTGCTCGCTCAGGCAGCCAACAACAAACCCTTGTGCTTAGCTCACAGACAAGACGTTAGAAGAGAAGCTCTAGTAAGTAAACAACCACTGCACTGTAAGATGGATGCTCACTTTGAATTTGTTCACCAGTGAAGGGCAGCATTCATCTCCTTTTGATGCCTAAAGGTGTTAGAAAACAGGAACGACTCGTTCCTTTCCTCATATGGAAAAAAATGAGGCAATGCTCACATCTTAGACAGCTCCAAACACAAAAATGCAAAAAGACAGTTTGTTCTGTTCTCCTGATTAAGATTTAATAAGTTATTGATTAGTTTAAAACTTTGTAGAATCTGATGAATGTTTAGGTTAGCGATGGGTAGTTTTCACAGGGCAAATAGTGAGGTGCAATCATTTTTATATTACTTAAAATAGAATATTAAAATTGTATTTTATATGGGAAAATGGCACAACAACGTGGTATGTTAATGTGCATTTGACCTCTAAAATCAACTAAAGTTATACACGAGGTATACCAGGGTATGTAAAAAATAGCACCAATGGAATACTGTCCTTGAAAATATTGCAAATTTCATCTTGTGTGCACATTTCAGTAACCGTTGTGCATGAAAGTGTAATTGCTGAGAACTCTTCTTCTGCTGCCATTCCTGCAGCTGTTTAGTTTCCTCTGCAGCGACCCCTACTGTAAAATAAAAGTACAGCAGGAAGAGTGCATCTCAATGCAAAGAGCAGCCATGTTGACTCAAGCCCGAGTCATGCTTCTGCATCTGCGCGGAGACACACAACGCCATTATCCATCCTTGCAGGCCCTGCTGGAGAGCCCCGCAAGGACGGACGGAGTCGAGCTCTTTTTTCTAAACATCCGTCCGTCGAGACGAAGAACGCAAGCTTGTGATTGGTCAGGGCACTGCTGTCGTCTACACCGCCTCCATTGCGCCCTCAAAAAAATAAAGAGAGCTGAGAATAACTAGCGGCAGACACGGAGAAGCTTGAAGAATATCTCGCGAAAAAAACTAAAAATATGAACGTTTAATTCCCCGTGACTGTAGGAGTGAAAAGATGCGCAGCAAGCGTTTTATTTGTGGACGGAAATGACAGGAAACGTGGGTTTAGAGGTGGCGAGCGCATGAAGAGGCGGAGGAGGATGAGAGACAAATTTGTCTGTGTTAAAAAGTCTCTTATATACAAAAAACACAATATAAACACACTATCTTGGACCGGATACATGACAGGATACCACAGAACAGCGCTACGCCCTCTGCTGTTCTGGCGTGGAATTGCTTTGCAACACTCCCCAGGCGACGGAGAAGTATGAGGACAAAATGTCTCCGTCCGTGCGTGTCTCTCCCTGTTGGAGCTGAAGCACGACTCAAGCTTTAAAGGTGTCTTCAGTTCCAGAACTCTTACAAATTAGGTTAACACATGTTGTTGCTTTTATAACCCTCACCTTAGACAGAGGGTGACCATCAGGAGCTAAAGAAGAGCAAACAAACTGTTAACTAGGGAGTTTGTAACTGTTGAGTTGGGAGTCAGCAGGATAAAAAATTCAACAGGCAGAACTGCAGCAAACTGGATATTATAAGGTGTTTCGTTGCGATGGCATCATTAAACACCTGTAAGCACCTTTTGATTGGATTTTCAGCTCACAGTTTGCAGCTGAATCTTGTAAAACTAACATTTGGGCGAAGCGTTGAGTTGATGATGTTAATGCAAGATTACGATGACAAAATAATATTTCACTTTGCATCTTTATTCTAAAAGAGTAAAGTTAAAATGTTCTAAAATTCTAATGCACTATATGCAATAATAATAACGTATGACAAGCCTTTACCCTGGTGTAGTCTGAGGAAGGCATAAGGGTAATATAAAACGAATACCGCCCAACCACCTGCACTCCTGAAACACAAAAATCCAACACGCAGTCACACTCGAGACTGTGCCACCTTTTCTCCTCTTCAAGAACCAGACCTCTTGTATTAAAACAGCTCTTAATGTTCGGCGCTGTGAACATTTGATCTCTGACCAACCAACAGAACTCCCCATGCACCATTATACCGTAATTACCTCTGCCCAGCGTTTTCCTTACATAAACAAGGACAGTAATTTCTGTGCTGAGAAATAAAGTGCAACCAGAGCATCGTAGCCGGGCCCGCTGCCTCCATATATCACAGTAAACAAAACCGCAGCCATATTTCAGCTGCTGCCAGCCAGCTTCAGCCGCTGGAGCCTCCAGGTTATAATTCACAGGAAAAAACCTGGGACCTGTGCCCACCTCCGAGCACGGTTGAGGGGTGATGCTTCGGGCTGTAACCATGACAACCAGGTCAGGAGTGTGAAGAACTGACCCAGAGATGAATGCCTGGAGTGAGCACAAAGGGGTTGTCAAGGTTGAGGTGGTGGGAATGGGGGGGTGAGGTCATTTAACTCACCACAGGCTAGGACGATGAAAGACTTCATTGTCAAAGAAACAAAACAGCAAATTAGCTGCAAACATCTGTCTTTTGCATAAGAGCGTGTCCTGGATGATCTAAAAAATATGTGTCCGGTCCACTCAAACACCCCCCCCCCCCCCCCCCCCAAATGAACCACAGCCAACAGCCCCCCTGCCACCCGGCGTTTGTGCCATGGCAACTACGGGATGCTGTCACTTATGGCTGCCATAGAAACATCAAAGGGGAGTACTGGTTTCCATCATAGCTTATTTTTTTGTCCTTGACTATCTACCCAGCCCAGCGGGAGTGCATAGCTCCAAACAATCATGTCGAATGCAGATAATCAGTTTGAATTATTTCCAGCATATAACAAATCCCCCCACCCCCACCCCCCCACCCACCCACCCACACACACACACACACAGCAGGGAACTGCCATAAACACACCAATATCAAAACTGAAACTGTCAGACAAAAAAACTGGTATTACTTTACAATAAGGCTCCCCTTATAATGGCTAATAAATGGTTTATAGACAAGTCCTTAATAGCCATTGCACTTCATAATAATCATTAATAAATCTATCATGCATGAAACACTGGCAAGAAAGAGAACAGACCTGAGCAGTAAAACTATTTATTAGGCTTAATGACCATTTATAAAAGTGGTACTATGTGGTTTTAGTTAAAGAGCAAGTCCCGCCCCTACCAGAGTCTTACTCCTCCCACATTTCGGCCCGCAAGAGCAGCACTGCAGCAGCGACTGAAAAACGGTCCTTAATTAGCATTTTTATATTCTTAAAAATGTGTTTGCAAATGTTTATTGGGCTCACAAGGTGTGTGTCTGAAACAGACCTGGCTCACTATTTGGCAAGGAACCGGTCAGTTTTCTCTCTCTTTATCGCTTAAATGCACAATAAACATTTATTAATGTCTTATAAAGTGTTACAGATTAATAACATATCTACATATTTTATTTTAATATCGGTTTATAATGGGAGATGTATTGTAATGGTACCAAGCAATCAAATTACCAACAACCAGTCTTAATTGAATATTTGGTCAAATCTAATTTGAAATCAAATAATTGAAGGCATTGAAAAGATAAAAACATTTGACTCTGTTTTTCAAAGACTGAATGCTCCAAAGTATGTGAAGACAAGGACTTTATTCCCAAGCTGCAGGCATTAATATGCTGCCAGAATGGCCACAACTCTTCTAAAAAGGCTTTGAACTACTCTTTGGAACCTGGCTGCAGGGATCTGATCCCTTTTCCACTGCAGGAGCTTTGCAGGGGTCAGACACTGATGTCAGGCGATAAAGCCTCGCTTGCAATCCGACATTCCACTTCCTCCCAGAAGGTGTTTGATGGGGTTGAGGTCAGGTTCTTTGTAGACCAGTTAAATTTTTCTACAACAAATTCAAAGAACGGTTTCTGTTTGGACTTGGCTTTGTGTACAGGGTACTGACATGTTGAAATGGAAAACGGCATTCCCCCAACTGCTGCTGCCTCAGGTTCAAAACGTACATTAACAAAAATCATCAAGCGTGTTCTGCAATAAGTTCCCTGGATGAGGTTAGAGCCAAAATCATGAATATGAAACTCCTCTTCAGATGTGTGGATTTGCATGTTTTAAGGCTTCAAACTGCTGGTTCTAGAAAACTTAGAGGATGATGGCACTGAGCTGGAGGACATCTTGTGCATATTTATTTAACAAAAACACATTAAGAAATTATTTGCAAGACATTAATCCATATTTGCAGCCCTGATCAAAGTAAAAATGCAGCATCGGTGGAGTCAAATTCTGTTCTGAAATAAACACATTTTCTCATACTAAAGACAGTGAGTCAAATTGTTTATTGTGATTAAAATGTTCACATTTTCCTGTCAAATGGAAGTGAGTATAAAAGTTCTACGTTAGTGAACATTTGCCGAGGTCCAGATATTACAAATGTCCTTTAATTGACTATATGAATGAAAGGTGTACTAGAAAGAGTTTTTACAATGGAAAATGGTTCTTTGAGCCTTTATTTAGTACACGAAACTTTGTTGGGGCTGAAAATGGCCCAGGAGCCTGAAGAAATGGCCAAACACAACCCTATAAAGCCCTAAAATGGAAAGACTGGTTTGCTCCGCCCACTTGGCCAGGACATGAATATTAAGTAATCTGCCTGCCGACTGACCAGTTTAGCTTGATAGCTCCATGACGCTCCTGAGACTAGTAACTTTGTAGTGTGTGTTTTGTCATCAGTAGTAGTGACCAACAATGAAGCGGGTTGGGACATGCATGATGTAACGTGTTGTTTCTTAGCTTAGGACGTGGGTAAACCAGCTTTTCCGTTTCTCCGTGGCCATTACGACATTACTGATTTACATAGGAAACCAGGTGGGCAGGCGCCCCCAGAAAATAATAAGTATGGCCAGATGGGGACAAAGAAAATTTTGGGGTGGCACACCAAACTGGTCCTTGTGGGAGAGTTTAACCTGTGGCGATGAATTGCTCCTTAATCCATTTTATTAAAAAAAACAATACATGTCCAAAACACTTAACTCAAATTTGAGAAACAAACATTTCAGAAAAATGAATTTCAGTTATTTGAAAAGTAATTTCTAAATTTATTTTAAAGTTTAAGTTTTTTTTTTTGGGGGGGGGGGGAGGGGGGGTTACATTTATGTCTTGAATAAAATAAATAAGATGAATTTATCGTCTTCGTCTTCCTCCGCTTATCCGGGTCCGGGTCGCGGGGGCAGCATCCCAACTAGGGAGCTCCAGGCCGTCCTCTCCCCGGCCTTGTCCACCAGCTCCTCCGGCAGGACCCCAAGGCGTTCCCGGACCAGATTGGAGATGTAACCTCTCCAACGTGTCCTGGGTCGACCCGGGGGCCTCCTGCCGGCAGGACATGCCCGAAACACCTCCCCGGGGAGGCGTCCAGGAGGCATCCTGACCAGATGCCCAAACCACCTCAACTGGCTCCTTTCGATCCGGAGGAGCAGCGGTTCTACTCCGAGTCCCTCCCGAATGTCCGAGCTCCTCACCCTATCTCTAAGGCTGAGCCCGGCCACCCTACGGAGGAAACTCATTTCGGCCGCTTGTATCCGCAATCTCGTTCTTTCGGTCATTACCCAAAGCTCATGACCATAGGTGAGGATTGGGACGTAGATCGACCGGTAAATCGAGAGCCTAGCTTTCTGGCTCAGCTCCCTCTTCCCCACGACAGATCGGCTCAGCGTCCGCATCACTGCAGACGCCGAACCAATCCGCCTGTCGATCTCCCGATCCCTCCTACCCTCACTCGTGAACAAGACCCCGAGATACTTAAACTCCTCCACTTGAGGTAGGACCTCTCCCCCGACCCGGAGGTGGCAAGCCACCCTTTTCCGGTCGAGAACCATGGTCTCAGATTTGGAGGTGCTGATCCTCATCCCAGCCGCTTCACATTCGGCCACGAACCTACCCAGCAAGAGCTGAAGGTCAGAGCTGGATGAAGCTAGGAGGACCACATCATCCGCAAAAAGCAGAGACGAGATTCTCCTGCCACCAAACTCGACACACTCCACACCACGGCTGCGTCTAGAAATTCTGTCCATAAAAGTGATGAACAGAACCGGTGACAAAGGGCAGCCCTGGCGGAGTCCAACCCTCACTGGGAACAGGTCCGACTTACTACCGGCTATGCGGACCAAACTCACGCTCCTCTGGTAAAGGGACTGAATGGCCCTTAACAGAAAGCCACCCACCCCATACTCCTGGAGCGTCCCCCACAGGGTGCCCCTGGGGACACGATCATAAGCCTTCTCCAAATCCACAAAGCACATGTGGATTGGTTGGGCAAACTCCCATGCCCCCTCCATCACCCTTGCAAGGGTATAGAGCTGGTCCACAGTTCCACGGCCAGGACGAAAACCACATTGCTCCTCCTCTATCTGAGATTCAACTATCGATCGGACCCTCCTCTCCAGTACCTTGGAGTAGACCTTTCCAGGGAGGCTGAGGAGTGTGATCCCCCTATAGTTGGAACACACCCTCAGGTCACCCTTCTTAAAGATGGGGACCACCACCCCGGTCTGCCACTCCCTAGGAACTGCCCCCGATGACCACGCAATGTTGTAGAGACGTGTCAACCATGACAGCCCTACAACATCCATAGCCTTGAGATACCCAGGACGAACCTCATCCGCCCCCGGGGCTCCGCCGCTGTGTAGTTGTTTGACTACCTCAGCAACTTCTGCCCCCGAGATCGGACAGTCCATCCCCAGGCCTCCCAGCTCTGGTTCCTCCCCGGAATGCGCATTGGTGGGATTGAGGAGCTCCTCAAAGTATTCCTTCCACCGTCCGACTATAGCCTCAGTTGACGTCAGCAGCTCCCCATCCCCACTGTAAACAGTGTGAGCGAGTTGCTGCCTTCCTCTCCTGAGGCGCCGGACAGTTTGCCAGAACCTCTTTGGAGCCGATCGATAGTCTTTCTCCATGGCCTCACCAAACTCCTCCCACGCCCGAGATTTTGCCTCGGCAACTGCCACTGCTGCACCCCGCTTGGCTATCCGGTACCTGTCTGCTGCCTCCGGAGACCCACAGACCAGCCACGCCCTGTAGGCCTCCTTCTTCAGCCTGACGGCTCCCCGAACCTCTGGTGTCCACCAGCGGGTACGGGGGTTGCCACCACCACTGGCACCGGCCACCTTACGACCACAGCTAGCAACAGCCGCCTCGACAATCGCAGAGTGGAACAAGGCCCACTCGGACTCAATGTCCCCCACTGCTCTCGGGACGTGGTCAAAGCTCTGCCGGAGGTGGGAGTTGAAGACCGTCTTGACAGGTTCTTCTGCCAGGCGTTCCCAGCAGACCCTCACTATGCGTTTGGGTCTGCCAGGTCTACGCGGCATGTTCCCTTGCCATCTGATCCAACTCACCACCAGGTGGTGATCAGTTGACAGCTCCGCCCCTCTCTTCACTCGGGTGTCCAAAACATACGGCCGCAGGTCAGATGATACGACTACAAAATCTATCATCGACCTGTGACCTAGGCTGCCCTGGTACCAAGTGTACCGGTGGGCATCCTTATGTTCGAACATGGTGTTCGTTATGGCCAAACTGCGGCTTGCACAGAAGTCCAATAACAAAACACCGCTCGAGTTCTGATTAGGTGGGCCGTTCCTCCCAATCACACCCCTCCAGGTCAAGCTGTCATTGCCCACGTGAGCATTGAAGTCCCCCAGCAGGACAATGGAGTCCCCTGATGGAGCACTATCTAGCACTCGTCCCAGGGACTCCAAAAAGGGTGGGTACTCTGAACTGATATTTGGCCCATAAGCACAAACAACAGTCAGGACCCGTTCCCCGACCCGAAGGCGCAAGGAAGCTACCCTCTTGTCCCCCGGGGTAAACCCCAACACACAGGCAGAGAGTCTCGGGGTTAACAAAAAGCCAACCCCAGCCCTCCGCCTCTCACCCGGAGCAACTCCAGCAAAGTAGAGTAGAGATGAATTTATGGTTTGAGTTAATATTAATATGATTTTTAACTGGTATTTCATGGGAGAACGCCCAATGGTTTGTTAATTTATACAGTGGAAATGTTAGCTATTTCTTTTTTACAGTGGATAGAGCAAAGCAGAATTGGGAATTGTATTATTTGTTCAGATTCAATGTCGACATTAACGTCAATCAGTACGATGTCATCAGCTACAAGAAGGGATATTTTATATGAAATATATAAATGTTTGTTCAGATTACATAAGATTGATTATGTTGTTAGGTTTATGTGGGTTCCAGCTCATAGGGGGGTAGAGGGCAACGAAATGGCGTTTTTTAATGCTAAACAAGCTATTCGAATGAATGATGTGGCGGACATCCCGTATAGCATGGCAGAAATTAAAGGACATGTTAAGAAGATTCTTATGGACAAATGGCAAGAGCATTGGATGAGAGAGGCGACGGAAAGAGATCTGTATAAAATTAGGGACAGGGTGGGTAAAATGGAAGCCATTCCAATGTGTAATAGGAATCAAGTGATAATTTCGAGACTGAGATTGGGGCATACGGGTTTAAACGGTACTCTCTTTGTGATGGGTAAACATAGTACAGGAATGTGTGGTTGTGGAAAGGATAGAGAAATGGTTGAACATGTATTATGTCACTGTCATTGTGACAAGTATATACAGAACTGGAAAATATTATCTAGATGATTAAAGTTGAAAGATACTGAAAAGTTGAATTTATTAATTGGAGGATTGGGTGTTTATAAATTACTGATTGAATTTTTACGGTCTAGTAAATTGATAACTAGAATATAATTAGACCAGTTTCTCCCAATTGCGACTCCCACTCCCACACAGAAGGTGGCGGAAATGCACCTAGGAGTTGGTTGCCACCCGCCAATAAACCAGAAGAAGAAGAAGAAGATTCCTTGGGGGGGGGGGGGGGGGGGGCAGCAATTCAGCCACCCCTTTGGGCGCCACTGCAGGTGGGAAACTGCACCGTTTGTTTTTGGTATGCTACATTAGACACCGCAAACTGCATACATTCAACAAGGTAAATGTGGTTTAAAGCTCTAGGACCTCTTTAAAATTTTAAATTGAATGAATGAAAATCTTTGCTTTTATCTGGTTATGGGACTTTAATAATAGTTGCATTCGCCTGTATGAAAACCACTTTGAAGCCTTTTCCCCAAATTTCTTTTTGCAAATCTGAAATTTTGACTTCCACAATCTAACAACCCTGAATATACAAATTATTCCAACAACTAAAGGTTTTAAAAAATAACAGATCAACAAACCTGGTTGCAGTTTGGATTAATTACCAGAGCATTTATTTTTTATGGTTCCCATCATATCCTCCTGGAATGTAACAATGGGTGTTTCTCAATGTCAAGGAACCTCGCCTCGATGTCTTGGCCCCGCCTCGGTTGCCTAGGAGATACGTCATCAGGAACCGCCATGACGTGTTCCAATGTTCGTGTTCTACCGAGGTGTGTGTTCTCCGTTTGTTAGCCGTTTAGCTAGCTGAGCGAGGATACACGGGAGGTGTCTTGTAGCCTAGCCTTGGTCAAAAATTACCCAGAATGCACCGCGGTATTTTCAAAAGGGTGGCGGATCAGAAGCCGGCAGCTAATTTGGGGACAATTTTCAAGTTTAAAAGTAAGTCAGCTAATTAAAATGTTTTTTTGGATCTAAAGAAGTTTTCCATGGTTGGTTAGTTGCTTAGTAGTTGCAGCTTCGGTAGCTAGCGGGTAGTAACTCGTTGATATTTTTAATTTAATTAACATAAACACAATTTAAAAAGTAAACGGCTCATTAAATATTTTTATTGAAACTTAATACTTATAAAATATAACGTTATCTCCCGTGTCACGTGACGTTACGTGACCGCTAGGGATGGGTACCTTTGACATTTGAATCGATCCGGTACTAATTCCCGGTACCTACGAATCGATACCGGTACTTAATGGTACCAATTTTCGATACTTTTGAGTGTTTATTATTTTAATTCTCTTTTATAATTAAATATATATTTCTCTCAATATATAACAATATTTGATAAATATCACGATAAATAACATTCAACTCTTTGTATTTTAACATCGTCCTTGTAGTTTTATAAGCTGATAATTAAACTGAAGCAAATATCTTTATTGTGAACTAAATTTACTGTGTATCTTCATTCCTTTTGCCGTCTTTTTTCTTTTGATTTTTCCTACTGGGAAGTTAGAATTTCCGAGGAGAAAGCGAACACACCATTAGCTGATAACAACGGTGGCAATGGAAACTAACATATCAAGCTAATGTTATCTTTAATAGTTTATTTAGCTGCTGGAGCAGATTAAAACGATGATGCCTCACACTTAGATCGTTGTCGCTGGTTTCATCTTCACCCAATCACCCGTCACATTTAGTTAAGTGAAGCCAAACTTTAGAGCGCGTTCATGTTCTTCTAGTCATAAATTCGGAGTTCCGAGGAGAAAGCGAACGCACCATTAGCGAAATGGAAGCTAACATATCAAGGTAACGTTATCTTAAACATTTTATTTACCTACCGGAGCAGATTAAGATGAGGATGTTTTACTTAGATCGTTGTCTGTAGCTGGTTTCATCATCACCCAGTTACCCATCACATTTAGTGAAGTGGACCCGAGCGTTAGCGTGCGTTCTTTCCATCCATGCTGCTCTGTTTACGACTCGCTCGCAGGGACCGAAGACATAACGCTCTTGCGCATGCGCAGCTGTCTTGGCAAGTTCTCGTTATGAAGGATGGGTACCGAAACGAGGCACCGTTTGAAATGACGTGAATCGTTGCTCGGTCGGTACTATGGAATTTGGTCGTACCTTAAAAAGTACAGAATTCGGTACCCATCCCTAGTGACCGCTGTGGAAGCCGCGGTCATGTGATGCAAGTCTGTTCCATTTAATCGTTTTCTTTGACCAAGGAAGGACCGTGTCCTCGTAAGTAAAGCGTCTAGCCTCGCAAGACATCGCCTCGCAAGGCCAGGCGCCTCGACATTGAGAAACACCCAATATTTTAATAATTAATATTGAATGATATCACTTCATGTTAAATGCTGATAAATAAACCTACACTAAATGTTGACTGCTGAACCTCTACCATATTAGGTCTAGGTGCTCTAAAATACCTTGAAATAAACTGAACTTTAAACATTTGGTCTGACAGCTCCTGGTGCAGCCCTGCAGTCACTGAAAGCAGTTTAGTAAACAATTTTGACATTTTATGGCCCCTAAGTAAAAATGTCTGATGATCTCTCCTTTAAGCTGTTAATTGGCATTTTTCTGCTCTTTTCAGGGTTTATGTAGAGAAACACACTCGAGAAGTGGTATAGCGAATAAGGCAAATCAATAGGAGTAATCGTGCGTTGCAGTTGTGCAGAATTAAAGAAGCTTTTGCACGTTGGAAGCTTGAAACGAGTAGCTTGTTTGTTTTAAAAGCAGGTAGCTAAACTTGGGTTTGCTTGTGTGAAGTTTGATAGCTGTCAGAGCAGTTCGTCTAGAGCAATTTAGCTTTTGTTTACTCTATAAAAAGCAGCGCTAGTTAGCCTAACCGGTGTGTATGAGCGTGTGTGTCACTGGATGAGGTGTCTACCCTAATCTCCTTTTAGTTCTCCTATTTCCCCAAGGCCACTGCATTGTGATGCAGTCGCTCAGCCACCTCCTGTGTGTGTGTGTGTGTGTGTGTGTGTGTGTGTGTGTGTGTGTGTGTGTGTGTGTGTGTGTGTGTGTGTGTGTGTGCGCGTGTGCGCGTGTGTGTGTGTGTGCGTGCGCGCGCGCACACATACACCCCATTAATCAAGTGCTGTACCTTGATGCAGTATCTAGTCAATTCAGCACCTCGCTGCGTCTGTGTTTGGTTTTAATTCTTGGTTCAGTCCTCAGAGTTTCTGTCCTTTCATCTCAACGGCTTTCTGTGTTTTTTCCCCTCTTTCTCCCAAGATCCATGTTTGCTTGCTAAGCCTCATTAACAATTAATTACCAGTCAGCTAGTCAAGTCACCCCTGGACCGTTGGGCTTCTCAATGATTCATTAGTCAGGGTTACACAACACTGCAAAGCATAAATACTCACACACGGATGTTTTGTGCCACTCTTTCAAGCAGAGGTTTTGTAGACATGAAAACACACACACACACACACACACACACACACTAATGGGAGCATATGGATACACGGAAACACCTCCTCACACATGAGCTCACCTGCACACATTCAACACCTGTATCTAATCACTACGTCCTCATTAAAAAGAGATCAAGGAAAACTGACTGAGTCCGGCAATCCAACAAAGGTTCCCAAAATGTACTTGAAAGTCAAACTCGAAGACTTTGCAGTGACTTCTAAACCTTGTTTCATTATTGTAAAGAGTTCAAAGCGGATGTAAACACAATGAGTTGCAAGTGTAGCATCATGAATGTCCTGTTTTTGACCTAAAGGGCATGATCTGCTGCGTCTGCTCGAGCAGAGACAAAGAGTCTCTAACAGCCTAATCTACATGAGATATTGGCCAAGGTCTTTCATGCACTCTGCTCATCTGAACTGCTTCACCTCTGTTACAGCTCAAGACGAAGACGAAGAACTCTTTTGATAAATACATAATCAACAACTTTGTTATTACCAATAATAATGTGAGCCCAATGTTCAATCAAATCTGTGAAATGACAATGTTATTACTTGATATTATAATCCTGTGATCAGCAGTATTTTATAAGTTATTATAATCCTGGACATTTGCACTAGACACTGAGGACACGTAATGATAAAGCCACACGACACATTTCCTTTTGTCTGATCCAATCAGAACCTTCGTTTCTGGTGCGAGGCGTGGTTTTCTGTGGTGCTTGTATAAACCCTCTTTTGCATGTCAAATTCTGATTCGCCAGTAAACCAAAATATGAAAGTTATAAAAACTATTCCACGCCACCTTTTCTTTAGTTCAAAGCGTTCCAGAGAAGTCTCGGACCGGCCATCCGGACTTCCTCTTCAGCCATAAAGAACCTCGACAAGCTGGATAAAATCTGTTGCAAGTTACACCTGACCGCAACGGTTCCATCTAGGGCTGTCACGGTGTGAAAATTTAACCTCACGGTTATTGTGACCAAAATTCTCACGGTTTTAGGTATTATCGTGGTATTTTTTTTAAACGTGTTACATTTTCAGACAACTACATAAACCCTGTATATCAGGAAAATATTGTCCTCAGTTTGTGTCTAAATTTTGCCTAAAATGTGTTATTTTGCAATTATGTTGTTTATTTGTTTACATTTTTCTCCTTTAGTCTTTAAAATAGCAATATTTGCCCATAACTTCTTAATTTTTGTCTGTTTGATGTCATCATTTTAAAAATATTAGACCAGATGATACTCAAGTAGCCTTCTAATCAGATACTTTTTTACCCTTACTTGAGTAATAAACCCTATATCAGGAAAATATTGTCCTCGGTTTGTGTCCTTCCAGTGAGCTTTGCAGATGTGGGAAAATGTCATCAGGCAGTAATCATTGTTAAATTCATAATTATTCTCGGAGAGAGACCAACTCTTATCTGCCCCTGGGAGCCCCGTAATGCATAGCGTCATTTCAACATGGGGGTGTCCGCGACACGGTTTATATGCAGGTAGCGGAGCTGTGGCTGCTTTATATAGCGACTTGTTGCATTCTCCCTCAACCCAAATCCTCGGATCACGCATTTGAGCTAAAACGCTAACGTTAGCTTTACTGTAGAGTTGTGGGTGATGGTCACACAGATATGTCATAAGATTTGAAGCGTTGCTGCCTTTCACAGACACTTTTTCTGCACATGCTGCAAACAGGATAGCCGTCTTCTATCAACTGTCCCTCGGCATTCTTCAGATATCCAAAAAATGCCCGTACTTCCCACTTTGTCTTCTTTGAGGGATAAAAAATGTCCTCCTGAGTGCTGCCGTCTCCTCCTTTGGCCATTATTTCAGCTTTAGCTTCAAGAAAGTTTTGGTTGTAAACAACAAAGTGCGCATGTGCCGCCGGCAACTTCAGCCGATGATACGGTGGCTGGTAAGGGTCACCGCGCCTACACGGCAGCCACGGTAATCCACCGAGATAATTATTTTTTTTAAACAAGACGGTTATTTTTTTTGTCAACTTTTTTACCGGGGTTTACCGCTACACCTGTTACAGTGACAACCCTAGTTCCTTCAGAATAAAACCTGAACCTCACGACCCCTTCAGGGTCTCGGAGACACCAGTGATAACCTGTTGTGACCTGGAAGCATTCCAAGACTAGTTTGGTCGGCACCACTGCTTTTCTACCGGCTTCGGTACCAAGGAGGTTCCAAGAGGACCTCGGCATTCTGGATCTAATCGGAGGCTTCCCCTGGGTACGGAGACCGACAGATGGCGTTTCATGTGTGTTATAAATCTCCTACTAAAGTTTAGAGCAAAACATTCACTCCCACTCAGAAATAAATGCTTCTCCGGATCCGCTGGTTCTGAATAGCATTCCACACACACACACACACACCATCATTCATCTCACATCTCACTCCACCTTAGACCATCAGTACACAGAGTGTTAAAGTTAGTCTTGTTTAAATTGTGTAGAAATAAATGTCTTAACTATTATAAACCTGACTCTCTCTCTCTTTCCTCGGAGTTAATACGAAGTGTCGCTTAATCCCTGCAATAAAAAGTTCTGATCTTCTGGTTAAAATAGTCAAAGATCCATCAGATTGATATTTCATATTTCTATGGAATCTCACATTTTATGGTTCATAAGTAAATGACCCATCCTTTACATAAGATTATTTTAATTAATATATAAAAACAAATAGATTTGATGTTTATTAAAACATTTTTTATGATCATTAAAAGTAAAAATCTGCAACTGAGCCAGGAGTCGCAGCCATCACGGCTCGCTTGATCCCACAAGCTGCGAGTCGTTGGTTTTAGCGAGACAAAAAGGTCCACTGAGCTGATGAATTTGGAGCCAACTTTTTAAATTAGAAGCTGAACTTTCAAGGGCATTTGTTCACTTTTAGTAATTTTCAAAGGGCAAAAACTTCTAACCACTTCCTATAAATGGTCATTAATGGTGCAGACAAAGGGAGGTTTTTACCTGCCTGTAGCCTGTTTTTGTCAGGTTTCTGCTCATTACCATCCGCCCCGATTTGCAGGAAACTAAAGACTCACTTGTTAATAAGTTAGCACTGCAAAAAAAATAGTGCATGTTTTCATGGGCAAGCTAATTTTTAACGTCAAGTTATACATTTACATGTAACTGAATAAACGGGTGTAACGGAATGAAATGACTGTTTTCCACCTAAAAGTAATTTCCCCCCCCTCTCCTCAGCAGGAACTAATCTGCATGAGATATTGTTCAAGGTCTCATGCATTTGCTTCTAAGCTGCTTCCTTTCCAGCCCAAGAGAAGAATGAAGACAAAGGACTCTTTCTTTAAAAAAATCAAAGAACTCTATTTTCATAAAGCTAATCAAACAAAGTGTTAGTCCAATAATTATGTGGACCAATCTGTGAAATGACAATGTTATGATTAGTAAGTTTAATAAGTAATATGACTTCAGTCTAGCTGCACTAAACTTCTTGATTCACGTAATATAAACACATGACACATTGCTTTTACTCATCCAATCGGAACCTTCCTTTCTGAAGCGTGGCATAGTTTCTGTGGTGTTTATAAATCTGTCCAACTTTGATTCGACCGTAAATCAAAACATCCAGATTAATAAAACCAGTCCCCACGCCATCTTAAGTCAATTCACCGCATTCTAAGAGAAGTATTGGACCGGCCACCCGGACTTCCTTTTTAAGCAAAGAACCAACAAGCTGGATAAAATCTGTTGCACTTTACCAACCAAGCAATGGTTCCTTTCAGAATAAAAGCTGAACTCACTGACCCTCCGGGTCCATCTGACGCTGTCAACCACCTGTTGCTTTTTACCTGGAGACAATCCAAAGACTAGTCTGTCGTACTGCTGACGCGGTTTCATTGGCTCCAGTACCAAAGGGGGGTCCGAGGACCTGGCATTCTGGATCTGTACGGAGGTCTCATCCTGAAGGGTATGTGTAGAGCGACAAAATGGCGTCTTATGTGTTTATGAAACTCCGATCATAGCTTAAGAGCAAAACATCACAACATCACTCAGACTTGCTTCTCCGGATACAAAAGTTCTGATGACAACATCACTCACACATACACCATTCATCTCACGTCTCATTCACACCAAGATCCATCCATTCACTTAGAATTTAGAGTTAGTCTTGTTTAAAATTGTTTACAAATACATCTTCTTAAACGTTTTAAAGGTGACTCTCTCTTCTCTCTCAGTTAATACGAAGTGTTACATAATCCCTGCAATAAAAAGTTCCAATCTTCTGGTTAAAAGTACCAAAAGATCCATAAGATTGATTTCATATTCACTATGGAATCTCATGTCTAATGGTTCATTAAATAGATGTAAATTGAACCCTTACACGGGGATGGGGGCAGGATCCTGATATTTTTACATCTCTCCTCTGATTGAGTAAAAGCAACGTGACTCTACCGCTTACTCCATTTGCTCTGCAATGTTGATGTTTTATCTCCACAAATAACACAAGCCTGATAACACAAGCCCGAAGGAGTTCTGCTGTGTGGTGGAGTTGCTAATGCTAACAGTTAGCTTTTACTAGCTGAGACGTTCTCTGCTGTTTCCTGGACGCTAAACCAACAACAGCCTTCCCTGTAGTGAGTCCAGATGGGTGAGTCCATGAATGTTAAGTGACAGTGTGACGTAGATCTGTCAGGATTTTCTAATCCTAGAGTTTCACCATCTGTTTTCTATCAGAAGCTAATGCAGGAGATAGGTGTAGGAGACTGCTTCATGTTCAGCCTGCATGAAAATCTCAGAGTGACCGATCATTTTCAAAAATAATGATTAAAAAACAGTTTCTCAGTGAAGGACCTCATTTCTTTTCCCAGCTGATTTTAAAATAGTGTCCTTCTTTCCCCCTGAATCTGTTCAAAAAGGGACATTTTATCAGCATGTCCATATGCCATGAGACACTAAATTGTACACATCAACCAGCCCATAGAAGGCGGCTGACCAGCATTCTGCACCAGTGGCTTTGAACAACTACGTTTGTGTCTTACTGCATTTCTTCACCCAGGAAACAATCTTCAGCAGTTCATCCCTCCTCGTGAGGTAAATTTCATTCTTCAATTCACAGCTCAGCACAAACTCTGCCTTTGCCCGTGCAGACACGGTTACACAGTGAAGGGGCTGAAGGTGAGTTTATACTGAGACTGTGTTAATCTGAGAAAAGAGGGGTGGAGGAGTTACTAGATAACCTTGGAGCAGCAAAGCACAACTGAGCCTGATGAGGCTTTAAACTACAAGCATTCACAATGTTGTGCAGCCAAGATGTCAGAGGATATTGGCCAACATTAAATTACCAGAGACCAATTCAAAATCGCTCTTTACTTCTCTGTTTTCTGCACAGCAATGAAGGAGAGAATTTACCATTACTGTTGGGGGCTAGGGGTTGTATTTGGTCCTTTAAACCTTTACCAGGACAGCTTTATGGGACCAAATCCTAAACCCTGTTTAGAAGTCTTATTTCTTTTTGAACAGACTTCTTTTTGAACATGTTTTCAGAAATCACTGATTTTCAAACAATCACAAAATTTATGAGAATAATCCATCAGTCCACAATTCCTCCAGCAGAAATGTGCTGCTTGATTCTGAACCTAAACCAAAGCCTGACACACACCAAACCTCTAAACCCACAAGCCCTCTGCTAGATGAAAACTGAAAAATGAGTCTTCACAATTATGCAAATACACACACACACACACACCAGAATTTAAAGAGAAAGAGCATTAAAACTGAAGCACACATCGTTTTATTTTGTTGGATCCATGTATGGATTTGTTTTTACCAACCTGTCTAACAATACTGTAAAGTCAAAAATCAAAGCCACGTATTTTATTATTTTATCTACAGGAAATCCATCAGCAACCATTGAACTATTGTTAAAGGGACTTTACAGAGTTTTGAATTTTTATGCTCGCGATTGCCCCCTCAGGCCAAAAGCGTAACAGCAGCTTCAATAGTAGGCTCGTGCACGAGGCGCGCATGCTGTACGTGCACACTCCTTAACGAAAATAACAGCTGAGACAGTCCCGTGTGTGTGTGTGTGTGTGTGTGTGTGTGTGTGTGTGTGTGTGTGTGTGTGTGTGTGTGTGTGTGTGTGTGTGTGTGTGTGTGTGTGTGTGTGTGTGTGATTGTGTGTGTGTGTGTGTGTGTGTGTGTGTGTGTGTGTGTGTGTGTGTGTGTGTGTGTGTGTGTGTGTGGCCGGGAGGACAGAGTACAGGAGAACGCGCAGCTAATTAATTAAATAATTTGGTTCTGTACCTTTCTCTTCAGCACAGCCGACAAAGGTTTAAGATGGGTCAGTCCTCCTGCATGCTCAGATCATTCCCTTCCCTTGCTTGAAAAATGGTTCCAAAATGAAAGTTGAACCCACATCTTTTTTATCTGTGTATTCAACGCCGTTCGGCGAGTCTCAAATAAAAATTTGGGCATCTTACTGTAAAAAAAATATACCATTAATGTAAAAAAGAAACTCTAAATGAACTATGTTCACACCCAGAATGGAACCCAGGTCTTCAGCACAGGAGTACGACGTCTTACTAGGTGAGCTAAAGCACCAGTGACATCACTTGTATCTGTAACGTTTACATCCTTGATGACAGCTGAAACAACGTCAATCCAAAGAACGGTTCGGAGTGAAAATGGCTATTTTGTTGCTAATTTGCAGGAAATATCTAGAAGAAAGTTCTACAGAAAGTAGCTAAGGGTCCTCAGAAATGTAGCTAGCTTTGTCACTAGGCGTTAGGAACAGCGACAAAGTGGCACTGCCTCTCTCTCTGCTGCTAAAGCTACGGATAGCAAATGCTACGGGCGATGCCTGAGCGTGAACGCGCATGAAGCAGCCTGCTCGACCCGAGCATCTCTCTTTTTCTGTGATTTTACAGAAAAACAGGCAATCACAGTAAAAATGCCAGGGCTCATTCTACAGGACCAGGGCATTGCAGGAGAATGTATGAAGAAGACATTTATTATTTCTATACACGTTTTGGCTGTCAAACTTCCATAATGCCCCATTTAAAGCCACTTCTTAAAAAAAAGAAAAACACTATGGCACCATCAAAATGTGACTCAGCAGCTTTTGTGGTAGCAGCCATGACTCAGGTGATTGGGAGGGTGGACCACTAATCAAAACGTGGGTGTTTATACCTGACAGCTACATTCCCTCCAGTGCTCAAGACTCTGAAATCCAAATAGACTCAGTTGCAGGGGAGTAGCTTGCAGGGCGGCTCTAACACCATCTGTGATTTTGTACAGAACTGTGTGACAAAACATATCATGTAGAGCTTTGCTGAACCATGCATTTACGTCGCTCTCGAACACAAATAAGGCGGTGTGTGTTTTGCTTCTATTTATTTACAATATAAATGAATGTAAAGTCCCGTAGGTTAATAACAGTCGATGCTACAAGAAGCTCCTTATTGCATGAGAGGGTGCTCGCTGCAGAACCACAAAGGCGGAGCTGCACCATAAGGTGGAGCTGCACCAGAGTCAGCCCCGCCCATTCACGCAAACTCAGCTTACCCACTGACTTCCGTTTTTGTTTTCAACTTTATCGCAAACTAACCTGACCCACATGAATTACGGCTGTTACTAGTTTACAGTCGTTAATACTATGTTCTATGTTCCAATTAAACAAGATAAATATAACTTGCTACATGGCAAAGACTGAATATATCTCGAAATGAAAAGCTTTCTCTTAGCGAATATCTGCCTACAGCCGGTCTAACAGAAGTGCTGTATAACAGCATAGCAGACTTTCGAATGGGCTCTGGTAGTCTAGTGGCGAGATGCCTGAATTAACTTTTGCTTTCCCCTCAGCTGATGCTGGTTTGACTCTCGGTGGGGTCGTCAGCAATCTATTTATCCAGCTGAAACATTTAATTTGTTTATATTTTAGTTGTAATGTTTATTTTCAGCAAAATAATTATGTCTCTAAAAGTTCTTTGAATTTGGTCGTTCCTAAACAGCATTTTAGTTGAAACTCTGCTCACAAATGGACTCACACTGGCTAAATAAACGAATAAATAAATAAAAAAACACATTAATCATTATATGTTAAACGGTATATCAGTAAATTGTTGTAAACATAGTACTGGCAAGTGTAGCTAGAAATGAAGAAAAGAGGTTGTACACTACCTAAAACTTACAGTAATGGGAGGCGAACCTGCGCAAAACTGCATGTCAACCTGATTCCATAACCACTACACCAGCACATCTGTTATAACTCATGCGGCGTTACATCTAATTGTGCCTCCAAGTGTGTCTCTGAGATGGGGATGTATGGTTTATTGGCGGTGTCTCAGCAGAAGTCATTTCAGAAATAATTTGTCAGAAAATTCACAGAATATCCAGATTTGAGAACCAAGACCAGACCCGCTTTGGGGGAGGAGACCAAATTGAAGCTGAGATGGGAGGAAAATGCATGAATGAGGCTAAAAATGGCTTTGGCGTGTTTCTTATGAGGAAATGACAATATAACATGATTAAAAGTTCCAAAAGTTAGATTTTTAATTATATGGAACCTTTACAAAAACTGTTCAATTAACTTCTCAACTCCATCCTCAATCTTGCATTTTTTAGCTATAACACCCTCTTTGATTCCAGAATGCTATCAAGTCTGACAACTGGAAGGAATTGGACTGACTCTGATGGAATGGGCGGGGCTGATTCTGGAATGGGCGGGGCTGACTCTGGTGCAGCTCCACCTTCTGGTGCAGCTCCGCCTTTGTGGTTCTGCAGCGAGCACCACTTGTATTGCATTGGTTTTCCTTTATGTATTTGTTTTGCAACAGTGGAAGCTCCAGAGAAACACACACATTAGTAATATTGACTTAACTGTTACTTCAGCAGTTGTTGCTTAGGTGGCTTGTTCAGTCATCCTCTATTTTGCCCCCTCAGGTGGGCTTGATTGGAGCAATTTAGCACCACACACTCACATGCACTGTTGCACTATGGGAGATTTTTTTCCTTATTAACTTTTGTTTATTCTAAAAGCTCCCTGATATAAATCTGTTCAGAAATAAATGGGTAAGACTGGCTTACTAGAGACATGCTGGTCCAAACATGGAAACGTAGCACTTGGAAACGGGTTATAAAGCTTTTTCCAGCAATATGACTATCCATCTGATATTGTTGGAAATTCCTGATGAGTCATCTTAACATGTCACATGAAGCCCTGCTTTCTACTGGACATGTAAAAATAACTCTGCATCAACTGCTGTGGTGTTTAAAGACTGGGGCTCCTTTAGGACTTCAGCAGCACTCTGACTAGCCGTTAGCTCATCAATACTGAAGTACATAAACCATTCCTCTCAACGGACATGGTTCTGAAAGCCATCTACAACTGGTCGTAATTAGGGTTCACTTTTACACAGAAACACACATTTAAATGACCAAGTTGAGCATAAAAGCCAGAGTTAGGACAGACATTTATGGTAATACTTCACATATCAAGTCATAAACAAAAACGGTATGTACATTTTCAGTAACTGACAGCCTAGAGTGACTAAACAACTTTGCTAATGTAAATTTTTTTCCGCAGAGTCCTGGAGGAGTGGATGACTGTCCGTCCAATCGAGCGCTTCTCTCGCCCTCACACACACACACACACACACACACACACACACACACTTCGAAGTTGCCAGTGCTACCTTTTGCTGCATGGCCACCGAGCCATTTTACTGGAGCAGGCGCAGATTCAGCCAGCGTTCAAGGGCATCTCCACGGCCAGGATGAATGGATGAATGCTTCTAGTCCAGTTCATCTATATTTAGATCTCCCTCATCATTCTGAGGGGTTAAACTGATCACATCAGTCTCACAGTTTGAATCCTTCTCAAATCTACTGAAGTGTGGATGACGTTTCGGCTAAAATAATTAAAGCACCTTGGCTCTGTCTCACAGGAGAGCAAGATTAGTGCGCCACTTGAATAATTAGACAAGGAACAGCAAAATGAGATCCCTCTCCTGTTGTTGGCCAAATAAAGAACCCCAGCAGGTGACTGTAAACGCCGGAGGCAGTTACTTGACCAAACACAAGAGATACACACGAGTGTCATAGCACCTTTCTGAGCCAGAGGACTCCAAAGCACTTTACCCTACAGCGAATCATTCAACCATTCACACACATTTACACCCTGATGAGCTACATTGTAGTCACAGCTGCCTTGAAGTGTACTGACATAGGTGACGGCGTTGCCTCCTACCACCACCAGCGGGCCAGGAGAGTATAGTGCCTTGCCCAAGGACACAACTGATGTGGATGGTGCCCGGGTTTGAACCAAGGACAAACTCTGCCTGCCAAAAGAGAAGCCAACGCGAAAGTGATACAAGATGCAGTTCCCCACTCAGCCACTAGGGGCTGGCTCCAGAAATGGGCCAGTTCCTATTGACTCCCATGTTAAAAAGGCCAACTTCACAGCAGAAAACACGTTTACAGCCTGGTTCAGAAAACCATTTTTGGTTTATTAGGACAAGTTTACTGCCATGACAACTCTGAGGGGTATGCATTTTTATAGCTCATCCATTTAGATGTAATTGAAGCTTGAAATTATGAATTATTGGGGATGTGTCCTTTTGACTGACAGGTGTCAAATGAGTCTTCAGTGCAAGGGAAAAGGGGAAGGCCTCGGTGTTACAGCTGGGCAGGCTGATGGTACAGTAGAAGTTGCTCAACCTCAGATTTCTGATTAAAAGCACCCGCCAACCTCTGACAGCTTTGGCTAGCTCAGTTAGCTCATGGCTACGTTGGCTCAGCGTTTAATGGGTGTCAATTATCTGCCCTTACCCTCACAGCCTTGCTCTCAGCTCCAGTTTTGTATTTTCCAGGAATAATGAGACGTATGGCATGGCCAAGATGGCGGAAGTGGAAACCGCCCACTGGGCTTTTCAGCGACCTACGGGTGATGGCACGAAGGGTTTGTCCATTATATATACGGTCAATGGTGGACTGGCAACCCACCGATGCAGGGCGAACTCTGACCCCTGAACCACTGGATGCATTTTAGTAATTCAAGGCCAAGTCAGAAAATTTACTTCATTAAAAAATGTATTCTAAATATAAATAAAGTGACCTCTTGTGCATTTTGTGTTGGTATGGTTTAGTCCTTAGCCAAAACTCCAAAAAGAAAGTAAAATGAAAAAGTCTGTTTTCCTCTGAAGAAAGTTGTGATGAAGCAGCAGATCAACAGTGACATTTACAGGCAGCCTTAGTCTGCAGCTCCTTGTGTCAACAATCTCAATAACAGCCAGAAGAAGTGTAGAAACGCACCACTAAACCCGTCACTGTCCCAGTTTAATGCTGATCCCAGACCAGTTTCTGGGTTTCCACCACAGACTCAGCATGTGCGTGAACCTGACGCACATCCGTGATGGCTCATCTGATCATCCACTGACAAGGAAACAGCATCTGCTTTATTAAAGCCTTTTGCTCTTAAATAAAACAGACATCTAAACGTTACTGGGGGCTTGCCTGGCAGCCGTGGACTGGTGGGTTTCACTGGGACAGCGCAGCGGGGACACCAAAAATGTCACAATATGGGCAAAAGTGCGCCACAGACGCAGTCGAGGCGGCGAAGACCTTGTTGTTCGTGCAGCAGCGGCGACAAACAGCTGAGCTATTTCTTTATTTGCAGCCGCTTCGCCTTTCCTCAGAGACACCTGGATACGCAGTCGCGTCCTCACCGCCTGCGTCGGCGTGGCCGTCAGGAGGAAACAATTAAAAAGACACCCGGCGCTCACCTCTTTGGTGTTCACGATGCCTTTCACGTATTTTCCGAGGACCGAGTCCACGCAGAGGACGCTGGACAGCACGGACAGCCACAGGAGTCTCTCCCCGAACCTCAACTCCATCTTCCTCTCTCCCCCGCAGCCGCTCGTCTGCTCTCCTCTCCGAGCTCCCCAAGCCGATGCCTGCCTCTGTTCGGGAGCGCGCACGGAGGAGCAGCGCAGGAGGCGAGGCGCGTCCACACGGATTTCTTTTGGATGTTCGTGCACCCCCCTCTCATCCTCCTCCTCCTCCAGCTGCGGGATGGATGGCTGGTGGTGGATGATGGAGGTGTGTGTTCATTGGGGTGGTGGTGGTGGGTGCGCGCCCTGTTCCGCTCGTGCTTGACCACGAGACGCGTCCACAGTTAAAATGTCATCCCTGATTGCAATCATGTTTTCATCTGGAGCCGCGCGCGTTTAATGAACTGGCTCTGGAGCAGCTGATGCCCGGCCAGTGGGCGCCTGGTACAAAACCAGTTACATTAATATTCATCAGAAAAGGTCAAAACAGTCTGCAAGAAATTAAGTTTGCATAAAATATTAAGTTACTTCGGATATGTGATGATTAAACATAACCAAGTCAGACCATTTTAGACCCAGTCTGAAGGACAAAGTCGGAGCGGTTGAAAATAATTAAATGTTTTCTAAAGTGCAAAAATTGTTGGTTCTCTACACTGGCGGACCTAGAACAAAGGTTGAGGAGGCAGAAAAGGAAAATGCAGGCGCTGTTCATAAAATTAGAAGATCACAAAAGTTGATTTATTTCATTCAAAAAGTGAAACTTGTACATCAGATTAATTCTTAACAGACTGATATATTTCAAATAGTTATTCCTTTTAATTTGGCTGATTATGACAACTAATGAAAATCCCCAAATCAATATCTCAGAATATTAAAATATCAATTAAGACCATTGCAAACAAATAAATAAATAAAATTTCAGAAATGTTGGCCAACTGAAACGTTTGAGCATAAGAGCGTACAGCAGTTGGGGCTCCTTTGGCCTGGATGTGGAATGGAGTCGATCACTCTGTGGCACTGCTCAGATGTTATGAGAGCCCATGTTGCTCTGATAGTGGCCTTCAGCTCTTCTGAATGGTTGGGTCTGGCATTTTGCTTCTTCCTCTTCACAATACCACACAGATTTTCTATGGGCTTAAGGTCAGGCCAGTTTGCTGTCTAATCAAGAACAGAGATACCATTCCATTTTTGGTTCTTTTTTAAAAACACAGAAAACGTCTCTCTTTACCTTGCTGACAGTTTCGTTTGCGACTGCAAACATCCTCAGAGCTGACGCTGATGGTGGCGTCACTTCCTACTCTGTTTATGAACGAAGCAAGGTAAAGAGAAACCTTTTCTGCGTTTTAAAAAGAACCAAAAATGGAATTAAAAGTCAAACACAGCAAGAACGTACCAAAGATGTTTAAAGAGATACCATTGTCCTTAAACCAGGTGCTGGTAGTTTTGGCACTGTGTGCAGGTGCCAAGTTCTGTTGTGTTGACCTCGAACCTCAGAAAACACAATGGATCAAACCAGCAGATGATATCTGACTGGAAACTTCACACTGGACCTCAATCAACATGGATTCTGTGCGTCTCTTCTCTTCCTCCAGACTCGGGAACCTTGATTTCCAAAGAAATACAAAATTTACTTTCATCAGAGAACATAACAGCAGCAGTGGCTCAACAGGTTGAGTGGGTTGTCCAGTAATCAGAAGGTTGCAGGTTCGATCCCGGCTCCAGACAGAGAATTCTGCTGTTGTGTCCTTGGGCAAGACATACGTTGCCTGGTGGTGGTCGGAGGGACCGGTGGCGCCTGTGCTCGGCAGCCTCGCCTCTGTCAGTGCGCCCCAGGGCAGCTGTGGCTACATTG
This sequence comes from Nothobranchius furzeri, assembly GCF_043380555.1. NCBI lineage: Eukaryota > Metazoa > Chordata > Actinopteri > Cyprinodontiformes > Nothobranchiidae > Nothobranchius > Nothobranchius furzeri. Next base: position 75,855,605 of record NC_091745.1, on the reverse strand, counting down.
TAGCTCATCCCCACCAGTGTGTGAATGTGTGTGTGAATGGATGAATGATACACTGTAGTGTAAAGCGCTTTGAAGTCCTTACTCTGAGGCGCTATACAAGTGCGGATCATTTATCATTTATAACTGTACAAATGTACAACAAAATTGACTGAGCTCACTAAAGACAGCTCACATAAGAGGTAGAAAAATATGAGTAAACTTAAATAACAAGGCTAAAGTAGAAGTCACACACACACGCTCTCTTTCTCTCGCTCTCTCACACACACACACAGCTAGTTTAAGGTGCTAACATGCAAAAGTATATTGTTAGCATGGTAATAAGAAAAGCCTAAAACTACAAACTGAAATATAAAATGTAAACAGTCACATGTTGAGGTATCAACTAGCTTCATGTAAAGGTGCTGTAGTGTGTTAATTGTCCAGCAGAATCCGCTAGCGTGACCGCCATAGCAGCAACATTCATTTCAGTGATGGCTCTTGCATAAAAGCTGTTTAACAGCCTGGTGGTGATTGTGTTTTATTGCACTGAACAAGAGATTGTTTACCAGACAGAAGAAGTTTGAAGTGGTGGTTTGGACTGCTCAGCAGCAGTCCAGCCCTTTTTGTCTTTAGCCCAGGCAAGATGCTTCTGTCTCTTGTTCAAGAGTGGCTCGACACAAGGAAGGCGACGGCTGAAACCATGTCTGTGTGGTGGCTCTTGAAGCACTGACTCCAGCTGCAGTCCACTCTTTGTGAATCTCCCCACATTTTTGAACGGGTTTTGTTTCACAATCCTCTCCAAGGTGCGGTTATTCCTGTTGCTTGTACACTTTTTTCTACCACATCATGTCCTACCCTTCGCCTCTATTATTGCGCTTGGACCCAGAGCTCTGTGAACAGCCGGCCTCTTTAACAAAGACGTTTTGTGTCTTGCCCTCCTTGTGTAAGGTGTTAATGGTCTTCCCCATGATTGCATACAGAACTGGACTGAGAGACCGTTTGAAGGCTCTTGCAGGTGTTTTGAGTTAATTAGCTGATTAGAGTGTGACACCAGAGATCTTCAACATATTCTAATATTCTGACATATTGAATTTGGGATTTTCATTAGTTGTCAGTTATAATCATCAACATTAAAGAAACACACATTTGAAATATATCAGTCTGTGTAATGAATGAATATAATATATAGGGCTGCAACAACGAATCGATAAATTCGATGAAAATCGATTACTAAAAGCGTTGGCAACGAATTGCGTCATCGATTCGTTGTGTTGCGCAACTCTTCCAAAAGCCCCCTCCCCTCCCGCCCGCCGTTGTGCGCAGACCGGTGGAGAGCCGGCAGGTGTTTGTAAGAGGAACATGGCAGAAGCAGCGAGACCCCAAAAAAGTAAAAACTTCTGAAGTTTGGGAGCATTTTCAGTTAAATCAGGCGAAGACATGCAACGTTTGTAGGTCAGACTTAGCATGGCACGGGAGTGCTGCAGTGATGATGCAGCGTCTTAAACGCAAGCATGTCAGAATCATCAGCGAGGCAGGAGAGAGCTCGGTGTCCGGGTAAGTTAAAAACTTTTCAAAAGTGATTCACCCAAGCCCCGGATTATTACACAGGCTAGACATGCCCTAAGCTCTTAAAAAAAGTCTATAAAATTGTAAGCGCGACGCTATTAGATAGGCGGGTGGGGGGGGGGGGGGGGGGGGGGACTTGCGCCGCTGCGAACCGGTTCCGCCGTCACATTCCTGCAGAAACTGGTTGATCACACCGGGGCCAGACTACTAACATGTGGCTTTACAACCACAATGTCCTCAGAAGCGAAGACGCTTTTAAAAGGGAGGGAGGAGTCCTAACTGTTGCAGCAGGCGTGTTGTGTGAGAGTGCAGGTTATACAGTATACTGGTTAATATATTTTTGGGTTCAGTTGCTTTCATGTGGCCTAATGTGAGTCTATTTGGGATCATTGGAATGATCAGCAGCATTTCTTGATGTGACTTTATGGCAGTTGCCCAGGGCATCATCGCAAGGAGGATGGCATTCATTTACTTTTATTTTATTTGGTATTTTTCAGTCATTTTTGGAAATAGTGATTAATTTTGATTAATTCACAGCCTATGTTTGATTACATTTAAAAATTAGTTGTTTGACATCCCCAGTTATAATAAATGTCAACAGATGAGATCAAACAAAACAGATGAGAAATGCCCTTAAGCTGTTTAACTTGGACCAAGCATTTTAGGTCACAGATAGGTGTAGCTTAGGGTCTCTGTCTATACACCTTATAAGAAAATTTAGGTGATGGCATGTTGTTTTTCTGCTATTGAACTGTTTTCTAATAATGTGTTTAATAAAGTGAAGGAAGGAGAAAAATAACGTTTCCCTAGCAGTTTTTAAAAATGTCCCTATGTAATCCGATTAATCGATTAATCGTGTCGAGATCCCATCCGATTAATCGATTATCCAAATAATCGTTTGTTGCAGCCCTAATAATATACAAGTTTCACTTTTTGAATGGAATTACTGAAATAAATCAACTGTGTCACGATATTCTGATTTTATGAGCAGCACCTGTGTTTATATCCATGTAGTATAGTTTTGGGTCATAACTTTATTAGTTATAATCTGTGTAATCAAACAAGCCATGTTCACATTCGTAAAGTCTGATTTGCCACAAGTATTTCTTACATTTGTTGCTGCCAGCTGAGAAGGCAAGGCTTTTTTTTGACTGGTAGTTGCCACCCTATGCCACCCCAGTAAAGCCACCCCTGCTTCTGGATCCGCAAGTGTCTGGTCCTTTGCTGGCTGCAGTCTGGGGTGAATCCCCAGTCCTCCCAGTTCTTCTTTATTTCCAGGAGAGAGATGTCCAGAACACACTTTACCCATATACAGTTATTTTTTACTTTATTTCAGTAAGAACCCCCCCCCCCCCCCCCCCCCCAACCCCAGGAAGACCGAGTCGGCAGCTTCAATTTATTTTGTTCTATATAGCAAAATACGGCAAAGAGGTCCAGGTAAATCACACAAGTCTGGACTCTTTAAATAACATCCAAAAGGTAATGGCATCATATTAAATACCCCATGCTACCCACTTACTGAGTTGGCCTTTCCTTATTGGGTCGGTTAGAGATTTACTGTCATTGTCACAAAAACACCCAAAATATGTTTTGAGCAACAACACTGCAAAGTTCCAAATAACCATTTAGCCCATTATGACATCCAATAGTAGCAGTTATAAAAAGCTCAGGGTTATGGTTAGAAGTACACACAAATGGTGCAGGGCAGGGTCCTACTGTGTAATGCCGAAGCAATGAAAGGTGCAACAATAAAAAGTCTAGTTCAAAATCTAGAAATACGACGGTTTTGACTGATCCCCTTCTGCATGGAAAAATGTGAATAACAAGGGTGTGTGCATCTCAGGGGCGGATTTAGGACTGAAGAAGATCCGGGGCTCAACACACACGCACGCACACACACACACTAGTCAACATCACATATATTTGTCTTGTACCACATAATTTTTAATCTGAAGCTACATAATAAGCATATTCAGGGCAGAGTATTGTTCCTGTTAGTGTTTAGTGTGAGATGATAGTAAATATTCCCTTTCTTTCTCCAACAACTTTACCTGATAAGCTAACTTTAGGCAAACCAGCAGCACAACAAATATTTTCAAATAAGACTCACAAACCTGAGTCAGCACCAGTCTCATCAAAGCTGGGGTTCTGTCGTTGTACTTTTGGTCTAAAAGACGTCCTTATGTCCATCTTCACTCATGCGTTTCAGGCAGAGTGTAGAAGAAGCCGGCTGCTGAAGGGCTTCTTCTTCAGTGGTGGAGGCTCAGGCAGGTTGTATACAAACTACTGCCAGCTGCTCCCTCTCTGTTGGACTTTGGTACTGCATGTTACTTCCACGTTTGAGATCCGGGGCTTTTCATTAAACATTCGGGGCTTGAGCCCAAGTAGCCGGGCCTAACGCCGCCCCGGACCTGATTACAGGTGAAAAAAACCTTCCGACCTCATTAAAATGAACAAACTGTCCTCACCTGATAGAAAGTTGAGGGCCAGGAGTAGTGACCCAGGTGAGAGAACAGGTCGTATTTGTCTAGTTTCTGTAAAATGTCAATGACCATTAAATGTTCAGTAACTGAAGAAGTTTTCTGGTGTGAAAATAGTTAAAATAACTGTTGCTGTGAACATTTCATTCATAAAAACAAATGGAACATGAATAAAAGCTTCCGATGATCAGTGTAATCACAAGATCCATTCATGAACGTGGACACAGCTCATAGGAGAATAGATTTATTTAGATAAAAATCAAAGACACTAGCATACATATCTGGTCTTGCGTCCTAATACGAAAGCTGAAAGGATGAATTAAAAATTGTGAAAGTAAAAATCTCTGCATGAATCATACATTCTTGGATTTTTATTCACAGGGTTGCACTTGTGGTATTTTCAGCAACAGAGCTTTAAAAAGACATTTTCATTCCACTGCTTGTTTTTGTTCCTCTCCTCTCGTTTTAATGGCCGGCTACACGAGTGTTGATGCGGCACGATTTTGCGTACGGAGTGGAGACGGGTTATCCACAGACTAGCACCTGCACTGGAGTGGTAACGGATAAGAGCAAAACAAACATCAGTCACGAGACGGGCTGCTGTCTCTGGTTCTGCTTCAAGCTTCAACCACAAATGCGAAATCCGCCCATCTCTGTCTAAAACATACGGAATAATTCTGAAATGTGTTTGAGGTAAATTCAACAAATGTTGCAATTTTACAGAAGAAATCTGACATTTAAAGTTTATAAATAGGCGGTTTTTTTATCTGTGATGACTGTCGCACACTGCTCCATCACTGCATTTCTGACACAGGAAGCGAAGAGAGACATGATGCTGGTGGAAAAGCTATGCAGCTGTTCTGCAAATGCAGCATAGCTGAAGCTGCTACCTTGTGGCTGTAACAGTAGTGCACTTTTGTGGTTGATTACTCTCAATTAATTATAATTAATTCCCCTTAAAGCTGCAGAAATCAAAACAATCTGAAAGAAATCAACAACTTTGTCAGGAAGATTTCTATAAAAAGACCAAACCAACATAGTCCAATAGGATAGGATCCACTAAGTGTGCTCGTGAAGCGCAACAGAACAGTTATGAGGCGTACGAAGGTCAATGCAACGGGTGGAAGAATTTCAGAGCCGTGTTCAGGACTTTTAAAATGAGGTGGCCCATATGGGGCACTTGTTTATGCATGGTGGCACCAATGGTTATGCTTTTTATGTATTTACACAAATCGTTTATTTTTTTACTTTCTTTATAATTTTTGAGTTTCACATTGCACAATCACCATTTTTTCTCTTCATCTTCTAGTTTTGTGGTGGTTAGCAAGTCACTTCCTGTTGCATTACTGCCACCAACTGGAGTTGAGTGGGACTCTAAATACTATTTATGTGAATATGAAAAAATAATAAATAATAATACAGAAATGTTCTGTAGGCCTGGGCTAGAAAACAATGTTAAAGGTGCATGCTACCACACACCATTTTGGAGTTTGTCGACAATGTTAAGTTAATTTGAACTGGAACTTAGTAGGGTGGCACCTGGGGTGGCCAATCAGATTCTAAGGGTGGCATGTGCTACCCCAGGCCACTCCCTGGACACGCCCCTGAAGAATTTGACACTTTTTCATTATTGATGGGAATTCTATATCCCTCCATCTTGAAAAGCTCATGGACATAAAAACATCATCTCTCAACAAAAAACAATTGCTCTGAACAGCTTCTCGACACTGAAGAGACATCCTCGTCTTTGAGGACCTGACACAAAGAGGGTGCTTGTTTCCACACTTAAAGACGATCGTGTAAGAACCAAATTCATTTGAGCCTTCGACGGCAAAGTGGACGACAATGACACATATACAAGCTAGAGCTTACTTGAACAAACCGACGGCAGCAAATGTGCAAAATGAGCAAAAAGACTAACACAGCAGCTATTAAAGCGGGTTCTAACCCTGGTTCCACATCTCAGAGAGAGTCTGTGTAACTTATTTCCATCAATCTGACTAAAAATATTACAGTAAGTACTTGAAGCTGACAGAAATGACTGTGGACTAATCCTGCATGGCTGCAGCTGAAAATCCTGCTCCTCTACAGGGGGAAGGATTTCACAGTCCGAGCGTCAGCTAAATCCCATTCATCAAACAGCGGGTCCCTCTCTGCAGACCTGGCAACCCCTGCTCCATTAACAGGCTGAAGGCTGAGCCACCAGTGTGGCGGCCGTGTGAGGGGAGACCTGATGTGACGACCAACCGTCTCACAGACATTTTTGTATACATTTAAAATACTCTGATGAGACTGTGCTCAGGAATGTGTCTCAAAGTTACACAAAAAAAAAATACTTCAAATATAGCAATGGAGTGTAAAACTATCCATGTTTAGTCTGCCGAACACAAGCCTGTGGCTTTTACAGTTTTTCTTTTGCTGATTTTCACAGCAGGGATCCTTGAGATTTGCCTAAAAGCGTCTCACTTGTGACAAAAAAACAAAAGGGAAAACAAGCTGTCAGGTCAGAATCCCCACGCTGAGGAAAAGTGGTCCTTGGACACAATAAAAACTGAACAGAAAGACCGTGACGACTTGCGAGGAAGTCGGGTGTCGTCAAGTTTAAAAAGTGTAACGACAGCTGAGAGCTGGGCTTTTAACCGCTGCGCTCTAACGCCACCTCTCCAGGAAGAGAATATTAAACAACAGTTTCCAGACTTAAAATCATTTAAATAAAATGTAAATTAAACACATCCGAAAACCACAACTGAAATGTACCTGCGTTTGCTGGTTTTTGAAACAAACTCGAGGTGGACTTTGCTCAAGCAAAACTATGGTGTGAGATGGTTCGCAGAAAAAATGCATGCAGGATAGTGACCATCTGTATTTGTCAGTAAGAGTCTTGTAGTACCGTCTTGTACGTGAATATGAAACATTGTGCAGGTTAGGATGGTATTTATGTGAGAATTAAAGGTGTAGAACATTTGTTTAATCAATACATTTGGAGTGGTCTCTAGTAGGAATGAATGCTCGTGGGGGACCGGTGCTAGAGATGCACCGATACGATACTGGTATCGGTGCCGATACGGATACTGATACCAGTATCGGTATCAGTAAAAGTTAACATATACCAGCATATGATACCAATGCAGTTGCTTGAAAGTGACTTCACTGTAACTTGTCATTTCTGTTCAAGTAATATTTTAGTTTTGTGATCACTTATATTACTTTTTATCTACCTCACAGTCTTTTCCTATTGAAAACAGGAGAAAATAAAGCCTGTATTCCAATTCATAGCATTTTTTTGTGTGGTAGAAGTATCTGTATCGGTAATCAGTATCGGCGAGTACTCAGATCCAAGTATCGGTATCGTATCGGTTTGGAAAAAAGTGGTATCGTTACATGCCTAACCGGTGCGCCACATCACAGCTGAGCTTCAGACAGCGGGCTTTGGAGTCTTACTTCCTGATGTTTGGACATCTCACCTCAGATGGCACTTCAGCTCTTCCACTGATTTGCAACGCTGATGTTTTTTCTCCACAAACAACACAAGCCTGGAGTTCTGCTGTGTAGTGAAGTTGCTAATGCTAACGGTTAGCCTAAACTAGCCAAGACGCTCTCTGCTATCTCCTGGACGCTAAACCAACAACAGCCTTCCCCGTCGTGAGTCCTGATGGGTGAGTCCATGAATGCTAAGTGCAGTAGCGGTTTTAGGCACGGGCAGACAGGGCAGTTGCCCGGGGCGGCATTTTTTCATGACACAAAAGGGGCGCACAAGCGCGGAGTAAAAAAAAAAAAGGAAATCTGCGCCGCACCGAGGTTTTCTATTATCTGTCATATGACAGTGTCTGGATTGGAAACAGCAAGTTGGCGCCCCCTGCAGTTGCAGGCGCTCCTGCTGACTGAGAACGTTCACGTGCACCGTGTGTCTATGAAGAACAGGAAGGGGAGGGGTGCGGCGGGGGAATTCACCTCTGCGTCTTTCCCAAATGAAATGAGCGTGCAGGGGCTGAATCAACTGTATTAACATGGCTAAAGTCAATCACATCTTAACGTTCTTCCATATTTCATTCATAATATCATAAACACAGGCCTATCATTCTTTCAGGTTTCTCTGAATTGTGTGAAATGGCCGAATAAAAAAAGGAAAAACAAAACGATTTTGTGTTCACCCCCCCATCAAGGTCAAATTGTTTAGTCCTGACTAAAGGAAACTTACTGAGTCAGGAGCCAAACAGAAGAGATGAACATAAAAAGGCTAAAACCACCAGGTGCCCCATTCAGGGGGAAAAAAGAAAACAGAGCAGAAAGATAAAGGTATGTAGCTCTCATGATGCATGTTTTCAATTTTTTGAACCAGTTAACTGGGATTTTAACGGTTAAATGTGGTCAACTAATTGCTAACAGAGCTAATAGGGCTGAAATATTTAAACGAATATTCAAATGGTTTGAAAAAAGTCCTTGAATCGTTTTTTACTGATTCAAACTAGGATTTGTTAAATGCTCGCTGCAGCATGTGGCCTGCCTGAACAACAACAAACACATGTTGATCATGTTCACATAATAATAAATAAAACAACTCTACAAGCAGAAGAAAACTCCCCAGTCACCACTAACTATCCTGTTTGTTTATTGCAGATGGCTGCACTGGTTATTTTTTACATGATTTGTTCTGTAAAAGTTGGCATTTTTGGTAGTCTACAGTTTTTTTTATGTCAGTTTAAATTACAATTTCAGAGGCAATTCTAAAATATTATGGATCATGAGATCTATTGGAGATCTACCCCAACTTTTGGACTGCTCTGCCAGTCACTGTGGCTCAAGCTGAGAGGAGCTTTTCAAAACTTGATCAAGTCATACCTGAGGTCACCTATGTTTCAGGGGTGGCTCACTAACCTGGTTCTGATTAGTATCAATCACTCAGTAGGGGAGCAGATTTCATATTATTCACATTATTGATGACGTTGCATCAAGGTTAGGTTTTAATTTTAGTTTGTGTTTTCTGTTCTAAGTGCAATGCTGTAGTGATTATCTTTAGTTTGTTTTTTGATTTTGATTTTGATACAGTATATAATGTATAGTGCTTTACATTCTGACAACTTCATAGTAATTAATGTAAATATGTGCAACTTAGAAAAATGAATGTTCAATAGTCCTTCTAATAAAACATGCCTGTTTGTAGAAAACATGCGTGTGTTCATGCAGGTGGGGTGGTGTGGTGGTGGTGGTGGGGGGGGGGTTGGGGGGGGGGCGCTCAAAGGGGGCCTCGCCCGGGGAGTAATTCGATGAAGAACCGCCACTGGCTAAGTGACAGTGTGACGTAGATGTGTCAGGATTTTCTAATCCTAGATTTTCACCGTCTGTTTTCTATCAGAAGCTAAAGCAGGAAACAGGTGTAGGAGACTATTTTCATGTTCAGTCTGCATGAAATACTCAGAGTGACCTGTTATAATCAGAAAAAAATTTTCAAAAATGTTTTTTTTGTTTCACACATTTACGCTAAAAGCTGTGAGTGCAAAGCCTTGTGAACACAACTCTCATCCTCACGGCTTTGAAAAGACGCCACAAGGTAGTAGTAGTAGTAGTAATCGAACCCAGATTCTACCAAACACAACATGCGCTAAAGTCAAAGATGGCTGACGACCGTGTACCAGGTGGAGCGCCAGCAGAGAGGAAGCATCACAAGTAAAGTTAACGTGCGTATGCAGTATGCTTTAAACTGTTGTGACTTACTGCTCTAGCTTGCAGGTTGACAACATGCTAGCGATGCTAAGTTAGTGCTAGCATTACTCTAACACTACTAATGCTAGCATGTTACTAGCTCGAAAGCTAGAGCAGTAAGTCCAACAACTGTGTTATATGAAATTGTGCAAGTTTTTACCTGAGCTGGCAGCTCCATCCGGTCCGCTGTCGTCGGCCATCTTTAAATTTGGAGCATGTTTGTTGAAACTGTTTCCTCAAACCCACAAACTGTAGAAAATAGACTTGTAATCATCAGGCTTTGCACTCACAGCTTTTAGATTCACACTCCTAACAATAATCCTAACCTGCACAATTTCTCAGACTCACGTTTATGACAGCACAATTTTGTGTGCAACACATTTTTTGACAGACGAATAAAACAAGCGGTTACAATTCTGCACACATATTCACACGATACTAAAAAGGCTTGCACAATTCAAAAGGGAACACTTTGTCCCTTTGTAATAGTCATCATCTTCTCTTCCTGACACCATGTTTATCGAGCACTGGACTGAGAAGAGAAGGGTGTATCAGCAGCTGGATAAATAAACAGCATCTGTAAAACTATAGTAAACAAACAGCAATGGATTATGTTACATAGTACAGTTTAAACATGTCATTCATGATTATAACAGCAAATATAAACCGACACAAAAAACAACACCGGCACTCCTGATTAAAAACTGCAACACGGTCAAAAGAAAAGAGTTCATCAATTCCTCTGGTTCTGAGACTTCGATTCGGTCGCGTTTAGCGTTCTAATTCTATTTAGGAGAGTCAACATCGTTACGACCCACAAAGTGAGCTGCATTGACTGCCAAACAGGCATAATGGAGAGGACAATGTAGAGTTATTAAGTGTGATTTAGAGTGGATCCCTAAAGGACAAGTGGCCTTTTTGATGCGGAGCCTCAACACAGAAGCATACAGTGTGCCCACCAGTATCTGATTAAGGCTGCCATGAATCACCCATTCAGGCTTGGTCCTAAGAATGTTTCTGTGCTGCTTTATGTTTGAGCCTCTGCTCCTGTTGAGTGTGTGTGTGTGTGTGCGTGCGTGTGCATGTGCATATGCATGTGTGTGTGTGTGTGTGTGTGTGTGTGCTGGTATTTGATCTAAAACGCTTTAAAATGATCATCTCATTCTGAAAGCTGCCTGCCGTTTGTGGGTGTGTTCCCTCCGTCAGCAGGATTTGTGTTGGTGTATAAAGATGCACAGATAAGTGGCAGGAACTGTGAAGCAAAGAAAGATACACTTCAGCGCTCCACCTCTTTGTCTTTTCAAACACTAAGCAATCTTTCCGACTGCTCCCTCCCACCCTCGTTCCATTTATCAGGATACTCTCTTCGTATCTCATTTAGACATTGCACTGCCTACTTCGGTCTGACTTTCATTTCCTTTCTCTTTTCCCTCTTTGGGTGTTTTGCGATTCTTGTTTTTATTAAAACCTGACTTTGTTTAGGCACCAACGCCACCAGCGTCGGCGTTAGTCTGGGCTGCCACAGCAACTGAGCCCTCCCCGTCAGACATTTTAGCCCCTTTCCCGACAGCTGGCTCTTCAGCTTCAACGGAGCCAACAAACAGAGAGCCCGTTTCTCCTGAAGGAGCCGATACGCCCCTATCGGTCCGTTCCAGCTTGCGGTGTTTGCGTGGCTCTGGGGGTGTGTCCTTCTGGGTGAAGACAGTGCGAATTCGCTCCACGCAGACGTTGGTGGCCTCCTTCGTCTCCTTGGAAAGCTGCGATAGGCTGAGGAAGCCGTGGGGAAGGTCGTCCACTATGCATAGAGTGACGGGTTGGCCTGCGCTCCTCAAACGCTTGGCAAACATCACGGAGTCATCCAGTATGGGGTCTAATGCACAAGCCTGGAGTGGGGTGGAGAGAGAGGAAGGGGTTGTGGTGAAAAGCTAATTTAAATTTCCTCCAGACATGTCAAGAATCTCAATTAAGGGATGAAGAAAAGGACCATGAGTATCCCAGTCTCTTTTGTCCCTACTTTCCTATTAGTATTTCTGACTCACTAAACCACTTCAAAATCAGCACCAGATTCTTGACTGTCATGTAACACCCTCCTCTAAAGGAAAGAGCAGGCTTTAGCCTCACCTAGCTCTAAAACTCAAGAAAACGTTGTGTCGAGTTTGCTTTTCTCCAGGAGGGTTTCGGTGCTAAAACCCAATTCTCTGTTGATTCATTCTGGACGCCTCATATTCTAAACCAATAAATCTACTTTAAAGGGACATTATGGAAGTTTGACAGCCAAAACATGTATAGAAATAATAAATGTCTTCTTCATACATTCTCCTGCAATGCCCTGGTCCTGTAGAATGAGCCCTGGCATTTTTACTGTGATTGCCTGTTTTTCTGTAAAATCACATAAAAAGAGAGATGCTCGGGTCGAGCAGGCTGCTTCATGCGCGTTCACGCTCAGGCATCGCCCGTAGCATTTGCTATCAGTAGCTTTAGTCTTTGTCGCTGTTCCTAACGCCTAGTGACAAAGCTAGCTACATTTCTGAGGACCCTTAGCTACTTTCTGTAGAACTTTCTTCTAGATATTTCCTGCAAATTAGCAACAAAATAGCCATTTTCGCTCCGAACTGTTCTTTGAACGTTGTTTCAGCTGTCATCAAGGATATAAACGTTACAAAGGATGTCACTGGTGCTTTAGCTCACCTAGTAAGACGTCGGACTCTCGTACAGAAGACCTGGGTTTGATTCTGGATTTGAACATAGTGTATTTAGTGTTTCTTTTTTACATTAATGGTATATTTTTTTTACAGTAAGATGCCGAAATTTTTATTTGAGACTCGCCGAACGGCATTGAATTCACAGATAAAAAAGATGTGGGTTCAACTTTCATTTTGGAACAATTTTTCAAGCAAGGGAAGGGAATGATCTGAGCATGCAGGAGGACTGACCCATCATAAACCTTTGTCGGCTGCGCTGAAGAGAAAGGTACAGAACCAAATTATTTAATTAATTAGCTGCGCGTTCTCCTGTCCTCTGTCCTCCGGGCCACACACACACACACACTGTCTCAGCTGTTATTTTCGTTAAGGAGTGTGCACGTACAGCATGCACGCCTCGTGCACGAGCCTACTATTGAAGCTGCCGTTACGCTTTTGGCCTGAGGGGGCGATCACGAGCATAACAATTCAAAACTCCGTAAAGTCCCTTTAAGTACTTTATAGATGAAACGTGTTTTACCACTATGTGTACAGGAGGCAGTCCTTTCAGCATGCTGTCAGGAGCCAGCAGAGGAGAGCAGAACGGATCTTTGACCACTGGAGAACTCTCCACCCTCATCTCTGCCAGCTGCTCAGAGCGCAGTGGCTCAAAGCCCAGGGGAAACTCCCTGGGGTACTCCAGCTCGGATCCATCCTCTCCAACAGGAGGGGGGATGGCCACTGAGGACAGGTCGTAGGTCATGAAGGACTCATTGTCCCCGGAAAGGAAGAAACTCACATCTTCTACCTACATAAAAGAGAGAGAAAATATTCGTGTTTGTTTAGACTGCACTGAGAGGTCAAAGGAGAAGGTAAAAGCTTTAATATTTTCCCACAAACCAGCTCATATATGCAGACCCTGGACTTTGTCCCTGTAAAAAATGTGAAACCGTCGGCAGAGTGCAAGCCTTAACTGAACAATCCAAATTTGAAGGGGAAACGGCATATTGAACATCTTACGTCACCGCTTGCTATTCTTTCCTCAGAACTGGGCTCCAATCCAATCTGTCTGTGATAAAAAAGCCGAGGATAATCTGCAGCCAGAAAGTTCGGATTTTCTGCAAGCACTTTGTAGCTTAATCCGTTTGTGAGAGATTTAGAAAGAATCTGTGCAGAGATCATCAAAGGTGAAGATGCTCAACTCTTTCCAGGTTGAAAACCAAAATATTTCCATGCTGCAAAAAAGTTAAAAAGGCCGAGGACGTTTTTCTGCGGCATTTCCCCCCACGCTGCTTGAAATGTTCTCCACGTCCCGATGGTAACCGATAAATTTTTAAAAAGTGAATAATTTTAATAACCTCTGAAATGTACAACCTGAAAAAAATCTCATCCAATCATTCTAAACTTTAGTGATTGGATCATAATCCATTCATCCAATCTGCCCACTGACTGTTCCTCCCCCCTTTACGAATAACCCCCCCTTTTTTTTTGCACGAGTTCTCAGCTCTGAGCAGCCAAACAAGAAGCAAAGCCAGGGCTGTCTAGTGTAACGGGATGCAACGTTCCATTCTGTTTGCATGCTCTCTTTTCTTCTGTTCATGTTTGGAAATGTTTAGGTGATGGACCTGTTGTCTGTGAACGCAGCCGGTCCTCTGTTAACTGGCAGAGCTGTTTGTTAGTTTGTTGCCTTGTCTACACATGTGTGGGGAGTTGTCTGGGATGGGTTCTGGAAGTTGCCACGTCTTTCATCATAAAAGTGCCACACAGTATCAGACAGCAAACTAAATTGTTATACGGTTACGTAGCTGTGTTGCGTTAGGCATCAACGGGTTGAAAACGTAAAACTGAACCCTCTGGAAAAAGCATAGGTTCTGGTATTTTGGAGGTGTTGCCGGACGATAGTGGATTGGATCTTTGACCTGTGTATTTTGAAAAGGTAACTTGCTTGAACATGAAGAGAAACTATTTCTAATCCAACTGAGTGAAGCAAGGAAGAAAAAAAATCAACTATCGGGGTTTACTCCACTGCTATGGTCCTACAACCATCGTCACAATACACGTTCCCCAAGCAACAAACTAGAGTTTAGCTGTATAACTGAGTGAACACTGTCCAGATAAAAGCTTCTTCGAGGGAAAACTGATGTGGATATAACCAAGCGTGACCTACAGCGTGCTCAGAGATCAACGGCGTGCTTTGGGGAGTGGCATTGTTGTGGGATCCCAAGTTCTGGCATGTCTTGCTCTTCACTGATAATTTCCTGCTGGGGAATTCGGATGGTTTGTTTGGCACAGGAGGGTCAGCGTGAGGCGAGGAGATAGAAGCCGCTGAAACGCTTTTCCTCACAGTATCTAAGGACCAAAATGAGAGAAAGAGGAAATCATCACACAAAGTATTTGACACATTATTCTCAAAAGAGGCCAGGGCTCTGGTTCACCTGGGACTAATGGAAGTTTGGAGGACATGAAAAAAATAAATCAACACTAAGTAACTCAGAAACTCACTCTACTGTTTTAGCTTCTCACACGTCCTCTGGTTGACAGCCAACAGTTAAAAGCCTCAAATGTAAATTGGGATATATCAGGAAGTAGAGAGAGGAAGCAGGTGGAGGAAACTCAAAAGGAGCTGTCAGTGTGATATCATCTTCTCTCCCTGAGGTGTCAAAACACGACTGTGTGCCTTCACGGCTGGTCTCCCTACAAAGGCACCGCCGATCTTGTGTTTTAATTAAGAACCATCTCAGCACCACGATGGCCTTTTAATGATATACACCCACCTATGACACTCCCATTAGGTTGGGCTTGCAGCTGTAAGACCGTCACCAGTAAAATTAGAATTCCCTTCGGATCTACAGTGACTACAATTAACAATTACTGTCAAGGGCCTTGCTGCTCCAACAAGGGCAACTGATATGAACGGGCTACACGAGGTACCACGCAGCAGAGAGGGGATACGACAATAATTGGCTAGTTTGACGCTGAAGAACAGGGATCCACATCAGTGATCTCCTCCATACCAGCTGTAAATAAACTTTGAGAGGCTAATGTTGGATAAAGAGCACTTAAACAGGTGTAAACATACACTGAACAAACACTGCACTGAACTTAATTTACTCCAAACTGCCAAATCTCGATCTAACCACAATGATCTTAATCAAGGTTTAACACCATATTTAGCTTCATACAGCATTGTGAAAAATGGACGATAAAAAATTCCCAAACCAACTTATGTTGAAAAAACACCTCCCCTCTAAACTTACTAACAGCTTTTAATACCCATGACAGATACAGTTGAAATTAGGGGTGAAATATTGCGATATTTTAGTGTTTCAATATTTTCTTATATCCCTAGTTGCAATCAAGCGACCATGCTATCTAGTAATGAGTCTCTCACTTTGCTGTGGAGGAAATTCGTACCGCTCTTCTTTGCAAAATTCCTTTGTTTCATACACAATGAAGAGTTTTCCAGCATGAACGGCCTGTTTAAGGTCAAAGGTCAGGCAGTCTCCACCAAGATACTCTGATAAGAGAGCAGAGTTCCTCATTACATAAATTACGGCAAGTGGTCCAGGTCTTGAAACAGCAAAGTAGCTGCAAAGCAGCCCCAGACAGTCACATATCCACCATCATGTTTGACCATTTGTACGACGTTCTTTCTCTGAAACTAGCTGTTGGCTTTACTCAAGTAGTAACAGAACACACACCTTCATAAAAGTTCTCCTTTGCCTCGTCAGTTTGTTGAAAGTCTTTCAGATTATAAAATGTATTTATTTATTTAAATATTTTCATATTTTTGGGCTAAATGTGGGAGAAAACATTTTGTTCGTTTTGGTCAGCAGATGTTTGTTTTGGCTCGAGCCTGTACATCCCGGACAAGCCCCCATTTAGTTACAACCTGACTAAACTTAATTTAAGCAGGATAATGTTTTAGCCTTGGAACTGTTTCATGATGCCATTCTGCCCCGTCTCTTTTAAACTGCTGACCTCTGACCTTAACCTGAACTGAGGCCTTCAGTATGTTATACGCATAGGCGTCATTTTAACCGGGGACGCCGGGGACATATCCCCGGCAAAATTTGTGATTGGCAGCTGAGTCCCCCCCACTTTCAAAAAATGAGTTTTTTTTAACCAGCTCAGATCGTAAACCTACGTCTGCTCCCAGCAGATTTTTTTAATGTTGCAACTGGCATCTAATTATTTATACTTGAGCTTTAAATAAAAATAAAACCGTAATCAATTAATTAATTAATTTGTAACATTTCTGAAAAAGTGCCCTGCGTTATGCTGAGTTCTCTACCCTGCTGCCCTGCATGCAGCTGTCAGCAGTTGTAATAAGCAGGAGAGCACGTCACCCACACTGCTCAAGAATCCTTTATTCTTGTTTAGCTCCAAGAGGTAAGCAATGTTATATTTTATTTAACACCATAAGAAGGTGATATTTTTATGCGATTAATGCAGGGGTCCTTCAGGCGTGCTTACAGCCACCCCAGCTGTTAGCATGTAGCTGGTGGAGGTGAGTACACGTGAGCAGAATAATATGTTAAGTCAATTTTAAGTTGAGTTAAGTAGCTTTTGTGACTTGTTTTTGACATGCGAGGGCTCTTGGGAGTGTTCTGTGAGAAGTTTAGCTGTAGCTTTAAAAAGAAAAGCAAGTTATATGGGTGATAATGCTTCGATTAGCGTGTTGCTAATAGAAGCTAACTTCTCGTGAGTGAGTGTTAAGTTGCTTCGCTGTCTTTTTAACCTGAACACAGTGTGATGCTGGCTAACACACATTAGCCACGTTTACATGCGCAAAATCTCCTCTATCCGATGAAAATCTTGGCTGCTCGGAAATCCCAAATGTCTGTTTAGATGGACACTATTTTATGCAACAAGCAATCCAAATAAATAGGTTGAGCATGCGCAGAGAGTTGTCTTTCCCGCAAAAGATGGTAAACAAATGCCATGAAACAAAATGAAAAGTGTATTAAAATCAATGAATCCGGTAGTTCACGGACAGCTAGGTTGTCGGAGCGTGGAGTTGACCAGAGAGTGGAGCCTGATATAAAGATGAGTATTTTTCTCTGAAAATCTAATTTGACAGTCACAAATAATATAACAAGGATATATATAATATAATACAATAATAATAATAATAATACAAGATCTTTTTTGCTAGGCTAGCTATATGGATGTAAAGATTCCCACTTGCTTACAGGCTAATGGGGGGGTTTCAGTGCCATTGGAAAAACAAAACAGGATTTTTAATAACTGTCAATACACTACTGTGCGTATTGGAGTGAAACATTAAAAACTGGTGAATACTTAAATATGCTAGCCTATTTAATGATTGTCCCCAGCAATTTTTAAACCCCACTCAAGTGTATGGTTATTGTCCCCAGCAATTCTAAAAACAAACTGACGCCCTTGGTCATACGTCATTTCTTCTGTTACTGAATTTCGTTAGAGCAGGCTGAGCGTGATGCGTTACTTTTTGTGATCTTTTAGCCTACTTCATGCTGTCAGGCAGGTTCTATTAAAACAATTAATTCTACAGATCGGGCAGTAACAAGATCTTGGCTATGAAACTGAACTCATCTTTCCAAAATATTGAGGTAAATTAGTTATTCGATAATTCAACAAGCAGGGCGATTAAGCTTTTCACTTACTCTTAATATATGAAATCATCATTTGAAAACTGCATTTTCTTTGTCTAACACTGAAATCTGAAACATTAGTGTGACAAGAAAGGCAAAAGGAAAAATTTTGACTGCACTGCATGTTCACAAATCAAGGGTTTACATTAACAAAAGATCCCACCAACGACGCAAAACCTAGAAGAAAGGAAGACGGGACTTGCACTCTCAGAGCAACTACGAAAAACTTTAAACATAACAGCTGCCAGCCATCATGTCTCCTCTAATGATCCTACTTTATTACGCACTCACACAATCCTACGCTACACAAACACACCAGTTGCCGGTGTGTCAGAAGCTCCCGACGGTTCCTCTGCAGCTGTGCTGGAGGAGGCTGAAGCTCTGTTGGGATCCAGCAGAGATTGGATCCAGTTGGAGGCTCCCTGTCGGAAATCTCGCAGCAGCAGCGCTGTATCTCTCCTCACCAGGCTCAGTGTGCTCACTTTTTCTACCTGCTTCTCAGTCTGTGGCTCATTACCTGGAAAACGGAAAAACACAGAGAGGAGAAAGAAATATATAAATATATATTCGCTGGGCACCAATAGCAAAAAAAAAGAAGACAAAGCAATCAACGAAAACTTGATTCTCTTGTCATAATAAAAGAATCAAACAGTGTCAGTGGGGGTTCAACGGTGCCACTGAGGTACTTCTATTAACACTGAATATGCACAGATGAAGACGCTGGATGGGAACAGAAATATGTGAGCTTTGGAGACGGTACAGGTAATATCTGTCAATGTTCTGTATCAGCTGCTACTCGCTGCTGTCTTACGCACTCATCTCTCGTTCTTCCTTTAAAAATAAATCCCAGACTTAGAAAAGTCTCCCCAGCTTTTCACAACATTTATAAACTACAAGGGCAAACACTCTGGCCCAGCTGCGCAGGGCTGCTGCTGAGAAGGAGTTACACTGTTATCTTAGTGCTGAATAAATATTTAGGTAATTATGTGTTTTGATAAGATTCATCAGCACCAAGGTACTTTTTGTCTTCTATAAACTATAAACAATAACGTTGTTTACTAAAAACACTGCAAAAGAGATAGATTCAACAGCAGCTGAGAGGGTTTTGTAATTTACAAGCTTCTGCAAAAGTGAGCTGGGTATCTAATTAGACAATGAAAAACGAAATTAGATCATAAGATAAAAATCCACACAGAAGTCGTACCTGCGTAGGCACTGAGACACCTGGAGAGCACACTGAGCGGCAGCATGGGATCCATGAGCGTAAGCAGACGGGAGGGCGACGCGTAGGCCGTCAGCAAGGTAGCTGGATAGGCTGCCACGATACCATCTGGCATTCGCACACCAAAGGCAGCAGCCCGCATCGCAGTCGTCACGGACAGGTTTCCCCCCGCGCTGTCACCGGCCAAACACACTCTCTCTCCCGTCCATCCTGGAGAAAGGAAAGAAATCCACAGAAGTGAAGGTGGAGAAGGAAACCCAAAGTGAACAGCAGGTGAAGTGAAAGAAGCACACAGCAGTGATAAAGAAACCTTTTGTTTGTTTTAGATAATTAAAAATACACACTAACACCAACAATACAAACATGTCTTTTCTTTGACTGCGTTTTCAATTCAATAATACTTTATTAATCCCAGAGGGAAATTAGAGAGTTTTAGACTAAATCTGAATTATTTTTGTTAGCGGCCTGATTTGTCCACCTGAGCTGTCAAATGATGTTTTATTCTCCCATAATCTCAAATATGCTCACGGGTAGGGATCTATAAGCTCCTGTTTGATCACTGCTGTCCAGATCTGATCACTTGTGTTTAACAGGAGGTCTGATTTTAAAGAGCAAGTCACCCCCAAATCACATTTTTTTTGCTGATAAACTATATAAAGGAGTGTCTAATCATGCTACAGACACGTGTCGTCAATAATTTGGCAGTTCAGTGCATCTTGGTTAAAATTCAAATATTCTGCCTAAAACTGTCAGTGTTGCGCCGTCGTCAGGGGAAAATTCTGCCCTGTATTTGAATTTAAATCTGCCACCGCTATTGGCTAAGAGGTATGCTATGATGTCATCTGGTATATTATGATGTCATAATGCCATTGTGAGCCTGTGTGTGTGTGTATTTGTTAGCGGCTCCGCCCTCTTGGTCTGCCAAGCAACAGCATTTGTTGCATTTTTCAAACATGAAGTGGGAGTGAAGTAAGTTTCTTGTAGGGGGTGACTTGCTCTTTAAGGGATTCAAACGTGTTTCCATGGAGATGCTCGGACATTATGCTCAGACTATTGTCTCAATGTATTGTCTTTTCATTTTTGACAAGCACCATCAACTATGTCCTTTTATTTAGATGAAAGAGCGTATCTTTATCATTATCTTCAGTGAATTTAATGAACTAGTAAAAAAAAAGCTTTGTCAACATCTGAGGGACGGCTCTGAATATTTTTAAAAACAGATCAAACTTTGAATTAAACTGAAATAAAGAAACCAGAAGGCTGATTTACTTTTTCTGGTCTTTAACAAATTTGAAACAATTAAAAACTAAAAGAGCATAACGTAAGGTATGGAAGCATAGAGCTGCCAGTCACGCAAAAAATTAAAAGATTAAAGCAATATCACTTTTAACAATATATTACATTCTGACATATATATATTATATATATGTACATTATATCTGTATCTATCTATCTATATATATGTGTGTGTGTATATATGTGTACACACACACACACACACACACATATATATGCATTTATATATACAGTGGGGCAAAAAAGTATTTAGTCAGCCACCGATTGTGCAAGTTCTCCCACTTAAAATGATGACAGAAGTCAGTAATTTACATCATAGGTACACTTCAACTGTGAGAGACAGAATGTGAAAAAAAATCCATGAATTCACATGGCAGGATTTTTAAAGAATTTATTTGTAAATCAGGGTGGAAAATAAGTATTTGGTCACTTCAAACAAGGAAAATCTCTGGCTCTCACAGACCTGTAACGTCTTCTTTAAGAAGCTTTTCTGCCCTCCACTCGTTACCTGTATTAATGGCACCTGTTTGAACTCATTATCTGTATAAAAGACACCTGTCCACAGCCTCAAACAGTCAGACTCCAAACTCCACTATGGCCAAGACCAAAGAGCTTTCGAAGGACACCAGGAAAAGAATTGTAGACCTGCACCAGAGTTGAAGTGCACCTATGATGTAAATTACTGACCTCTGTCATCATTTTAAGTGGGAGAACTTGCACAATCGGTGGCTGACTAAATACTTTTTTGTCCCACTGTAAACACACACACACACATCCATACACATGTGTGTGTTATCATAACGTAAAAATGATGCTGTTAGAACAATGAAGTAATTTAATAACGTGATATCGCTCAAATTTTAATTTGCATGGGTAATTATGAAACCTAATCCTGTTTTTAAAATATTTTAGGTTCTTATTTTTACGAAAAAAGGGACTAACTAATTTCATCATAAATTATTCCGTATAGAGAGATTAGTAATACTAATGTCATTTTTATCTGGGGGTGGGCAATATTGTTGTAGAAAACTATTAAGTTTTAGAAGAAGAAGAAGAAGAAGAAAATATAATTTCTATAGCGCCTCTCAAGATAAAAATCACGAGGCGCTTCGAGCGGCTGAAACTCTGAGAGGCTGCAGGCGCACCAGTGTTAGGCCGGGGACACACTGGCCGCGGAAGCGCCGCGAAGCGCCGCGAAAATGGGACCGCCTTCATTCGGCGCCCTTGTTAAGCTATTCTATAGACCACATGGGCCGCCGAAGCGCCGCGAATCGCCTCGCGCCGGCACGCGCCGTGCAGCGATCATTTCGGCGTTGGCTCTATTTTTTTCGCGAGCCGCGGGTGAATCGCGTCAATTCTGGCAGGAAGTCAAACGTAGACATAAGAGGCAGGCCGGTAAAGTTAACAAAATAAAGCATTTCAAAATAAAATTCCGCAATAGTCAAATGTGTTCGTAAACAGACACTGCAGAAAAACCACACGAACACGCACACACATACACACACATCGAACTTGTGTGCGTGTGTGACCACGTGAAGGGGGGTGTGGTTTTGGGTGTCTTTTCACCGGAGCAAACAGGACAGAGAGGCAGAAAGTCTGAGGCAAGCAGTTAGGATGGATGACTTTAAATTAATTATGGAAGTTGAGAAACACAAGGAGCTGTACGACCCCCGAAAAACATGATTGTTTACGTACCCATGTCGGAAGAAACTGCTAGGATACAGCTGCAGAATTGGAGCGGGTTCCAAGAGATTCAACTGGCAGAAACAACTCATACCATAGGTTCACACACACACGCGCGCGCGCGCGCACGCGCACAAACACTCAAACGTAGGAAAAGAGCTGAGAAAAGGCAGAGAGGAAATGGAGGACACCAAGTGTTTAAAAGAAAAAGTACAGCTGAGCCGAGGCGCGCCTCGACTGGGGCGCGTCTGATCTGAACTGAGGAGCGGCGAGCAGCGGCCGAATTTCGTGAGCGATTCGCTTCTCGGCGCTTCGCGGCGCTTCCGCGGCCGGTGTGTCCCCGGCGTTAACAAGATTCTAAAGTGGAAATTGTGAAAATGTCACACTGTGTATAATGGAAACCATAATTATGGATACCATTTATTATTATTTTTCCCTTTATTTGCTCAAATGTATAATCTTTACATCCATTATAAATTCATGCAGTGTCCTTATCAGAACAGAATGAACCACTATCCAAGTTCCTCGCACCATTTTAGACGTGACACACTCAGAACTTGATGGCTTTAGTGTGTGTTTATAAAATAAAAGCAAGTAATGCCAAATGTGTTTCCTTAGGAGTGAATTTTAGATTTAGTCAGATAAAGATAACAGTGAGTTTATGATTCTCACAACAATTGGGTTAATTACTAGCTGCACAAGGTAGCTAGAATCTGGAGATATAATATATATCACAACACAGAGTAGACGATACAATATTGCAATACTAAAAGCCAGAAGAAATTAGCAATTTTCAAAACTGATTTTAATGGGAAAACTCAAGTCAGACTCTTCCAGTGTTTTTGCGAGCTTTCCTTGTTTTATCAGGATGAAGGACTTAAAATCTGCTGCCACCTAGCCGTCAGAGTTTGAATTGCACCACATAAAAGAAACACAGTAAATGCACGCAAATTATACAAATCGACAAACTGCAATTTTTTTAGTGTATCTGTATTTTGCTACATCCCTATGTCTCTAATTTCCCTCTGGGATTCTCTAATTTCCCTCTGGGATTAATAAAGTATCCTTGAATTGAATTGAATAAATGTTAAAATTTTTTACAACGTAGGGATATAGTACAGCTACACAAAAATCCAAATGACCGTGCCTTTCCTGTAAAAGTATAATAATGATATGATGCTTTTGCCATATAACCCACCCCTAATTGTGTCTACAGCACTAGCATGTTTGAAAATGTCAGAATTTAAAGTGCATTTCCTTAAAAGCTACAGCTAAACAGACAGGACAGAAATGATGTTGTAAATATTGTGGTGATTATACCGAGAAGGTGGTGGTTTCTGAGAGCCCAACAGTAGGCGTAGAAACACTCCTCAAGTGCCCGAGGGAAGGGTGCTTCAGGAGCCAGAGAGTAATCCACTGATAGGATGGGAACACCGAGGTCCTGGGACCAACTCTTTAGGTAAGGCTGCACAAAAAAACACGCATACAGACAAAGTATCAGTGTTTTGAATGTGTGAAAAAAATTGGAGCATTTATTGTGGAGAAGGAATGGGTGAACATTGAGATACAAGGAAAAAGTGAACATTGTGTCCCTCTGATGTCGTCTGTCTGCTTTTTTTGGCTCGCTGACTGAACAAATGGATTGAGAGCTGCCCTCACAGTCACCTCCATTTCTTCTCCTTTGATACAGTAATAAAAGTGGCCTCATGCCCTACTTCACACAGTGAGCAGAAAAACAAAAAGGTGTTACAAGCAGAATCTATAAAAACACTCAGGGACAGAATGCAGAGTGTTTCCGGTTAGGTGACCTTGGAATATGCTTAGAGGTTTTAAAACTTGTTTGTGACACCTTCATTTTTTCTTGACAGATTTCCCCTTTCCTCCTCTGTACCTGTATGTAAGGCTTTTTGACCGCTGAGACAGTGACTTAAAACAAAGTGACAATGCCAGGAAAAGTAGGGTGTGTATGTTTGTATAGCTAGGGCTGGGGGTAAACGATTATTTTTAAAACGATTATTTTGACGATTATTTTATCGAATTGTTGACTATTCTAATGACTATTTAGACAATTAATCTAGTGATTATTTTTCTATTGCACAGTTAATAAAAACCAAAAAATCTCTAATAAATTGTTACTGTAAGACAGGCCTTCCATTTTGTATAACACTGCTTTTATTGGTTATGTTGTGGTGACATGTAGAACTTGGGAGTGCAGGCTGCTGCCTGAGAGGTGGTTGGAGACGGAGTGTCTCCATGCTGCTTTATTTTGGTCACTTATGTGCGTGAGGCGAGTGGTGTTACGACTCTTCCTGGGGAGTTTGGCTCGTGTGCAAAAAGGAAGGGACAATAACGGGATTTAAAAGTTAAAATGATGATCAGGTTTATTTACAACTACAAAAAAAAAAACATAAATCTTTCCATCCACAGGTTGGGAATAATAAAACTAATTCTGCCTGTGGGGAATTAAAACAAAAGTACAAAAAGGAAAGGGATGTCCCACTGGGCAAAGATTACAGGGTTCTGGACAAAAATAAGAATCTCCAAAGGTCCAAACTCTAAACTGGGCGGTTAAACCAAACTCAAGGTGATATTTTAAACTAAACCGAAAACCCACAACACTCTAAATGTAATAAAAGGGAGATCTACACCACAAAAACGGTGAACTCTAAACCAAAACGTAACAGCTTATCCAAACGCAAGAAGCTGTTAGTGAAAATGCTAACAGTAGCTTTACCAATGTTAAGTTCAAGTTACCAAGTTTAAATAAACCAAAAACAGCAGCAAACAGACCAGCATGGAGGAGAGACTGCTACCATAAAAACAGCTCTCCTAATGTCTGAAAGAAGCTCCTTTATGAAGGGAGAAACACTCCCGGTGATTTTCTACATCTGCGATAGAGACGAAGCAGCGCATCTGACCCCGGAAGTTGTTGTCCGTTACCGGGAGACGAAGGTGGGCAAAACAGGAAAGGAATCTAGTAGCAGATGGACATTGTTCCAGGTCTTCGGTATTTGGCGGAGATGTTAGTGAAGGCGGAGAAGAGGGCGAACTAGAGGAAAAACAGGCAGATTCCTCCTCTATTTACAAACTCCTGGGGATGCAACAAGTGGGCGTGGTGCGTCGACTACCGGATCTGACGTCGACAAATATTTAGAATCGAGCCGGCGACGTCATCGAGGCTTTGCTACAGCCCTATGTATAGCGCTTCACTAGTACTGGGCGATATAAACGGTACAGTATACGATAGAAATGAAATACATTCGGCCAACAATAGAGGTCTTGACTGTACTGACCTACTGCTTTGGTGGATGTTGATGAACGCTATAAATGTGGTCAGAGGAGACTAAAACATAATAGTATAAATGCCACTGCTGTGTTCGAAGGGGAGAGAACACCGAGTTGCATCCCAAGAACATCACACTGTGAAGCATGGTGGTGGAAACATTATGATTTGGGTTTGCTTTTCTGCAAATGGAACAGGAAAAGAATAAGTGGGGCCATGTGAGTGCAAAAACCTTCTTCCATCTGTGAGAGCATTGAAGCATGGTTGGATCATCCAATGACCCCAAGCACATCACCAGAGGAGTGGCTACGTAAAGAAGCATTTAATGGTTCTAAAGTGGCCTAGCTAGTCTCCAGATCTCAATCCAATAGACTCCGTTGAGAGAGTTGAAAGACCATGTTGCCCAGCGACAGCCCCAAAACATAGCAGCTATAGAGATTTGCATGGAAGACTGGACTAAAATACCAGCTACAGTGTGTGCAAACCTAGTGATGACCCACAGGAAGTGTTTGTCAGCAACAAGCAAGGCTACAATTCAAAAGTATTGAGGCAAACAGTTTGTTACTAGATTTTCTGGATCATTATGCAAACAAATTTTTGAAAGACCAAGTTCACTCATTTCTTTTCAACACATGTGCAGTGATAGCCTGTCGGAGGGAAACACTCTTGCACTCTTGTTTCAGGAACTAGAAGAGAACCAGAGGAGATTTTAGCAGAAGATGGCAGGAATCTTATTTCCTGATATTCTGACATCTCACCTCTGATTGGCTAACAGCAACGTGACTCCACCACTGATTTGGTTTGCTTAAGCTGGGCGTACACTGTGCGACTTTTTCACTCATAGCACTCAGCTTCAGCTCAAACTGTACGACTTCCTCGCAGGGCAGATCTCACGAGCCATGTGCTCACACTGCACGACCCAGTTCTTGGATGCGACCTGACTGCTCACATTGTACGTCTGGCAGCAGCACGTCGGACCTAAAAATATGTTAAAAATAGCAGTTTTTACACGACACGTCAGACTTTTTTGTCTTGCCTGTTGTCCTTCGGGAGTGCTGCAGGAGGACACACAAGGATTTATGGGGGTTGGATGAGGAAAACGAAATAAAGAAAGTAAATCTGTGTTTTGTGATCAGTTTAATTTGACATGAACACGACAAACGACAATCTTTGTGAGTAAAAAAAATGTGTAGAAAGAAAAACCAACAACGTGTGTTTTTAGGGAAATAGCGGGCGAGCGGTGTTGATGCATGATTGCGCATGCGCCGTGAGCGGTTCTGATACTTTTTGGGTCGCAGCGCCGCTTCAACAGTGCGATACCCTCACGAGGAACGAGCAAAATATCAAACAGGCCAGAAGTCCGTGCGAGCTCACGATTGCTGATCGGTAGCTGGTCACGTGGTGTCAATCACCTCTCGTAACCCCCTGTCCACTACACCACGCTCAGCGCTAAACTCGCCCGATCTCGTGGATTCTCGCACGAGTGGAAAATCGGCTCAAAAAAGTGAAAAAGTCGCACAGTGTACGCCCGGCTTTAGCAACGTTGATGTTTTATCTAAAACAGATAAACAAGTCTGAAGGTTTCTCAGTGAACTTGCTCTTTAAAAATCACAGTGTGATTCCCTGGATTGCTTATTTATTCTGCCTCTCACAGTTGAAGTGCACCTATGATGAAAATGACCAACCTCTTATCTGTCTGTTACTGCCAAATACTTTTTTGCCTACTGCATGAACATAAAAAAATAACATATCATGATAAATTTTATTACTACATATGATTCAGATTATTGTTTAATAGAGATTTGAGGCCATACCGTTCATCCCTACACTTCACAAGTATAAAAGTGAACCGTGACGCCTTTAAGCTCTGCTCGTCACAGTAAATCTGGGCTCAGGACCACAGAAAACAAAGCTTTCGTTAGATGGTGTGAATCAGTAAAGGTATTCCTGAGGTAAGGAGGAGTGTGTAATACTGAGTGAGAACATCAAGTCATGCTGGCGGTCTGCAACAAGCCTCAACATGGAGCTGAGTCTAAGGGCATGGCTGTCAGTCAAGACAACCACTCATCTGTCTGCAAAAGCAGAAGCTAAGCACTCATGAGAAATAGCCCAGTGGGCAGAAAAGAGACGGTGCATTTTCACTGAGGTGGGATCGAGGCTGTTTAATTTTACATGACCCTGGAAACTCTTCACATACACACACTTCCTAGGGTCCCAGAGAGGGAATTAATGAGAGCTCCCACTCACTTTCAGACGAGCAAAGCTGTTAATCTGCAATCCTTTAATTCTACTACTCAACACTTGAAGCTATGCCCAAGTTGCTGAATTCATACATGTCGTTACATGTATTTTTGATCACAGCTGCACTGTGCAAAGAGACCACCGCAGACTCCTGCAGCTCAGGTCAAACGCTGTTATTCTGCTGGAGAACATGAGAGACGGGATCAAGAGGAGGATTCAGGGGATAACTCTGGTTTCTACCAACACAGAAATGCTAGACTTTTCTATTCTCATGTGGAGTTCAGACAGAAGAAAGCTCAAAAAACACAACAGGCAGCAATTAGGTGGAGCCGGAAATGTGATTAAACAACGATATGTGGGAAAATTAGGCCAAACAGAAAGGACGCAGAGGTATTTGCAGGACTGTGAGGTAACCTGTCCACAAGAGAAAGAAAAGAAGAGTCTGACACATCTTCCATTAGCGCCCTGGGTAGGTTTTTTCCTGTGTGAGGTTGTACAATCCTGTTAATCCAACATGACAGCCCTCCTCACCCCTGTGATTGCCCCCGCTCATTCTCAAGTTACCACGCAGCTGCAGATCAAGGATGATCATGTCCTTCACAACATCACAGAGTCCCGCCTTGAAACAGCTGTAAATAGGCTGCAAACAGCCACAGGTGGCCACATCGGCACAAGATCAACAGGAACAGGGACAACAAATTTAAAAGAATCTAATATAAAAAGTAGCCAAGAAAGTTCAGCGTGTGTGCCTGTTCTCTGGGCTTTTACCCTTTTCTACAACAAAAAACTCCAGTGACAGGAAGCAGAGATGTAGGAGAGGAAAAAGGGGCAGCAACATGCGCATTACGCCAACAAGAAAAGCTAGGAGTGTGGTCAAAGTGTCTCTATTAACTTTTCAAAGAATAATTAGAAAAATAATTAACAACTCATTACATGCCACTCTACAGACAGGAGAAGACAGACGAGGAACCTATTTGCCCCCTTCTGCTGTCAGCTGGTGTCTGTCTCTTTAATTATCTAGAGCTCAATTACAATTAGTCTGAGTAAACATTATTGAAGGAATACAAAGGTGAATTAAGCCAGATGACTGCTTCGGTGATGCCAGCTCACATTTATACCACCGAGGCGGAGGTCTAGTGTGGAATATTAATGTAACACCAGGTTTCTTAGAATAACGCCTCCCGTTTCGTTTCAATTATCACAGCTTTGTCGATGCGGTCGCATCATTTAGAATTAAAAAACAATTATAGGTCTGAGTAATTACTGGGAAACTTGGCTACATCCTATGGGAGATAATCATTTCACCTCGTGAGACTTGGAGGTCTGAGCCACAAATCCTCCACCGTGGAAGTGAATCACAAGGCAGGGAGAGGAAGGCAGGCGCTTGGTCTTCAGGCCCAGGGATAGAGAGATGGCACCCCCCTCAGATCGGCAGAGAGATAGCAGAGTTTCACTGTCCTACAGAGGACGAGCGAGGCATCAGAACGTTCAGCAACAGAGTAAAGGGAAACAACCAAGTCAAAATTTTACTTCATCAATGATCACATTTATCCCACACGTGTTAAAACATGCAAACAATATAAGCTACAAATAAAGTGGAACTTTCTTTATGACTGATTTTGTTTTGCTAGCACCAGAGATGAAAGCTGGATTAACTAGTTCTACAGATACCAGGTGACAATCCAACCTGTGCCTGCAGAAATTCGCTTTAATTTGCATTTACAGAAACAAAAAGTGAGGATTTCTGCTTGTTCCAGGGTATCTGCAGGTTGAAGGGAGCCAAATTTAAGACTTTTTAAGACCTTTTTTAAGGCCACTTTGACCAAATTTAAGCAATTTTTTAAATTTAATTTAAGCTATAATTTCCAGCTACTGCCTGGAACCGGTGCTAACCACGTCGCGAACGTGGGATTAACCATCCAGTTACCATTAAACTTGCACTTCCCCATGGCGCAAGCTCCCACTAGCTTAACCAGCTAATGTGCTCATCTAAAAATAGCCCCCTTTCACAACCAAATGAACGTGCACGGTTCCGCTTACGCCAACATCACACACAAAAAAATGCTGAAGACTAACTAGAAATTCACGAAAATTTTATAGGAACAAAATAATCTTGTTTATTGGGTCTTTGAAAATTTAAGACCTTTGGAAACTGTATTTAAGGATTATTTGTCATTTTTAAGGATTTTTAAGGCCTTAAATTTGGAAAGGCAAATTTAAGGCTTTTTAAGACTTTTTAAGGACCCGCGGATACCCTGTTGTTCAAACTTGTGTTCTGTGATAATCATCGGGAAATCGGTGTCACGTTAAAGCAAGGTCCCTGGCTGAAGATAGTCGGTGTCAGAATGTCTGGGTGAATATGAGGGAGCTAAAAGGAAATGAAACATCTGAGAAAATAAAGAAGGGAGAGAAATCAAGTGTTAGAGAACATAGTTGAGGATGTAGAGCTGATACTTGCAAATTTTGCCAGAAATAAAATATAAAATCACCTCTGCAATCAGGTTTAAATTCATTTCTTTGACTGGGTTGGTAAAAAAAAATAAACTAAGACAAAGAAATAAGTCAGAAATAGTTGCTATTAAAATATAAAAGAAGCTTCACAACAAATGAGCCGGTCCTTTAAAATAAATGGTGAGCTTTAGTTTGGCATTGAGTCAAAATCATTCAATGAAAAAGCTTTTTATCTCATCGCAGTGTGGGATGTCGATGACAAGCACCTGTCCTTCACGCAGGTCGTAGGAGATGAGTCTCATCTGGACAGGAGCAGAGCCGATGTGTGCCGACGGCGGAGCTATGGTCACAGAAGCTCTGTGGTTGGCTGCCAGTGGGAGGTCAAAGGGCACAGGGGGCACCGATAGAGCGCGGTTCACCTTAACTTGAGTAGATGTCATACTGGCAAGGCTCTGCAGACAAAGAACAGAAGAGAGGGAGAAAAAGGCAGGGTGCAAAGAAAACATAAAGTAAGTTCAAAAGATGGTTAGGTCACTGGAGAGAAGGAGAAAGCAGATGAATAAATCATGGACCTCACTGGATGAACTGCATTCCACTTTATTATTACTTATGGCCTTTAGGCCAAAATGCATAAAGATAGAAAGGGACTATTAGAAGACCAAAGTACAACATACAGCTTTAAAATCAAACCAAGGCCACCTCAGACCTTTATTCACCCCTGCATGTGGAGAATAGTCGTGCATCACGGGTATTACTCACCGAAAGGATCTCCGTCTCCGTGATGTTCCAGAAAGCCTTCCAGAAGTGGACATCCAGGTTCTGGGTGATGCGCTCAAATTCTGTACCTCTTAACTCCGGATCAATGGCGTACTTCCCTGAAGTAAACAAAGAGCTGGCTGCTACGCCTGGGAGGGTGGTGGGAATAATGGGAATAATGGGAATAATGGGAATAATGAAGGGGTCAGAATGAGGAAAAGATGATAAAAAACAAACAAAAAAAAAGAAACGTAAATGGTAAGTAAAGAGTGAAACTGAAATTAATCATTAATAACAAAAAGCTCTCTTGAAAATTAGATTGTTTTTATCTCAAGGTATTTCCTGAATAAATAAGGGTTAAAATGTTTTTTGAATGAAGATGAGTAAAGGATGGAATGAATAATAAGGGGCGAGACAAAAAATTACATAAGCAGAACAAAATGAGATTAAAATGTAATACAAGAAGGAAAGAAACAAAACGCTGTCAATAAACACGTAAAAACACGAAGACTTTAGGTGGAAAAGTCAGTTTAAACCCGTTATTTCTCTTTCTGTGTGTATCAGACCTGTTGTGCTGACGCCGAATTAGACTGAAACTTTCTTTTAGGATTTGCTCACATCCAAAAAGTCAAAGTTAAAGATTATTAATGAAAAAAATAAACATACGTCTCCAACTTAAAAACTCAAAAATACAAATACATTAGGGCTACACGATATTAGGAAAACCAGCAATAATCTCTAACAGTGATTAATATTACGATGACAATATTACTTGTGATGAATAAAAACTTAAAGGGACTGTAAGGAAGTTTGAAGTTTTTATGCTCGCGATCGCCACTCGGGCCTAACGCGTAACTGCAGCTTCAAAAGTAAGAGGACAGAAGAACACAGCAAATTAATAAAAATAATATGCCTCTGTCTCTGCAGCTGCACTTTCTCATCGGCCGGCCGAACATGCAGTGTGTGTGTGTGTGTGAGTGTGTGTGACCCGGAGGACAGAGAACAGGAGAACGTGCAGCTAATTAATTAAATAATTTGGTTCTGTACCTTTCTCTTCAGCACAGCCGACAAAGGTTTATGATGGGTCAGTCCTCCTGCATGCTCAGATCATTCCCTTCCCTTGCTTGAAAAATTGTTCCAAAATGAAAGTTGAACCCACATCTTTTTTATCTGTGAATTCAATGCCGTTCGGCGAGTCTCAAATAAAAATGTGGGCATCTTACTGTAAAAAAATATACCATTAATGTAAAAAAGAAACTTCAAATAACAAATTAAGTTCAAACCCGGAATCAAACCCAGGTCTTTTGCATGAAAGTCAGACGTCTTATTAGGTGAGCTAAAGCGCCAGTGACATTGAATCTATCTGTAACATTTATATCCTTGATGACAGCTGAAACGTCAATCCAAAGAACGGTTCAGAGCAAAAATGGCTATTTTGTTGCTAATTAGCAGGAAATATCTAGAAGAAAGTTCTACAGAAAGTAGCTAAGGGTCCTCAGAAATGTAGCTAGCTTTGTCACTAGGCGTTAGGAACAGCGACAAAGTGGCACTGCCTCTCTCTCTGCTGCTAAAGCTACTGATAGCAAATGCTACGGGCTATGCCTGAGCGTGAACGCGCATGAAGCAGCCTGCTCGACCCGAGCATCTCTCTTTTTCTGTGATTTTACAGAAAAACAGGCAATCACAGTAAAAATGCCAGGGCTCACTCTACAGGACCAGGACATTGCAGGAGAATGTATGAAGAAGACATTTATTATTTCTATACATGTTTTGGCTGTCAAACTTCCTTATTGTCCCTTTAACTCAGGAACAAAAATAATCAAAAACAAAGAAATAAAAAAATCATTAAAATGAGAAAAGCTAAAGATGTCAGGAAAGGGAAAAAGAAAACGTACAAGAAAAGGCCATCAGTGGATCCCGGGAAAAGCAGAACTAAGCTAACTCAGGTGTTTGCTAACCATCAAAATTAAGTGCCGTCCACCTCAGGGGCGGGCATCTGACCTATGAGAACCCACCCAATTGGCCAAATGGGAGAAGAGCTCTATTTGATTTGTTAAAAAAAACATCATGCTTCTGTTTGATTGACAGAATGCATCATGTGTAGCAAACATTTGAGCTGACCATTCATTGCGATATTTATCTGTTCTTTGCGATATGCATATTGTGCATGCTGATATCACGATAACGATATATTTACGATATATTGCGCAGCCCTAAAATACATGTAAGTGCAAAAATAAGTTGTGTAATCTTAGATTTGGTATGAAAACTGTTTTTTAAGTAGAAAGAGTTCCAGTCCACTCACCATAAGGTGCAATACCTCCTATGTCCACTGTGGTGCAGCACAAAGTACAAAAAGCATCAGAGTGAGAGAATTCTATATGTTAAATATTTATATGTACAGTATGTGTGCACAACCGTGTATATGATCTTCTTCTTTCTATGCCTCTGTACTTAACTGTGTGTGCAAAACACTCTGAAATATACAAGAAACACATCAGCTAGCCCTCGAGTTTGCAAAAGATGAAAGAGCATCTACAATCCAAACACACTACATCAAAAAGGTACACAGTCGGGGGCCGGGGAGGATTGAACAGCGATGTGAGGATGGACGAGCATGGTGCATGAATGAGAAAGATGTGGCTGAATGATGATGAATATGATGCTGACCTATTCCTGAATGGTGGCGCTTATAGTTTTCTCCAAAGGCTACGAGGCCAGTAGCGAGGGTCTGGAGACACGGTCGTATGGCTGGAGTGAACTGGAGAGAAGGAGAAGAAAGAAATACAAAAGTATTTTAGATCTTCACTCAATCTGTGGTTCATTTACAACAAGATTATGTTGGTGCAGATTCATGATGGCTTTAATAGTTAAATTTGTACTGTTATCTTTGTTATGGCTCAAAAGGGTGCTTCTACTAAATACTGAGCAAAGGGTCTGGAATACTTTGCACCATGTAAAAAAATCACTTTGTCTTTTTGAATAAATCTGCAGAAATTTCTGAAATTCTTTGTTTTTCTGTCAAATGGGGTGTTGTGTGTACATTAATGAGATTATTTGATTTTAGCAAATGGCTGCAATATAACAGGGTGGAAAATTGGACAGGGGGTCTGAATACTATTACTATTATATTTACTACTATATTACAATTATTAATTACTATTAATACAAAGAATAATGCACGGTATTTTATCAACACATTTGCAGTGGTCTCTAGTTTAAATCAATGCCTTGTGAGTCAATCTCTGTTTCAGGAGATCCTGTTCTGTTCGCAGTTCCTGTGCGATAAGTCCAGTTCTCATCGTTAGATCTCTGATCATTGGCTTCTCTCTCTCTCTGAATTTGTCAGAGGTAGCTGAGACCAAAGAACACCTGACTGGCACCACACAACTATGAGGAGATTGCCAGAAGCTTAGAGGCCCCGTAGGAGTGCTACAACAGCAATTATGACAAAAGTTGCCAAAAATGGGGCAAAAAGGTAAAATAACTTTAGTTTTTATGGCTTTTTTTGGACGTTATCCATTGCATTCAGCATTCTCCTGTATTCTAAAGGCATAGCTTAGGGGTGGAGCTTGAAGAAAGGGGGTTGGACCTTTGAATAACTTTGTCCAGGTTCATCTACTCTACTTTTAACTCGAAAGAGGGCGAATGATGAAAGAAAGCAAAGAATAACCTCAACTGCCATTAGTTTATCAATCTTACCTGCAAAAAACACACTTGGAAGAAGAAATTCAAAGTTAAAACAATAATATCTCTCACCTGAAAGCCCAGGCAGCGGCCATAGAAGCACCCTTTATGCATAGATGCATATTCTCGGACGAAACTCTCACTGAGTCCGCTTTCATCCTGAAAAAACAGGTTGCCGTGTCTGTTGTCGTGTAGCAGGCGCTGAGCCAAATACAGCAAGGCACGCAGCTGGCACAGAGCATTACAGTACGCCTCCACCTCCCCCGCGTTATGCGCTACTCGGAAGAAAATGCTGCGACGGTTGGTCGTGATGTAGCGCCCCTTGTGGATGATGTGAAGAAGGCAGCAGCGCACAACCTAAACAAGGTGTCAAACGTTTGGGAATTAATTACGAAAAAGCAAAAAGAAACGTGCAAAGTTTAAATCCCTGCATACACCTAAAGGGAAAGATTCATTAAACAAAATTACAAACTAATTAGGTCGATGATAAGTTGCCACGAAACACAAGAACACAAAGATGGGGGAAAACCCCACGTGTTTATTTCTAAGTATCTCATAGTTTGGTGCCTTCATTAGGGACAACTCCTCCAGGTGTGCTTAAGGCCGGGGACACACCGGCCGCCGAAGTGCTGTGAAATTGGGACCGCCTTCATTCGGCGCCCTTGTTATCCTATTCTATAGACCACATAGGCCGCCGAAGCGCCACACGCCAGAGCTCCAGCCCGCGCCGTGCAGCGATCGTTTCGGCGTCTGCTCTATTTTTTTCACGAGCCGCGGGTGAACCGCGTCGATTCTGGCAGGAAGTCAAACCTAGACGTAAGAGGCAGGCTGGTAAATTTAACAAAATAAAGCTTTTCAAAATACAATTCCACGATAGTCAAATGTGTTCGTAAACAGACACTGCATAAAAACCACACACACACACACACACACAGTGTGTGTGTGTGTGTGTGTGTGTGTGTGTGTGTGTGTGTGTGTGTGTGTGTGTGTGTGACCACGTGAAGGGGGTGTGGTTTTGGGTGTCGTTCAACCGGAGCAAACAGGACAGAGAGGCAGAAAGTCGTAGGCCAGCTATTAATAACTGGTTCACACCATAGATTCACACACACACACGTACAAACACACACACAAACAGCAAGGGGGAGGGGGGTGTCGAGGAAAAGAACAGAGAAAAGGCGGAGAGGAAATGGAGGACACCAAGTGGTTAAAAGAAAAACTACGAGGCGTGCCTCGACCGGAGCGGAGAAGCGAGCGTCTGGTCTGAACTGAGGAGCAGCGGCCGAATTTTGTGAGCGCTTCGCCTCCCGGCGCTTCGGCGGCCGGTTTGTCCCCAGCGTTAGGCGGGTGGTAACAGCACCCAACTAACAGCAGCTTTAAATGAGGTAAATGCACCTGTAACCAGATTACTTCTAATTCCCCATTTCTTAAATCTCCTCTAACCTTTCCTGGTATGTGATCTCGAACATAAATTGCCACTCCTCCTCCTTTTATATTCCTGTCAGATCTATACACACACAGTGTTCTTCCTGCAAGTTTATTACTCTAATCTTAATTACAACTTACGCCGGGGACAAACTGGCCGCCGAAGTGCCGGGAGGCGAAGCGCTCACGAAATTCGGCCGCTGCTCCTCAGTTCAGACCAGACGCTTGTTCCTCCGCTCCGGTCGAGGCACGCCTCGTAGTTTTTCTTTTAACCACTTGGTGTCCTCCATTTCCTCGCCGCCTTTTCTCTGCTCTTTTCCTCGACACCCCCCTCCCCCTTGCTGTGTGTGTGTTTGTACATGTGTGTGTGTGAATCTATGGTGTGAACCAGTTGTTAATAGCTGGCCTACGACTTTCTGCCTCTCTGTCCTGTTTGCTCCGGTTGAAAGACACCCAGAACCACACCCCTTCACATGGTCTCACACACACACAAGTTTGCTGTGTGTGTGTGTGTTCGTGTGGTTTTTATGCAGTGTCTGTTTATGAACACATTTGAATATCGTGGAATTGTATTTTGAAATGCTTTATTTTGTTAAATTTACCGGCCTGCCTCTTATGTCTAGGTTTGACTTCCTGCCAGAATTGATGCGGTTCAGCCGCGGCTCGCGAAAAAAAAAGAGCAGACGCTGAAACGATCGCTGCACGGCGCGGCACTTTGGCGGCCCACGTGGTCCATAGAACAGGAAAACAAGGGCGCCGAATGAAGGCGGTCCCAATTTCGCGGCGCTTCGGCGGCCGGTGTGTCCCCGGAATGTGTCTGAA